>NC_139338.1:11800000-12265000 GCF_056507025.1 Lutjanus erythropterus | reverse complement strand
TAAATAGGGATTAGGTGACTTGGTGGTGCTGATTGAAAAATGGCGCACGTCAGAAGAAATAGCAAGTTGACATATTAGACCCCCAGCAGTTTTGTGTGGATTACAGCGGAGCGGTCACCTGACACACAAATTGAGAATAAGATGGGAGAAATGGGGTAGAGAGAGAAGAAGAGGTCATTTAGGGAGAAAGAGGTTGAGAGTGAGGTGATGTAGGGAGATGAAAGAGGAAAAAACGCTTTAGGAGTATTAAGATCATCTGATTTGATACATCAAAGTGCGTTCAGGGTCTTGGGGAGTTCTACCGCATGTGTGAAAAAGTTGCATAAAGCCTTTTGTGGCCTCAGAGGGAGCTGTGTGAAATCTGATAAACTGCCTCGATGATGTCACTGGAGTCAACATAAGTCGCGTCTTAAGACTACAAACTCGTCTACAATCCTACGCCAAGTGCAAAGCAGTGCACAGTGCAGTGCAACTGTCTTTGCCAGTTTCCAAGTAACGCAGTCATCCTTTTTATGAAGAGCACTCATGTTGTGTTGGTAACAAATGTACTTGCGCCCTTCAGTGCACCCATGGGCATAAGGTGTGGTCAGGGGTATTGCTGGCACATTACTGTCTTGAAGCAGCAGATGCTATTATGCCACTGACCAACAAAAACCAGAGTACCAGGCACAGAATTTTTATTTTAATTAAAGAATGCATTATACAGATAGTATGTTCCTAAATGCTACCAGATATTTTTAATATTTCTGTGAGTGCAGTAATGTCACTGCAGATATCGACAATAATCATCATTAGATTGTGACCGATCCTGTTGGCGTCTCAGGAGATTTAAACAATCAGTGAAGTTACAGCTGCTGTGCCTTGTGCGTACATGAGCATAGCGTCTCTCTTAATGGGGAAACGCTTCACCTTATTTCACCTTCTTGCAGTCCATCTGATACGAACTGTGATCAACCACAGTGCCTGCACTGCTAAAGGTGTGGGTGTAACTGGATTTTAAAAGGAATAGGAGATGGTCTAATTTATGTTTTTCCCTAAACACCAATGATGAATTAAGAGACTAAATCCAACCCCTTTGCAGCTTACTCTGTGTCCAGATTAGACGCCGTTTCAGTAGTAAAGTGGAGTTGGACAGAGCTGGACACGCCCTAATTGCACTTTCCCTTCAAGTTTGAAAGTGAAAGAAGTCAGCGGGTCTGGAGTTAGGCATAAGTGAACTTACGAAACTTAGCCCACTCCTCATCTCTGCTTGATGCCAACGGCTCTTTGGCTAGATTACCTGCTACTAGCATAATGTACTTCATACTCCATTCCATACTCAGAATCTCCAACTGAGCTGTTTGTGGTCAAGTTGCATGGTGGGCAATGTAGGCAACAGATTTTGTCTGATAAACAATGCTTCACATTTCATGAAACAATAATATATTTCTTATGTTAAGGCTTACCCTGCAACATATCCAGTAATTCCAGCTGTCATATTGAAATGTAGTGCAGTAGAAGTATAAAGTAGCATAAAATGGAAATACTCAAATAAAGTATTAATACCTTTTAAATGACTGAAGTAAAGACCTTGAGTAAGTGTACATAGTTACATACCACCACTGGGGAGAGAAAAATAAAAAGAAAGAGAGAGAGATTCATAAGGAAAGAAAGAAATCAGCCAACAAAGCAAAACTGTGAGTGTTTGATAAATTAAAAAAAAACTGATGCAGAGGAAAGGGGGAAACAGGGAGGAAGAGAAGGAGCGATGGCAGGGAGAACAGACAGGCCTATTGTCAAGAGGACAGAGGGATAACATTACTGTTTGTGAACTGTACACTAAGCAGGCATTTTATGATGAGTTTGCTAAAAGCGGCTGCTAAAAACTCCAATTTCTCATTTTCAGGACACCCATCGAGTTCACAGCTCTGCACCGCCGAGCTCAACTTACAGCGTTTGATTGTATGGCACACTGGTTGCTGTCTGAGTGACAGCTCTGCAGTTTGGAGGCCCCGGTTACGCTGTCTCCTTTGATCGGAGAGGCAGAATACGGCAGCGCAAAGAGGAGGAGACATGTGGAAGCACGTCTGTTGTCCCTTGACAACCTTTTTGACGTTGACATTTTATTGTTTCCCTGGCTGGGCTCTGCACTCTAAAAAAAATGTACATCTATGTGTGAGCACTCAAGTGTGCACTTGCATGCGTATTTTGAGTGGTGCACTTGAGCCCGGCTTCCTGACACTCTAATAGCAGGTTTTCATCTTCTACAGATGTGTGTATGACTGTGTTTCTTCCTCTCTGTCTCTCTCTCTCACACACACACACTGTGTTTTGGAAAATTTGATTGAAGCTGCCGATAGTCGATATCCAGTTTATTTTAAATCGTTCAGTTTTCACAGCCGTAAATTACATGGATTTAATGTTTCCCGCAGACTTTTATTCTTGGCAGCGTGAAGTAACAGTGCCTCTAAAACAACATTTTGATCTTCATAAGAGGCACAAAACTGTGCTGGAACACTTACAAACCAAGGAATTTTAGGTGGGTTAGCGACTATATAAAGAGTTCCTGTAGTAGGATGTAAAATTCATATTAATGCTGGTGAATAAAAGACTTGATAGACGTGATAGTCAGTCCAGTCTGCCCTCAGTCCAACGTGAAGCAGAATCGATAGAAACAAGAGCAGAAGAAGGTGGAGAAAAAACTGACCAAGGCTCTGCAAAAACGGGCATGTAGGGGGGTGTCAATTGTGGCTGATGGCGATGCCATTAGTTTTGCAGATCACATGAACATATAAGTCTGTACCAAATTTCAAGACATTCCTTCCAATAATAGGATATTTCAGTCTGGACCACCCAACAGACAATACCATCCCAAGAGCCACACAGCTAGCATGGCTAAAAATTTATATGTATCATTTTGACAGACAGCTAACACATCAAAGCTTAAAATAAGAAAGAAAGAAAACTAAATTCTTCCAATGAAGTGAATTTGCAGCATTTTAAAACCTTCACTCAGTAGGTCTCCCTCCTCAAAATAAGCTACGATGTCACCTCATGATAATCTAGTGTTGTTGTTCTGCATTTGAACAATTGGTACTGAAACTCATTCAACACCTGTCAGCTTACTTTTTCATTTGTTAAATGTCATTAACACTTTCTTTTCATCCTGAACTGTGGTGTGATGGATTCACTGCCAAATATAAAATAACAAATGAATGAAATGTGTAAATCGAGTGGAACTTTTTTCCTATCACCGGTAGCTAAGGGATGTATCAAGCCCTAATGCACATGCACATATAACACACCACATCTGTAGATGTGTAGATCAGAACCAGCAGGCAAAGAAATGTCAAAAACGAGAGGATTCAATGCAGACGTTGGCCGCAAACTCCAAAGCGGTCGCTGCGTTTTCTCCTGAGTTATGGCACGATGCAGCCCCCTGTAATTTACCTTCTGTCAGAGCTCGTAGGGCCGTTCGCCCAGCATTCCTCCGCCTGCCCACCGCGACACATGAAAGCTTCGGCCACAGCTGTTCGAGATGGGGGGAAATGAGTCCCAGATGGCAAAGTGTTGTGTGTGTACGTATGCGTCTGTGTTTCTTGCCACATAAGAGAGTGCTTTTACTGTACAAGTGGCCTGAGTCACATCCCTGGGGTGATGTGGGGAAGACTATTGCAGGATGGTGGGGGTGCATGGGTGTACCCTACTGTATGTGAATGCACTTTTGCTGTCCATGGAGCAGCTGGTACACACTGGACATGCCTGTACATACATGCACAAGAGTTCCAAGTATTCTAACTCTGGACTCTGCGTAAAACCCCAAGACAGCAGCAGAAAGAATTTTACAACCTTGCAATCGACAAATTGCCAGCACTGCTCCACATATGTGCTGTGTCATGCACGTTCAATACAGCTCGAAGGCTATTGATTACTCAGCTGCAAAAAGCTTCCACCCTGCTGTTAAACTATGCATGTTAAACCATAGAGGATATCCTCTGGAAGGACGGGATGATCCTAATGGTTGGAGATTGACAGTCAACCTACTACTGTAAACATATAAGTTGCTGAATTCATCTGTCTGCCAGTCATCCATGCATTATTTCAGTACCAACACAGAAGCCTCTATATCAGAAAATCTTTTGAAATCGAGAGTGTTTATGAGCTGAATGAGGCAAGTCAACCAGCGCTAAAAATAAATCACAATGAACTGCAGTCCACTGGGAGCATTATGCTATTTGTAAACTCTTGTGCAAGTGGCAGAATAAGCTGCAAGAGCTGTTACACTGAAACATGACGTCTGCAGAGTATTAGGACAGCCATTCTCATATTGAATCCCTTTTATTGTTGTACTTTGATGTGGCTTGTGTGTAAGTACATGAAGGCTATTCTTTCAGATTAGGATGTCTATGCATGTGAAAAATATGCCTCTCTTTATTTCAAAATTAAGACAAAAAGTAGATGCTGGAGTATCTTTAAAGGTTGTCCATTCCTACAAACAGAATTTGCTGAAATCGTAATCTCAAACATGTGTACATATGAATGCAGAAACTGTTGGCGAGGGGCAGGGTTTTGGTATCGGAAGGTTTCTGGTTTCCATTTGTGGTCTGTTTGTAGTTTGAGTAATATCGACCAATCACGTTTGAACGGGTGTTGGTTTCATGCAGGTAAACAGTCCATAAGGAGAGCAAAAGAGGCAGAACAACTTGGCTGAAATGCAGTTTCAGAACTCATAAACAACGATTTATCTTTTAAAAAAAAATTATCTGCATTCAGATGCCAAAACCATCCAGTCGTGGACGTCGTTGAAGAGGAAGTCTTGGCCTGGTAGCTCCTTCAAACATCACTACATTTTGTTTTAATCTGTTATGTTCAGCTGTGTTGCTGAAACACACATCACCCATGATAGAAATCCACTCATAAGCACTGGAAAATGAAGTGTTGGGTTTGGATTAAAGAGCAGGTGACCTCGAGACAAGAATGGACACGACATCTTTCGACCGCTCAGTCAGACCTTACAGAAATGTGCTCTGCAACATCCTGGATCAACATCCTGGTGTTGCACTTGATGGGTGGAGGATGTTCTGAGCTGACAGGACGAAACGCGCAAGACTCCAGCAGGACGAGGGAAGGCCGACTCTGTTTACATGACTGATGCTTCCGTCAGTCAAGCTGATGGACAGTGTTTCCCAGTGCTCATCATCACCATCATGTTGCTGCTCTTTACATTCAAACAGACACAATTTATTTATTTTGTGTGCAGCATTAAGGGACTACAACTTTAATTTTGTTTTGCAACTTTTGTTTTTCTAACTCTGTTAGATATGGTTTGATGACCTAGTTTGTTAGAATTCTGAACCTAAATCCACTCATATTGCATAAAAAAAAAATCTGATAAGTGACAATAGCTGATACTTAAGCAGACACCATGTGTCTCAGAGTCTGCAGTCCTCTCCAGTAGAGGTTGCATAAAAAAAGACTGTATGCATAGGGATTGTGGCAATCTAAACTGGGAAAACGGGGTAAAAATTAGCATACATATCGAATAAATTAATGTATGGTAGACATAATATCACATGGCTTATACATCATTGTCAATGAATCACGTGCACGTGTCAGTTTTATCTGTCTTTCCTTGACTTTCATTCTGGGTCAAAGTTCACGCCACATAAGCTCCTTTCTACAACTTCCAGTAAGAGGCTGTTTTGACTCAAAGAGGCCCAAAGAATGCTGGTGAGCAGGACTACCAACGTGTTACAGAGGTCAAAGTTTGCTTGTTTTGCTGGTATAATGTCTTACAGTTAACAGATGAGGGAGGGCCAGGAGCATGGAGGGTGAGCGGGAAATAACAGAGATTACAACACGTAATCCGTTGCTCAGGGGAGTCTGGAGGAATTAAGCAAGAAGGTGAAAGTTCAAGTCTTGTAACAAGACAGCTGGGTGGCTGTTCCTCTATGAATGAAGGTGATGACCTGAATGTCTTTTGTCTGCTGAGCCTCCCATGTACTCAGTAAGGTCAATGATGCTGATCAAAATGTTTTCTTTTATAGCATGGTGGATATTCTTTCAAGTTTTTGAGCACTTCCTGGTCCTGGACCTGGACCTGATGAGATTTTATTTTTATGATGTTTAAGTTTTTCTTTGAGACTGTCCTCACAAGAAGATACCAAAAGAATAGAAAAGCTCTTAAATCAAATCAATTTAATTTTATTTCTAAAAGTTATGAATCTCTTGGTGTTAAAATGTTGTTCTGCGCTCTTAGAAATAAGGACGCTAACTAGAACTGTAAAGGGTTCTTCAGCTTGTCCCCAATGGCGAACCCTTTTTGGTTGGTGGTAGAACCCTTTAGTCCACTTGGAATACTTTCAGAGTTTTACCTAGAACAGAAAGGGTTATATCTAGAATCATCTGTGAAAGGTTTGACCCAGAACCAAGAGTGTTTCCACAGAGAACCCTTCTAAGGTGTAATATTGCTACTCAGAACCCTCTCTAGGGGTTCTATCCAGAACCCTTCCACCACCTAAGGGTGGTAACAAGAACCTACTCAAGGAGGTCAACAAAGAACTTTTTTTATTCCATGAAATTTCTTGTGCCCAGGGGGTTCTACTGTGAACCCTTTTCATTCCAAGTATTTTAGGACCCACCCAGAGGGTTTTACCAAGACGCTTTTTAATTTCCACAGGTTTTATCTAGAACCTACCAAGGGGGTTCTACAGAGAACCTTTTGATATTCCAGGTGTTTGGTCTAGAACACAGTCGGGGTTCTACCGAGGATCTTTTTTATTTTCCAAGGTTTCTATATAGAACTCACACAGACAGAGTTCACCCACCCACTGAGAACATTTTATGTGCTATGGGTTTTATCAAGACCCCACCCAGAGGGCACTAGTGAGAACCCTTGAGAAAAGAGTCAGGATTTCAACAATCTCTGAACTCTTTGGCCCAAAATGAGTCCTATAGATGAAGCAGGCTCTTAACAGAACCCTTGGTCTTAATGAGAACACTTGAGACACTTTCTTTAAAAGCAAATGGTTCTGGGTAGAACCTCAGTCCTTCAGGAAGAACTTTTTAGGAACCTATATTTTTCAGAGTGTGCTCCATCTGTGATAAAAACTCTCTGCCAATAGTGTGTAAATTCATCTTCCATTTACATTTTTAATTGAGTGGACTGAACTTTAACTGACCTCAGTGCTGCAACACACAGACTTAGACCTTCAGAGCAGATCCCAGTGCAGCAAAGATATGGCACATAAAGTGTGTAAATAGGAAGAGTGATTACCACCTTTGAGCATTAAATTAACCAGACCCTTAAAAAATTCTCACTCTCGGTCCAGCCCTCTAAAGTACCGTGACAAAACTGTCCTCCCCTTTCTCTCCTCTGAGACCTGTCAGCGAGAAAGACACCACTTGTTCAGCCTCACAGTAGCGAGACAGTCAGGCGCCACGTTAGCGGCTTCTGCGTCTAGACACAGCCAACAAGCCTCCTTTTCTCCAGTCAGTAAAACACGGCGTGAAAAGTAAAGTGCAACTTTATATTGCGCTCACACGCGGTGATGTCATCTTGCCGCTGCCAAGAAAACAGCGGCCCTTATTTGCATTTCGTTCTCAGCTGACAGCATCTTTTAAAATCCTCTCCAAACAGCGCCTGACAAAGATCCCGGTTGGTTTTTCTCATGTTTTTTTTTTCTCTCTTCCTCTTCCGTCCCTCCCTTTTCTTCTTTCTCAATTACTTTTAACTTTTATCTGCACTTGTTACCCCGAAGCACACACTCTTTCTCACACACACACACACACACACACACACACACACACACACACACACACACACACACACACACACACAGTACACAGCTCAGAGACAGAGGCCTCTGTGTTCTGGAGACAAAAGCTCCTCTTTCTCCAGAATGGGAGCTGAGCTTCCGGTTGAAGCTCACTGTGTCAGAGGGGAGAGGAAGGGCAGACGACGGGCCAAGAATACGATATGTAGTAGAGTGTGTGTGTCTGTATGTGTGTGTGAAAATTTACATCTCTTCATTTATCTGTGTTTTGATCCCTCGTGCCATGAGTGTGAGCTTGAATATGGGTGCCTTACTTTGAATCCATTAATGCAATTGTGTCTTTCCATCTCTTTCCCTGGAGCTTTCCCTCCTGGTGTGTGTGTATATATATGAATGTGTGTGTGTGTTGTCAGGGTGGTCCGCAGGCTGGGTGAGGGCACTGAGTTTGTGTCAGCCTGGTGTGAACCGGTTAGCCGCCCCCCTGCAGACACACTAAGACTGATTGGTCGCCAGGGAGCGATGGGAGCGAGCTCAGTTCTCACCATTTAATGCGGAGATACGAGCACCAGGGACTCTTTCCCTCTTTATCTTTGTCTTCTCCATCCGTTCATTCGCTTTTTTCACTTCCTTCCTGCCTGTTTTTTCTCCTGTTGTTTTGCATCGTCCTGCCCTCTTCTACTACATCCTGTTTTTTGTCTTTTTGCAATTTTACAATGTCTTCTGCCCCCCCTTTTTCCACACGCCCCTTCCTTCTGCATCTTCCCTTTTTCTGTTGTGTCTAATTTATGTTATGTATAACATCCGGATGATCAAAACACAGAGATAAACCGTTGTTGTTATTTGAACTTTGTGTCAGCTGGATAAAGACCAACAATAAAGGTGGATTCAACTGAAGTGTGTTTTTGCTCGTGTGAACAGTGCAGTCAGTGAGCCTTAATGAGAGTCGAGGGGTGTGATCGAACGTTTAGCACTCATTGCTTGACATCCACAGCCCTCAACTACAGCATTAGTAGTAGTGAAGGGGGGTGAAAACACAGTGTTCCCTTTGATCTGCCTCCTGCAAGTGTTTTCACAAGGAGAATGACACCTAAGATCCACAAAAGAACGATAGTTACACCAGTAACAAAATATAATTGGCGCACTTTATTTGAATAGTCCAGTGGTGGCTCTGAGCTGACTATAGAGTGAGAAGTTTTTGTTTGGTTTTGGAGCCACATTTTGTACTTTTGACCATAATGTTTAATGCACAATTCCTGTTCATGAGATCTTTGTATCGGTCAAATACAAAGTTGTGTTCAAAGTCTTTTCCCCTCATCAGACCCTGAAATTATTCATCTACACTTTAATATAAAACATTTTATTGCCCAGCTTTAGAATGCTAAACAGAATGGGTTGTCCATTTATTGGAAGCTCGGTGGTTTCGTCCCTGACTTTTCCAGCCTGCAAGTTGAAGTGCAAGAATCTGAACCCTGGACTGCAGATGTCAGTTTGAATGGGTGAATTAGACGTGTAGCTGTAAAGCGCTTCTCACTCCCAAGTCATCAAATACTGATATTTTGGGAATGAGATTAAACAATTAGCTATCTTACCAACCTGTGACTGGCAAAGGTTGTTGGTCAGGCACAAGAGGAGAAGGAGCAGAAGTTTTTTTTTGTTTTCTTTAATTACATTATGCGTAAGTTCCATAAGTTAGTATGGAACTTTTGCCTACCTTTAACTCAGGTCTTTATTTAAAACAGTACATTCATTGCACATTTTGTGTGCAAGCACCATGTAGTATATACAGTACGCATGTAGACAGATGGTCATGAAAATTCTTCATGTGCCCACACATGTCCACACACACCTCCAGCCTACTTGAATACTGTAAGGGGCAGCGGCAAGAGCGCTCCCTCCTGATTTTGCTCCTCCACTCTCTGGCCATTGATCGGTGTCTGGGGCTTGCCATAAATCTGCTGTGGCCGACAAGAAAGAAGATTGCAGGTGGCCACCCGTGCACAAATAGAACCCAGTAAGCCCAGATCAATGGGTCCAGTATCACACCCATATAGGCATGCAGATGATGGAGAAAATGTTGTAAGTTTTCCTAGTAGATAATTGGGTGTCTACATATGATGATGAAAACATGAGTTGTGTGTTGCATTTAAGTGTCCGTGCTGTGTAACTGTTACACAGTTGGCATGTGGGTGTTTTTCAGTATATGTATCTTGGATACATGTGTGTGCCATTTTGCACGTGTATGTATACATATATGTGTGTGTATGTGTGTTTATGTATGTGCGTGTGGCTTAGGGCTGTTTGTGATGAGGCAGACCCGCCCTTATTGCTCACACCAGTTATTAGCACATGCTGCTGATGTGTGTTTGTTGGTTTATTGGTTCATACTTGCCACACACACACACACACACACACACACACACACACACACACACAAACACACACACACACACACACAGAAGGACAGAGAAAGCAAAATGCAACCATAAAGGTTCTTCGGCTTCTCCCCATAGGAGAATGTTACCCAGATATTATAGATTATATTCCATTTCTTCAAAACAAAAGGTTGTTCAGGAGCTAATGTTTCTGGGTAGAACCTCAGCCCTTCAGGAAGAACCTCCTTGGAAACCTTATTTCTAAGAGTGTGCAGTACATACTGTCCGTCAGCATGCGCTGGAGTTGTAGTCCCACTCTCAGATGTATGTTCTCACACATACACACGGACACACACACAAGCATACAGCACATTGACACCTCCCTGCAATTAGCTTCTCCTCTGGTGTTAGCATAAGCTACTGTAAACTAGTGTAATCCCTGTTCTTAAGTGTTTAAACACCTCCAGCACAGATCCTCCCATACAGACCGTTAGCTTTGCATTTGTATTCTGGTATTAACCTCAGAAGTGGAACAGTGCATATACAGAACAGATGGGTTTTGTAAGGGGATACAGTAATGGTCATTCGTCTAATTATAGTATAATATGGTAGCATGCAAATTCTGTAAATTGTTTTAGGAAAAAAGGGAATTAAATCCCATTTATTTCACTTTAACTGTGAAAACCATTTTCCTTGGATAGGTTGATAACTGTCTCATCGAGTAAAGAGTTTTCAGGCCACCTTTCATGGGTATTTAAAGTGAATTTGGAAGTATTTCTATTGCTTTTTTTCTGTTTCAGTGTATATACTTTCTGTTCCTTTTATGGCACTTGTCCGTTCTACACCTTTTATTTGCTTTCTCCGTCTTTGAAGCAACTTGACTGCCTCTTGGATGCCTTTCCTTGCATTGCACATTTACATTCCAGCATTCTTTACGCAAGGTAACTGGTGCCGTCTTCACCGTTTACGCGCACACATGCTGAATATCTACTGGGATGTCTTATAAAAGGTTTCCATGTGGGATGTCTCTGATCTGCATGGCTGGGGGAAGAAACCTGTGTAGTCAGCGAGGAAGGAGAGAGGTGGTGCGTTAAGGCGAGGCTAATTTGTTTGTGATTGGCATTGATTAAAGTCGGTCCCAGGAGAGCCATGAACACACACAGGGACTCGTTCATGATATAACTACAGAGTGTGTTACAAAACCTGTCTCGCTGTCTCTGACTGTTGTCTCTCTTATTGTAACCCCGGTGCCACATCACAGAGACTTCTTACTTTAATACTTAAGTAAGATAGGACAGGAAGGTAGGATTTAACTCAATCAAAATCAAAATCGTTTTATGTCTGTAACTTTGTTACCATTTTTAAACATACTGAAATACACACTGAAACATACCAAAAAAATGTAGCATAACCAGTGAGGGGCACTTAACTGTAACACAGATATGTTACAGGTTTTGGTAACATCGGTAGAGAAACCCAAAGATTTATTTATTTATTTATTTTTAATTTACAACAATGCTAACTTTGGAGATAAAAGAAAAAGAGTGGGATATGACAGCACACACACACCGTCCCATGTATCCGGCAAACACTTTGTGCTTTTAATGTGGGTTTGCATATGCATCATGGCTTCCTCACACATCCTGCATCCATTCGGACTGACGGTAGTGTACGTCCTTAGAAATTAATGCTATGCGTATGCAAAGCGTGGTTAAAAAGCAAATTAGGACAGATTAACATTTACCCTAAACTTAGAAGAGTTTATTTGAAGATTTGGGGAAATTAGCATGCTTGTTTAATACATGTTTCCTATCTTAACTTAGGACAGGAACGTTGACTTTGACTGTTCATCTGTACTGGTGTTTTTTTTTTTATTATTATTATTATTATTATTATTTTATCCCAAATAAGGTCCTAACCCTAAATACCACGGTTACCAAACATTTAAGGTTGGATCTGCAAGTTAAGAAGTTTCTGTAATATGGGCCCTGATGAGGAGTCTTGATGCTTGTTGGCTTTCAAACTCGTAGTAGAGTCCCAGTAATATTTCAGTCATCTGTGTTTGTCCAGTTATGTAAAGCAATTTGAAAAAAAATGGGAAAAAATGGAAACAAACAAGCAGAGCACACATTAAGACAGAGGGGCCAACCAAGAAAAAGCTTTATGCATGCATGAAACAGCATGAAATGATGCATTCCTCCTGAACGTATTCTGCTTGATGCAGACATGTTAAGTGTTGACAACCTTTTCCTGCCTCATAATGTTCGAGCTGAACTGAATACAACGCAACATTTAAAGTGGTCACATTAATCACTAACACATTTCTTGAAGAGTCTGTGGTTGATGCTTAACTACCTATATGCGGTGACAGAAAGTAGGTGTTCAACAAAGTGCCACTTGTCTATTTGCTGCCAACACAATCCCGACTATAACCTGATGGCGTAACCCTAAACCTGAAACAGCCTTTCTAACAATATTTTCATAAGGTCGGCATGTTGAACAGATCACCTATTCAGCAGTGTGGAGGAACTCTATCTTTAAATAGAGAATCAACAATGGAACAATTGAATCAATGGGGATGACTGTATTATATTTTATACTCAGCCCCATATACTAAGATCTCCGATGTCAACACTCAGGGGTTAGTGCTGTGACTTTCTTGACCCTGCTTCCACGGAAATTTGAGCAGATTTAAGCCTGAATGTCGTGTAATTAGTCATCTGTTTTATATCACGTTCATGTGCAGCTAAATGAAGCGACAAGCTGAGAATAACAAATGTTTTCTTGAAAATTTGGGAGTGAGCTTTGTAGATTAAAACATAATAAATGTATTGTTATATATCTAACACTTAGACAAAACTATGTATTCTACATTGAACTGGGTTATTTTAAAATAATAATCAAATTAAATGGGCACCATTTGCCTTCCTTAATGCACAGTATAATAAAAGATGCATTTTAATTGTCAACATTTAGTGTTTTTTCTATCAAAATCCCTCCCTTTAAAACATTTTCTAAGGTAATCTTACCTAATACATCACATAAAACTGCACTTGAACAGTGTGGGTTGTGCTAATCAACTGGAAGATGGTTAATAAATTCAAAAGTTGACTTGATTTATATTATGCTGCACTTTGGTATATACTGCTACATACTATACTCACATCTTCATCATAATGACTTATACTTTATGTGGGAGGTTAAAAATCTGTATCTGTTCATCTACAAATCATCAGCATCTATTAAAGGGGGCAGAAGGGGTAAGGCTGATACCACTTTATACCTTGATTAATGAATGCATCTGTTGAATCGCTGATGTCTCAGGCGCTGAAACACAACACCATCAAACTGTTAAAACACATTTAGGAAAGTGTGACCTATCCTGTTTCCTCTGCCTTTGCACTCATTTCCCACTTTTTTGGCAGGAGCAAGACATTTTATGATTTTATGAGCACTTAAAATAACAATATTTTTTGCAAATGCCCACAATTCATCAATTTCCCAAATGCTCTTCGATTGTTTAGATATGGAGAATCACTTTAACTCTCCTAAATACCGCTAGGGATGCATGTGGTTACATTTTTAAGGGACAGATTGGATTATTTGAGGTATTTATTGATGTCAGTGTATTAGCTACAATAGATGGAGGCCCCCAGTTTGGAGAAGCACAGAAGCTATTGCTTAGCTTCCGTATTGCTGTGGACAGGGTAAGCAACAAAAAAAGAGGTCAGTTTAAACAAATCAATACCACTTTAGTGTACACTATATTTAGAATATTTTCACTGCTGTATCTTGCCATCAGACAGACTATTCTGATGGAAAACCACTAATATAAAAACAAAATATTACTCTCTCAAAACTAACCAAACTCCATCAGCAAAATTAGTATTAGTCAGCCTACCACCCCGATCTGTCAGTTTGTTTATGTTATTGTGTGACTTTGGTGTTTAGAAAGGTTAGTTTGGATTCACCAAAGTCACAGAATAACAAACAAACTAAAAGACCGAAGCAGTGACAGTCTATCAATTCTTGTCTTCTGCAAGGTAAAATTACTGATTTGACCTATGAAGTTTGGTTGGTTTGGTGAGAGCGATATTTGCCTTTTAATGGCAGTTTCCTATCATTAAAGGCTGTCTGATGAAAAAGTAAAGTGGTGAAAACATCTAAACTGATATTGTTTTTTTTTAAATGTGTCACGGCCCAGGCTGTGTCACAGGTTTGTTTTTCCTTGTCCTGTTTTCCCCCCCTCCCCCTGTCTGTGTCTGTGCGGCGGGCGTGGCAACTCCCTCACTCTCCTGGTTCCCTGATGGCATTCATTCGTCTCACCTGCTCCCTGCTGCTCACCTGTCTTCCATCTAGCAATCAACCCTGCAATACTTAACACCGGCTCTCCTCTCCAGTCCTCGCCAGATCGTTGTGTCTCTGTAATGGTAGTCACACTCCAGGCCTATCTCCAGCCAAATCCCCTCCGCCAGCCCCCCTCAGCCTCCTACCCCCGGATCCCCCCCCCCCCCGTAGCCTCACTCACCCTTAATAAATCCCGTTTTCACTCTGTTTTTGAGTCTGTGGTTGCATTTGGGTTCCTCCTGCGGATTGTAACAAAATGGACCTTTTTTAAGTGGTTAAAATATATTTTGATTCACACTCTGTCCACAGCAGTTCATCGCTTAGCCTCTGTGCTGGTGTCCCTCTCTGCTTCTCATGTCAACTACCATCTACTGTAGCTCATACGCTGACTGTTGATTAGCACCTTATTGAATCACATATCAAATAAACCAAACTGTCCCTTTAAAGACAATCTGGAGAAGAAAAGCCCCCCTGTTGCAAAACCCTGGAGGGATTCTTTTCTGCAGTGAACACGTGCAGGTGGTGACAGCAAATGTTCTCCACACTCATGTGATTGCATTTGCATTAAACTAGTCACTGGGAGCAAACTGCAGATTTCATCACCCTTTCAAAAAAAAAAAGTCCCATCTTCCTTCTCCGTATGTCTGATTGCAGTCTATTGACACATTGTTTTGCTTTCCACGTAGCCATGCGCGCATGTTTGTGTTTACTCTGTGCATTGTGCAGTGCTTGCATTGCTCCATCGGTACAAGTTGAGGCAAGACGCGTAAATGCTGATGCAAACAGATCATCCTATAACCTGAGCCATGGAAACTCTTAGCACGAAGCAACTCTGATGCAACTTCCAGTGTTGACTTGGCTCTCATGGTGCCATTATGTTGCTGTATTCCCGCACACACACGCACACACACGCCCATTCATCCATACCTCCAAAGATCCTTGACGGAACAAGTCAAGCGGAGGTCCTTTAATGTTATGGTCCCTATCGCTCTTGTTAATCTGTCCAACGTGACAGCCACAATAATGCCTTTTCCCCCGAGCGCCCTGTGTGTGTTTAAAATATTGCAGTTAGAGAAGTGCAAAGAGGGACCAAATAATGTACACAAGGCCCCAGAGACGAGTTGGGGCCCGGCTGATGTGTCCCACACACATGAACATACGTGCACCTCGACAATGCATTCATCGCAGACATCACATTAACCCTGTTTCCCCCTGGACTTCCACCATTAGCGGGCCTACGAACCCCCTCACCCCCTCGTTCTTCTCCCCCTCTCCTGTTTTTCCTTGATCTGTCTTTGCCACTTCTGCTTGCAAGGGGCCTTTTTGTCTCCTCTCTTGTTCATAAGCCGGAGACTTTGGGGGATCATGTACCAAGAACACGTCGGAAAAAAAGCATCTCATTACACTCCGCAAGCTTTGAGCTGATGGGTCCCAGCTGGGTCGCCAACATGTTAGTTTAACAAAGCAGTGCGCATTGTCGGACGCAGCGGCGAAAATAATGGGCAGAAGGGTCGGGGGTATAGGTGGGTTAAAGAGAAAGAGAAAGAGCCACAAAAGAAGGAAGTGTAGAGGTTAAAGATGATAAGATGAAACAGTAACGACCCCCACGGGAGGATTGGGCTATCTCAGCTACTAATCTAATAGGATCCAGCAGGGAGACGTAGATTACAATGAAGCAATAAAAACATTAAAAGGAATATAAGCAATAAGAAGTGAAGCAGAGTGTGAAAATGTTGGTGACAGAGGGAAACACGGGAAAAAGGACTGATTATTCCATGTGTCCAGTGTGTAAGCATGCATGTCTGCTAGAAATAAAATGCAAATTAGAGAAAAACAGTGCAAAAAAAAGCGAAAAGGGTGAGTGTGAACTATCGTTTCCTCTGTGAGTGGATGACCCCCTCCTCTTTTACTTTTCATCTCCACAGAAAAGTACAAATTAAAGGAACACCAAACTACAGGGGAAAAAAAATCACACAATTAATTAAACAAATTTGACGCTACTAACAGGAGCCTCTAGCGAGGAGTATAACTGACCCCGTGCTAATTGTCGCAACCAGTTCATTAAATGGTTTTACACAGCGTCATGTGACAGCACGGAGCGTCTTTGGAGATGCTAATAAACAGAATTCATTACGGAAACAATGGGAAAGCAGTAATTAGCCAGATTCACTACTCTAACAGAGTGCTGTAGTATGTTAATTTATTCAGCTGATGAATTACAAACAGCGTGGGGCCAAAAAATGAGAGCAAGATGCCTGTGTGGATCCACACTGGAGACATGCTGACAAGATGTTACTTGGTGTATATCAATAAGACAATTTAAGAATCACTGATATAGAATACAGCAGAAATGTTCCTGTGTTGTGTGTTTCAGTTAAGATATTTATAGTAATTTATAATTGTGTTCATGACCTGTGTGTGTGATTAACAGTGTTTTTGTATCTATTCTGTATGTATCTGTTGATCTAGATGGTGAGTTGCTGCATATAATTATTGACCGAAAGCTCAGGATCACAACAGTATTTACGAAATGCAATCTATAGATTTGTGTACATGGACTCAAAGTCCCGCCCCTCTTTGCTCTGCGCTCCAATAACAGATGAGCAAGCTTGGTACCTCAGTCAACTTTCTCTTTTTCTGTAAAACTGTTAAACCTCCTCTTCACTAATGTTCACAAAATGCTCGCTAACTAGCAAGCTAATGACTGATGAAGGTTAGCTAGTTAGCTAGCATTTTGCTAACAATAGCTAGCAGAATTTGTGACTGTATTTCTGTCTGAATGCACCCAAAAGAGCAAGAAAGTCTGGATGGGTGTTCAAAGAGACTTTCACACAGAAGACCCGGGTTTAGGTCCCGATGATGATGTTGTTATTTAAGGAAGTGGTTATTTTAACCCAAACAGCCTAAACCTCCCCAAGACCTAACTTAAAATTCTCCTCCCAAAAATAACATTTTTGACCACATTTTCCATTTAAAGATGGGAAATCAAGCATTTATTTTGGCATAATTTGACCTCTACGAACTAATTCCCTTTTTCTTTTACACAATGTAAAAGAGTTCAGAATCTAATTTATTTTCTTCACTAATAATATCTGTAGACGTTTCGTCTTCTTCTGCTCTTCTTCTCCTCTAATACCCTGAGGTTATATCTACTTCATATCACTTGGTTTTCATTTGGGTAGCAATTTATCGGCATTGTTTCACCTCCCTGCTGCTCCTCATGCATACATTACTGCTCTACCTACAGGAATTTCTCTGATTTATGTCTGGCAAAGGCTGGAAACTGTCAGTTTATACCAAACCAAAGCAGATCATTGCATCCTCTGTTTAACATGTGACAGACCTCGAGTTTAGTTTAGAAGGGAGATTCTCAGTTTCTGCTGATTTATTCTGGAAATTAATAAACTGAGAATAGGAATCAGTATTTACCTAATAAACGATTTTATGCAAAGCATGCAATCATATAGCGTGTTTCCTATTTATGTCATCTCCATTTGAGTGCAGCTACATGAAGCTTTATTTACATTTCAATAAAAATCCACAGCTCCTGTGCATGGCAGTGCTACGAGCCAGTGTGGAGCTACATTTATAGCCCTTATGGGCCAATATGAGCCCACTATATAATGTAATATTAGCATGTACTGTACAATAATCTGAGATCAGTGTAATCACAAGCATGGGGATAGCGTATCCCTTTTTTTAAATTGCACCATATCAGCAGATATTAGCATCCACATAACATTATGATCTGAGAGCCGTGCCCCAGGTCCTAGAAAACTATTAGCAAGGTATCATGCTGATGATGCCGGCACCCCTGGGGCTGGCAACATCTGCTTGTGTGTGTGTGTGTGTGTGTGTCAGAGAGAGAGAGAGAGACAGAGAGACAGAGAATGAAAAAGAAGCAAAGCATGAGACAGAAAGAGTGTGACAATGGGAGAAATATGCACATTAGATGCACGTTGAAGCTGATATTGGCCATGCCAGTGCGGGTGACAACATCTGTGTGTGTGTGAGTGTGTGTGACACACACACACACACACACACACACACACACACACACACACACACACACACACACACACACACACACACACACGGAGACATATAGAGGAAGCCACATGGTTCCAAGCCCATTAAGCTGCTCATTAGAGAGCCAGTCACAGATGGTGCTGCTCTTTACACCCCACTGGAAATGGCCTTAGAAAGCTTCCCGTAGTCCCCTACAGCTATACAGTCCCTGTCCCACCCTCCCACACACACCCTCTCCACTCCTGAGGCCTACTGGAATATGTACAGTAAGTATGCAGACATGTGTGTGGGTGTGTATGTATTCATATATATACTGTGTATACCACAGGTGTAATGGTGCGCTGGTGTTTTAAGGCAGAAAAATGAGGCTGTTTAACTCCAAATTAACTTTTCTTTATTATGTTAATAAAGTAGTTTAAATCCTGTTTTATGAGCTGTGTTTTTTGTCAAAAATTAAGCATTTGTTTATTGTTTTTTTTTTTTTTTTTAAATGTTTTTCAATGTTTTTCTTGTTTACAACATTTCAAGAATTGATTCTTGGAACACTGTTTTATTTTCAGAATGCCGCAGGCAGAGTCCTAACCAGAGCAAATAAGGAAGATCACATCCTCAATTTCATCCTTGTTGTGTTGATTTCCAGCTTTTTTTTTTTCTTAACTTTTTTTCACTTTGTACTGCTTTTAAAGCAGTCACACATGATCTGCCTTCATATATTTGTGAGTATTTGGGCCAAACATAATAGGACTGTTCAGCGATATAATTGATTCCGGTGTGCTCATAGGCCTTTTTCAAAGTGGGCATTTGTCATGTGTCACAGTGGAAAAGGCACAGGTCTTACTTCTAACACTAACAATGACTTTGTTCTCCTGAAGCCTGCATTATTGGGACAGAAATGCAGGGTTCACATCATATTTAGACAATAATTACAAGAAACTGGGTCACAAAAATACCTAAATACTTATATATTATGATCATTTTAGTTTCAACCCCTTGAATAGTTGAGAACTTGGGGAGATTAGATGTTACCTCTCTGCTATGAGTAAATAGCATGAATTTGGATTTGTCTGCATTCAGTTTAATTCAGTTAAATGGAACTGCCCAACACCAAAATCAGATTGCAGGAATTGAAGAGTTTATAGTCCTGACAGGGTTCAGCAATAAAAAGAAACTGTATCATCAGCATAAAGATAGAATGCAGCATTTGATAACTTATCACAACTTACTTACATACATGGAGAACAACAGTGGACCTAGTGTTGGTCCCCGGGGAACACATTCATTCGCTCATGCAGGGTTTATGTAGCATGTGGGGACCACAGCTCCACTGTATCACCGAACCATACCACAGGTTATCCTCCAAAAAAATCTTGAGCAGAAAAATTGTTGAACAACAGTTTAACAGTCTAACTCTACATAGTTCTCAGTCTTTTTATACATTTTCAGCAACTATTTTCTAACAGCCTGCTGTGTGAAATAAACAGATACTCTTTACTGATTGGTAAAGTTTTCTTTTTTCCTTTTCTTTGAAGCAACTTGTAACAGTGCAACTGTTTTGTACAGTTTTATATAAATAAAAGTTAGTATTTTTATTATACATGTGCATTCCTATTGTTTGACACTCCTTCACCGACCCCCAACAGAAGAAACATGACCGTTACAGGCCACTATTTTCCAACTCTTGCATCCTTTATCACAATCTCAAGACATCTCCTAATTTGGTAGCTTTGAAGCTTCAGGGTAGACACGTGATGCTGACAGTATCTGTGACAGACGGGGGGGAAAAAAGAAAAGAGCCGTCGTGGGTCCCTTCAGAGCCGAGCTCAGAGGGGGAAATGGGGCTAAACATCTTAACCTAGATAATTCCCCAGCCAAACAGCTGGCCCCCGCACCGCTGGCAGACTTGGCGAGATTGGACATATGCTCTCATTTCTGTCACTGTCCGCTCCATAAAGCTGATGTATCGTCTTAGGGAGAGCGTGGCTTGAGCGTGAACGTGTGTGTGTGCGCATTTAAAGAGTATGAGCACCTTCACGCTGGAGGTTGCGGCGGTGTGGCGTTTATGTGCAGGGGGGGGGCGTGCGTGCAGGCGACAGATGTTTCATGCCTCAGTTATAGATCTCTCGTTTTGTCGGCCTGTCTGTCAGAAATGAAACATCTCTATTAAACGCTGTGATGAGACAATGAAGGGCTGATGTACGTTCGCCCCGCTATATCAGAAATGAAATTCCTCATCTGCTCCAGTTCTCCGCTTGAGAGCCCAGCAGTCTTCTCTTGCTCGTTTCATTGCCCCATATCTCCCTCTAAACCCCCTCCTCCTACAACCTGTCCCCTCTGCTCCCTTTTCTGTCTCCCACTGATTGCCTTATTTCTTTTTTCTCCAGTTTTCTCTATCTTTCTCCTTGTTTGCATTATTTTTCCTCTCCCCTTTTCCATCAGATGTGCTTGAGTTCTCCGTCCCTCCCTGCTTTATCTCTTTCTCTCTAGTCTTTCTTGATCAATATGTCTCTCACTGTCTCTTTCTCGGCCTGTCTCCCCCCCTGACAGCTTCTTTCTCTGTGTCTCCTCCCTGTATCTCTGCCTGTGTGGGGAGACAGGCCTATAGGAGAGCCCTCTGTATCTCTCTCTGCCCTCCTGTCCCCAGGGCAGCAGCTGTGATGGGGCCTAATGCACTATTGATCCCTGTCACCTCTCAGAATATACCTGCTGATGCACGCATGGACACACACACACACACACACACACACACACACACACACACACACACACACACACACACACACACACACACACACATACACACACACATAGACCCTATAGAACCATACTATTACTGCACTCTTACAAATAAAGAGGAGGAGAACCCTTTTTGGTTCCTGGTAAACCTTGTATAAAGGTTCCACTATTTCAGAGGGTTCTAGAGCTGAACATAAAGGGAACCATCTGTGAATGGTTCCCCACACTACCCATTATGAGAGGTTCTACAGAGAACATTTGTACGATGTAATGGTTCTACCCCAACTCTCTCTGGGGGTGCTATCAAAACCTCTTCTGAGTTCTTCTGAGAACTTCTGTATATTCCAAAGGTATCATCTAGAACTCAGCCAAAGGGTTCTACTGAGAATGTTGTTATATTCCAAAAGATTTATCTAGAGCCCACCTGGGGGGTTCTACCGACAAAGTTTTTACAGTATGGTACAAGGAACCCTTGACACGCCTTGGATGAAACAATCCATTGAATCTTTCTTTCAAAAAGGGTTCTTTGGATGAAAAGGGTTCTTAATGGAACCTTCAGTCTTACAAGGAACCCTTGTCAATCCCTTTCTTCAATAAAGGGTTCTCAGAAACAAATGGTTCAAGTTAGAACCTCAGGCCTTCAAGAAGAACCTTTTTGGAACCTTTATTATACACATACCAGCATGTCAATATGTAATCACTCCCACCTGCAAGGATGCATGGGTAAAAGAGCAATTGCACGTAAACCCAGGGTAAAAGGCTTATACACACACACACACACACACACACACACACACACACACACTTCCTATGACAGGAGAAGAATGGCTCATGCCAGTGACCCCTCACAAGTGCACTGACATGTCACTGCCACAATAGCAGGACATTATTATTCTCTACAGTCTGTGAGCACACAGTTACAGTATGTAACCTCTGAGGACATGAGGCCATGAAGCTTCTTACACAAAGTGATGAACGTCAGACACATGAGGGACAGGACTGCCTTTCCTTGTACCATTTCATCTCGTCCATCACTCATTTCTATCTCAGCCATTCAATCTTTGTTTTCAGTCAGAGCTGTCAGGAGAGAACGACAGACAAAAGCATCAATATCGTCTTTATCCAACCAGATACAACTACAGCACACAGTAACAATATGTCTTTGGTTACTTAAAGTCCCTGTAGATTGCTTGTTCATTGAACAGGTTGTTCAATACTGACATTCTCCTCTCTGTTAGTCTATATAGTGCCCTTGTTGCTCAAAATAACTAAATCTTAATTTGTTTTTCCCTGACAAACTCCAGACTCCCCACCTTAAACCCCACTTTAAATGAAAAAGAAATAAGTCGAATCAAGAGTTGAGAGTTAGAAAAAATATTGATACCTCTCTCATGTCTGTGTATGCTGAGTATAGAGACCGGACCAGCTTAGCTTAGCATGAACTACTTACGACTACTTACATAAATTACTTAAAAATACCAAATGTCACATTACTGAGCTCCAGTTGGAAAATAATGATTATTTTGCACAAAAGCTTCATGGTGATAAAAATGAACTACAGTACACAAAACATGCACTTTGAAAATGACAGAGATGCAACAGCTTAAAACTTAATTTGCCATTTGAAATTACACAGGCTAATATCAAAATAGTTAGTGAGCTAATGCCTAGCTAATGTTAGCTTAACAGCTAAGTAACTTTGTGAATCAATGAAGCTGGAAACTCACTGTCACTGTATGTCTTGTTTAGGACTCTAATCTCAAAGTTGTGACTTTTTACTTGGAACTTGAGTGCAAAGACTTGAGACTTACTTGTGACTTGCAAAACAATGACTTAGTCCGTCTTTGCAAGAAACATGGGAAAACAGCTCACCTGGAACCTACCAGAGCCTCCAAAGCTTAGAACATAAAACTTTAACACAACGTATGTGCTTGTTTAATCTGTATACTACAATCTAATTGCAAAAAAGACAAATTGTGTATCGTGATTGTGGTATCAATCTAAATCTCAGCTGGAAATCAAACAATGTTGACCTACGCCTTAAATTAGAAGTGAAATCGTCAGAACTTTTACAATCCTTGGTGAGTTTTATTTGAACTGCCCTTAATTATTTCTCCATTTTCTATGTTGGTTTTTGTAATGTAGGCTACTTATACTGCCATTTCAGTCAAGACTGTCTTCCAAAAGAAAGATTTTCAATCTCAACAGACCATCCAGCATAAATAAAATGAATAAAACAAAAACACTTAGTAAAAATAAAATATTCATGACAAGAAATTACAAGAATGTAGCCTTGGTCGCTACAGTTAGCGGCTGACCATCTTAACTGCCTGCTGCTGTTTATTTTTGGGCCGTGTTAAAATGATGACAGTTTTGGAAAACTTTCTACCGAGTTTCACATTATTCACACTGATTTTATGCTATAGATATATCATCACCGGTTTAATTTCTTACATTAAAAACAAATAAAACCAAACATGAAAACTGAAATAAAACCCTGGGATGGCACTCAAAAACACACAATAATATCATTTAAGCTCATTATAGGATTCTCTAATGTGCCATACTGTCATTAAATATAGCTCATTATCGCTACATGCTTACATTGAAGTGTAACCAATTTGCATTAATGCTTTATTCCAAGTATCTTCCCATGTCTCCGAGCCATCTCAGGCTGAGAAGCAATCTCTCTAAACCCGCGAGAGATCACCATTCCAGGGAAAAGACCTATTTATCCCATACAGTATGTTATAGTAATCCAGCTGTCTCACGCAGCCGAGCAGAGACGTATACCTTCCAGAAAATGAGAAACCTAATGAAATATGTGCATGTGTATGAGATTTACTCGCTGTAGTCCTCGCTGAGTGGAAGGTGGGAGGAATAATCCATTGTCTTTCCATTGTATGTTAAACACAAGAGAGAACAGTGTGGAGGGAATCTTTGACAGAGGCTGAATACATAACGCAGATGGATGGGGAATATGTAGTGCTTTCACTTCTCAACATGCTCCCACGCTGGATAAATGAGAGGCGATGCCTGAGGTCTTAAGAGATATGGAGGTGTGGATCTAAACTGATTGATGATCTACCACAGAGACAAAGATGCAATGTATGCAAAAACATGCACACTGTCTGTCCCATTGGATTTCTGTAACAGGAATATCCACTATGTGTGATTTAAACCTGCAACTTTTCATTATTGATTAATGTATTGATTACATGTGTAAGCGACAGAATAATCTCACCTCAAGATCCACTTTCTAGCTTTTTCCACAGGTTTTCAACAATATCTCAAGGTTCTTTATGTCAAACTGGGATGTCAGTCATGTTATACCAAGAGGTCATACACAGGCAGGTCTGTCTTGGGTTTTACTTGGTCTTGGTCTTTACTTTTAAATGTAAGAAAATAGTGAAAATCCTGACCAGCATCACAAAACTAAAAGATATCAAATTTACAAACAGAAACAAGCAGAAATTTCTTATATATAAGAAGCTGTGACATGCAAATTTCTTCAATTTTTGCTTCATACATGACTGAAACAGTTATCGTTAATTTCTTCATTTCCATCTCATTATCTGTTGATTGATTTTCTCTTAATTGATTGATCTATTAACTGACTAATCATTTGTGATTTTCTGTCTTGCTTCATTTCTCTGTGGCCTCATCTACACCCTCCATTATGATGTGATCCAGATGGTATTCTAATGACCTTTGTCGACTGTGCTTTTACACCTGCTATCAAAAAATGCGTTGAAGCGCAGTTGCTATTTTGATTGCGAAATGTAAATCAGACATTGACTCAGTCTTTGTCATAGTCTTGACTTGGTCTCAACTGGTCAATGTCTTGATCTAGATACTCTCTAGCCTTGGCCATGACTTGGTCTTTGTTTAGGTGGACTGACTAAAGCCATACCGCTAGCGTGGTTAATAATGCAGTGCTTGAGAAATAGCATGTCCATGCTAACTGAGGCCCGTCTTTGGCTATGTGGCTCGATAAACTGACGCACCAGATGGCTTGTTACACAGAACCCTCTGATAACTCATCCTTAGAAACTGTTGGGAAACGCACAGGCAGTTTCAAAAAATACTTGGCAGGTGATTGGATGAACCATCTGTCTGTTGCCATCTATCACGGGTTAACTTTAACCAGTCAGATCAACGAACCATATGACGTAGTCAAACTTTTGCCAAAGCCAGTCGAAAGAAGAGGAAATATGTCTTTTCCATCAAGAAAAGCCTTCAGTGCTGGTCTTTGCTATTCTTTCAGTGAGGAAATACTCTCCAGCCAGCATGGTTGTTTTTTCAAAAGAACGGTTGCTTCTTACTGACGCCACACTAAAACCACATCCGCACCTGCAAGGAGTTCCTCACAGGACGCTGGCTGGTCTGAACACCTGTGGTTTGGCCACAAGAACGTAACCTGAAGCCTGACAAGATAGATTCTTGTGTGATCTCATGAATTCAGCTGCCGCATAACGTAAGTGGACTCGGGAAGACTTGAGAGTTGTAGTTTCTGTTAAAGCTTCTGCATCTACACTTGGTTAACTTTTACTCAGTTTATTTGACCTCTAAAACACATTTACCAACATACATGTATGACTCTGTTTGATCGTGTGATAGGCTAATGGTGTAAATGGAGTATCTTTTGCTCTTTCTGTCTGTCTCAGTTGCTCTGCTCGCTCTGATGGATGACTCTTAGTCATAGTCTGCAGAGATCAGTATACAGTCTGGGCATCCAGCAGCCCCAGTGAATTAATGGCCGCTGGGAGTGCAGCAATAGCGCTTTGGGATCAATACATCAGACGATACGAGATGCTGAGAAAGAAACACTCCCCGTGTGTTTGTGCTTAAACGTGTGTGAATGTTTGTTTTGTGCATCCCTCTGTGTGTCTGTGTATATAATCAAATGTTGGATGTGTGTGTTTCTGTGCACATGGATACCACTAGCAGTGTATGTCTGTGTTTTTCTGTCTTTTCTATCACAGGTCGACACTCTGTTGACACAGACAAATCAAAAGCCTCGACTTCTCCTAATGCCCACTTTCCCTCGTCAGCGTCTTCTAGGTAGAGACGGCAAATCATTACCTCTTTGTTTTTCTGCCTCCTCTCCCTCTATCCCTTCTGTTCCGTCTATCCAAAGTGCTGCTGTGGCAGTATGCAGGATTAATTAGTAAACATAAAGTGCTAAGTGGAAAATCTTTGCAGCGACAGACACAGTTTGGTTACAATGATTGATGGAGAAGGCAAAACATGCGAGAAGGTGCTACGCTCCATGTTGCTCATTAATGAACTTCGGAGAAGATGCTGTGACTGGATCCTGGGAAAAGATTTTCTTGTGAACACGCCAAGGACTTGCTCATAGCAACTGCTAAGTCATATAGAGGAAAGTTAGAAAAAGCTAATGTATTATAATCAGGCATGTTTGACGTAAAAGGTTTGGTGAATTACATCATCTCAAATTAATATATCAATCATTAAAGAAGCACTGACTCACACCAAATGACTCAGAGCACGCAAAACACTTAGTTTCCAGAGGATCATGGGCACTGTGGACTGCCTGTATTATACAACTTACTCCTTAGTACATTCATAAATTGTTAGTCAGGTAAGAGCCATCATCATCTATTGATTCCTCTTGGCAGTCACAAAGGAAGTGATGCAGACAAAGAGAACAATTCTGAGACTTTGAGCCTTGAGACGACTGAGATGTAGCTTATAGAGAAGGGCTTCTGTTTAATAAGATGTCAATATGTCCATTGTATGTTCTGTTTACCTTCAAGCCTTTCAGACATGTGGCCATCACAATACGTGTAGGTGATAACAAAAGTCTCAACATATTGACCTGATCCAGTTACACTTTAAATGTTGCTATCAGTTGAAGCAGTCAGATAAACACAAAGGCAACAGCACAAGGATAACAGGAGGACAGATACGGGGGACTTAATGACTTCAGAAGGTCTAATAAACCAGAAAACACTGTGAATGAGCAGTTTTTAAATTGTTTAGGAGATTCTTCTCATGTCAGATTTCTTCTCAAAGATCATGAATGAATATCCAAGGAAAAAAAGAAGTCAAAGAGATACAAACAAGCAAACTCCAGCTTATTTTCTTTGGTCAAAATGAATGTGTGGCATTTCTGATGAGGTATGAAGGAAAACTCAATGTTAGGAAGTGGTGTAAGATATTCTAATGTAGGAAGTGGTATTAATGGTGTAAATTGGAATCATTTTGTTGATTTTAATCTTTTCATTATTTGCAGTCACCGACTTTGTAGTTTGCCTTTTACACCTTTCCTATCGTACCATATTACCTACTACCAAACGGTAACGTTAGCTTGGAGGTGGTTAGTGCTAACGTTGGTCATCTAATGGAAGCTAATGGGTTATCAAGTATGTTGTATGTCCCTCCAGATTTTCACTATCCACTGTCTTTTCTGTTGCTGGTCAATCGTAGGTCAGTGACACGATGACGATTTGTCAGGTTTTGTACGTTTATGTGAAGTACAACCTGGGACACAGGTTCACGGGTTGACCTTCCCACTCTGAGCATGATGTCAGAGAAAAATGGCCACCACATGAATATATGATGGTAAGCTCTTAAAAAGTTTTAAAATCACTGATGCAGGCTAGAAAACTCCAAAAAAAAAAAAGAAAAAAAAAACTCTACTGCACATCTGGATGACAAGATTTGCAGGCTGTCAAACTAATGATAAACATCAGGTCAAGATTTTGTTCCCACAATCTATGTACAGCAAGACCTCTTTACATTCGATGAGCTTGGAGCCAAAATAAACTCATTGAAATAGTTTGCAGCGTGGAGACACACCCACCCACAGTATTGGTATTGTTCTAATATAAACTACATCTGTCTATATGCTGTGGATATGACTCATATAGGATCAAGAGGGAGGGTCTGTGTTTTCCCAGGATCCTTGAGCACACACACACACACACACACACACACACACATTAGCACACGCAAGTGTTTGAATGTGAGGTGCAAGTTTGTTTACATTTCCACTTTCTGAGTGTTTGTGCTCTGCAGCTCTCTGCTGCTTCCCGGTGATCTGGGAGCGACGGAAATCGCTACTGAGCACGTGCAGTGGATGTTTACTCTCCCTCAGTGTTTACTACCCGGTTCCTATAGGATAGACAAACAGAGGAGAAGTGGGATGCTTAAAGCACACACTTCTTGAACGTGCAAAAAACCTATTCACACACAGACACCCCTCCCCGGCTGCAGCCTGGCGTTGCGTTCAGGTTCCAGCTACGTGGAGCTTGTTTGTTTGGTTTCCACTGCAGAGGAAATCGAGTTCAAATGCTGCGAGAGCCCAACTGTTTTGTTACACACACACTCAAACACACGAGTGAGGAGGTGTGTGTAATTATCCATACACACACACACATGCAAACACACCTATTGTATGTTCAGTGAGCGGAGATTTTTACCAAGCCTGGCTGGTATCAGGGGGACGCTTTTTTCTGACAAATTGCTCACTTAGATGAATAACTGGAGCCCTCAAATGACACATTTTTTTCCTTCACATTAATAGCGTAGCAGTAGCAAATAAAATGACAGGTTTTTATGGCTTGTTGAGTCATTTCAGGAGGAGTGCCCAGAGTTTTATCGTCAGGCAAACAGCCGTAATACTGTGTGATAACCTGAATGTGGTGAGCAGTTATGAAGAGATGTTTGTTATTTTTAGTTTTTATTTTAAACTTGAAGTACGATACAAGGCGGAGGAAGTTGATCTATTGTATGTGACATGGCTAGATTTAAATTTTAAACTTGACCTAAGCCAGCAAAAAAAAAGAACAGAAAAGAAAAAGGAAAGTAGTTCTAGGTTGATTCTGAAAGTGCCATTTACTTCCATTATATTCAAGAGAAGGCAGGCATCTCTACAGCTGATATCTCCAAAACTCTGCACCTCACACCAAAACAATCTAGACTGATAAACAGCACAACAGGTAACAGGAAAATATGTATTTTCCAACTTGAACTGTCCCTTTAGCAAGGCAAAGAAACATCTACTGCTGGAGGAGGCTGAAAGGAGATCCTGGTCAACCTCTAACACAAACTGCATCTTAATATAATAACAGTTTTTCTCTCTATTTTTTTTTTTAAATCATAACATGTATGTATTTATGTTTTAAATTTGAAGAAAATTACTGATTAATTAATAACTTAATTATCTGTATTAACTGACAACATTTGAAAGAAGAGACGGCGGTAAGTAAAACGTCTCAAAATGTCTCTTACAAGCATTTTTACCATCGAAGCAAAACACTATGGTGTCAGTTTGGGCTTGACAAAATTGAAAGTACAGGAACAGTAAATCAAACGCGCCCTTCCAGGCACTGTGTGTGTTTCAGGAATAAAGATAGTTCCCTCAAGAACACACTGGAACAATTTAGAAGCACGTTAAAGGAAAACTAGCTTATGTTTATGTTGACCTAATGTTATCAGATGTGTTCTCTTGTTGGAATGACGGGTTGTTGTATGTAGGTTTTGGCAGGCTGCTGTCCCCTCTTCCTGGCACTGGGTACTGGCACTCAGTGCTATGGCATACCAGACTGTACAGGCCTACTTTAACCCGTGATTAACCTTTTAGACATGAGCAGTGATTCACATAACTTGTGAACGTCTGATTTAGGACTTAAAATTACAAAATTGTAGAATATCCTTTGTCTGGTGTGAGCCTCTTAACATCAATGTTGTATGTGTGCGTGCATTTTTGATTATTTATATGCTGGCTGCTATTTATTTGCACTTTGCGTGTGTGTGTGTGCTCACTGTTTGCCTGCATTGATTATTAGTGTTTGCCGATGTGACCCTTCTTCTGTTTGAGTACAGTATGTGACAACCCACACGCATCTGTCTGAACTTTTGTGGGCCGTCATGTCCGTGGGTTGAGTTGACTTTGTGTTTTTGTTTGCATGTGTGTGTTGCTGACCTGCAGGTGGTTGAAACCAGGCCAGGATGACACCGCCATGATACCCCAGTCAGGACCTCCTGCCCTCCCCTGTGTCACCCACTGCTGATGTTAGGGTGACCCTCACCTCAACTCTTCTCCACCGACACTGTTATCTTTCTGCTCCATTTTTACCACTTTCTGTTTTCTCCTCCAGCTTTAAATATCCCCTCTCTTTCTCTTTTCTTCATCCTCCTCCTCCTCTTTTCTTCACCCCCAATCCCTCTCCCTCCCTCCACTCAGATGACTCCAGTCCATTTCTCTGATAAACTCTACCCTCCCTCTCTTTCATCTTCGACCAGCCACAAACACAGGAGAAATAAAAGACAAACACAACTGGATTGACAGCGAGCCAGATCGAAGTCGCTGGCAGACACAAATATTTTTTTCCATAAATGTTTATTCAGGCGTTGGCGGGCTCAGATGAAGTGACCTCATCAGGCTCACACACACACACACACACACACACACACACACATATAACAACAGGCCTTTTACAGTAATCAGACCGACAAGGATCACCAAGTTCGCTTTTCAAAAGTGGGATCACAGGGATTTTCAAACATCTGTTCTCTGTAAACATGTTCATGTAATCCCATATAGCATGTTACATGACTACGCTTGAGTAACACACACAACTGCTTTTTCCAACAACATGAGGGCCCAGAGCAGTCGTTGGTCATTGTTATGAAGACACAGGCTGTGTTGAACTCACTGAACCAGAAAAACAATTGGCTCAGACTTCCTGCTGGCTTCCTCTGTAGTGGGGCAGGCCCCTAATACTACTACTTTCTCCCTCACACACACACACACACACACACACACACACACACACACACACACACACACACACACACACACACACACACATAGAGAGAGAGAGTGCAGGGTGACAAGCCCGAGTGTCTTCCCGCCATCCTGTTTTCTAGCCAGAGTTTATTTTGGTCATGTGTCGGATCCGTACTGTACAGGAAGGGGTAGCCTCTTTGAGTGTGTGCGAGAGTGATTGTGCGTGTGTGTGTGTGTGTGTGTGTGTGTGTGTGTGTGTGTGTGTGTGTGTGCGTGCGTGTATGGAGAATAGGGAAATTCAGAAGAAAATTCCTCTGGACCATCATAATATCAACAAGTCCATATTTGGGACGAGTGCGGCATGGGTCTCAGTGTAAACACACTCACGCATCAACAACTCACTTTCCACCAACACATCTCCTTCTATTTATATCATTGTAAAAGGCTAGTAATCACTGAAACAGCAAATAACTTACAGCATTTGTGGCTACTAGTATTTTCAAAACAGGCTTGTTAATTCAGTTTTAATGCATCTGAGGAGAAAAAAGAGAGAAGTAGAAGAATCAGTACTTCTGCTTTTACCGGGGTTGTTTTTTTTACATATCTGTACTTTTATTTGTGTAAAGATTGTGTGTTCTTTTGCCACATTTGTCTGCAACTGGTCAGCAATAAAAATCCTTGTTATCACGTAAAGAGCTCCATCTGTCTTATTTTTACATTATTAAGTTACGACAGCTCAGTTGTGCCAGATCATAAAGGTACAGTTCATACAATCATACAGTTAAATTCATTCTGTACATTTAATGCATACATTAGGAGCAGTGGGCAGCCTCTGTCCAGCGTGGTACCAGTTGTAAGCCAGCCACCTTGGTCAGGAGTGCTGACAGGAGAATTGACCTATATACATGTTTTTGGCGGTGGGGAAAACACAAGCAAAACCCCACAAACGTCTTGCTGTGAGACAAACCACTGCACCACCACGCCACACCACCCGTGCAGGGAATATTTCTTCAAAATGAAGTTGTTCCAATGAAAACTGTTCATAGGAAGGCCTGTACACAACTTCCAGTGGTAAAATCCATCCTTGTAGTATTATGTACCTGGGTGCAGGGTTTTAATTTTCAATTAGGACCCGGATAACTTCGAACATGAACAATGGAAATTACTACAGACACAGCTTCTACAATAACACCCACTACAACTGTTAAAGCTGCCACTCGTGCTACTAGTACGATAATTATTAGCTAACAAGTCATTAGACTGCATCAACAGACGCTACTAAAATCATGCTGGTTCCTTTGCCAGAGGGTCTTTGCTGTGTTTTCATAGAGTGAATTAAATTAAATGACTAACACTCTCACAAAAACCCTTCTGTCTTTTAGCATGACTCAGCATCCAGTCAATGTTCAGAATGATTCATTCACAGCGCGCCATGGCTTGTGTTTGTTTGATGCCCTTTCTACTGAGCTTCACTGACTCACTGTGCTTAATTAGCAGTGAGAGCTCTGAATAGACAGTGAAGATTTTTTATCTAAGAAACACACCATCTTGTCAGCCTACTCACAAACTAAGACTGCGGTCCAGTACGCCCCATCCCTCTTTATTAAGACTAAGTGGATTTGCCATAATGTCCCAAATTAAATTCTGGGTACACTTCTAAACCTAAAAGTGAAATCCAAATGGTCTCTTAAATAGCACTGATTGAGCACTACGTCTAGAGAAAGCTGGTTTCACCATGATGAATCCTGGACACAGTCCTTTTTGATGGAAAGCATCAGAGATAACCAACACTATGTGTGCAGTTTATTCGTGTGGATACTTTCGAGTACTAATAATTAAAGCTGCCAGTGTGAAAATTTATCATACGTAGGTTTAATGAATAAGCCTTCCTACCAGAACCTCCAAAACTTAGCTACGTCATAGAGTCACATTTTGGAACCCAAACTGATTCGCTTTCTTGCCAAGAGTTACATGACACGATCAATACAACTCTCATAACGGTCTGAACTACTAGAAAGGGAAACACGTTCTGTCCAAAAGTAACTAAACCTGCTACTTGTCATTTTTACACTTTGAGTTTTGTGCTGACTCAACAAACAAGATATGTGTTACAGTTTTTACGCTAAGCTAGGCAAACCAGCTGCTTCATATTTAGCATACAGACATGAGAGTGGTATAAATCTTCCTGCAATAAGTGAATTTTAAAATTATTTTTCAGCTTTTAAATTTAAGTATAAATTTAAATTTAAATTCAGACGTTCTCTCACCACTTCATTTAGATAACAGGAGCACAAGATTCATCTATACACACAATTAAGGACCTTTATATGACTGAATGAATGTCTGGCATGAGCGCTCATCACAGAGTCTCCACAGCTGCTGCGGGACGTAACCATTCAGGGGGAAACACTGGTGTGATGTACACTTGGGCTTAGCCGCTCCATGGTTGGGCAGTCAGTGGTGTGCTGACCTCACACCATGCTCCATTTCCTGTTTTCCCCAGAGCTTGTGTCAGCAACGGGGGGTAATCGGGATACTCCAGTGCTCATGCATGTATGTGTGCATGCATTTAAAACAGATAGATACTCGCGAGCAGAAAGAAAAATGCATAATGCTGTTGTTCGGTTCACGAAAATCAAAGGCGCAATCCTCTACTGTCACTATCATCTGTACTACCCTACATACATTAAAGATTCATGTGAATACCACAAATTTACATTTTTATAGTCTGTTTTTATCTGGTGTGGTCTATTTGAAATGTCAGACAAAAAGGTGAAATGGAGGAAAAAAGAAAATTCATAGTAAATATGAAGCCAAGAGATGTTAGCTTAGCTTCACAAAAAGAGTGGAGAACAGGTAGCTTAGCTCTTTTCAAAGGTAACCCACATACCAGCACCTCTAAAGCTCACTAATTAACACATTTTATTTTATTTGCTGTGCCACATAAAAACCAGAATATGAAAATAACAAGCCGTCAGAGCCTCACTAGCTATTTTCCCACTATATTTAGTCTTGCTACGCTACTACCATTTTTACACCAAAATTAGCGCATATATGCTGAGGTTTTAAACAGAGATAAACCCACTCAAATGGGCAATTTGCTCCTTTTTACATTGCCAGTAAACAACTCATATCTGTGCAGGCGAAAGACATTTTTAAGTGTTCTGCTATCAGTACTTTTGTAGCTTCTAAATGAAGTTTAGTTTCTCTCTTGCGTCTCTGTTTGTACTTTCAGGTATCTGCTTTATTTTGCATTCATGCGTTCATGTTAACTTTCAGCTGTATGTAAAGACTTAAGTAACTGCTGATGAAAATATTTTCTGATTTTTCTGAAAAGCTTTAAACTAACAAAATATCTTAGTTTTAGTTTCAAGAATATAGAAATATAGAAAATTAAATGTATTTATCCACTGATTGTACACTTTCTTACTGAAGACAAAAGCCAGATTTAAGTGGGTGTTAGCTGTTTTTTTTTTTTTTGTCCAGTGTAAAGAGAGCCTTAGCTAACTGGCCTCTGACTCAAGCTCCATATTTAGTGTGCAGATATGAGAGTGATGATCTTCTCATCAAACTATCCCTAAGAAAACAGATAAAAGTATTTCCAAAAACATCAATGTTAAATATTTTAAGCCAGGCTCATGACGGTTAGAAGACATGCAAGGATCTTGAGCAAACAGAAATCCCTGTATGCCTTAGAAAAAAGACATTGTTCTCCTACAGTTGTTTTTTTTTTTTATGACTTTTTCCCTATCTGAGTGTTTGCCAACACACTGAAGAGATTCCAGTTCACACCCAGGGAGTGTCGTCCATCATCCTCTGACAGTGATTTGGACCATGAATAGATGAAGCGGAGTTCAGCTCTCTAGAGGGGAAATGGCATAGAGGGAGGCTATAGTTAGCCAGTGGAAGTCCTTGAAATACAGTCGCTGCCACTATAAAGTTGTAAAAAAAAATGGCACAAACAATGGAAAAAGAAAAAGGAAATCATCATTTTACCTCCACAGTAATCAAAGTTTGCACTTTAGTTTGCAGTTTACCTTCATGTCCTCCATTACCAATGTCATTTTACTGGAATAACTGGGTTACAAATCAACAAATGTTTGTCCTTTAATAGTGTCTACATGAGGTTGTGTATATACAGCAAATGCTTGTAAGTGTGTATTCAATCTCCATGTCATCGTACTGTAAGAGCGTGCAGATTCCACGGGACTTTCTAGAGCCCTCGACATTGTTTTGATAAAGACAGAGGGTTAGAAGGCCACTGAGGTCAGCTGAGAGTTCAACACACACACACCCACCCACCCACACACATTCACTCACATGCGCTCAGTCAAAGCTTGTTCTCTTTGTGTCCAGCGTTCACCTTGTGATGCATTTGACATCCTGTTTTTTCCTGTCTTGATGAGTTTCAACACCCTGGGTTAACAAATACACAAATACACACAGTATGTGAGCGCACACAAGCACACACACCCAGGAACATGGTGTCAAGGAAGCGTGCAGGATTAATGAAGCAAACATTTCCTGGTGCTGTAACATTTAAATGTTCCCTGGTTATGCAACATGAAATAAATTTTTTTGCAAATAAAAATCGTGTCTGTTTCAGGGCCAACAGCTTCTCTTGGATCATTAGAGATAAAGTTTGAATGGTTCTGTCACTTTCTCTTTTTTGTTTGTCTCCTTTGCTGTCATTCATGCCAACTTATTCAATAAAAAAGTGAATGGAACATGGCTCTGGCTTCTTCAAATGGCCTTGATGTTAAGTTTAACAGCAACATTTCTGAATGAGGAACTGAATGAATTAATTCAATGAAGTCAAGGTTTTGTTGCCATATTTTACATCTATCTTTTAGGATTTAAAGTCAAACTCCTACTCAGTGAAGCTTATGAAAGAGCTGGAGCTTAAAGAAAAAACAGAGAGGTCTTTGCAACGAAATATACAGCATAATGATACTGCAGCTGAATATTTCAAAGACTCACATTTTTCTATATTCATAGAAACTGCATCTGAACTTCAAGCCCAAGAGTGTGTGTCTGCCATGATCTCAGTTTAATGGTCACCTTAAAGAAAAGCAAGAAAAAGCAACATTTTATGTTGGCCCCAAACTGGTTTAACTCGTACAGTTTGTCCAAAACTGTAATATTTCTTGATGCTAAAATGTCTTTTTGGCTGCTGGAAGTAAATAATGAACAACTTTCGGTGCTCACCATCACAGATATTTCACCAATGATGGTCCCTGGAGAACGTCAATGCAGTTTTTTTTCCCCCATGCAATTAATTAGTTAATTCAAACCTGTATGCAGTCAATGCAAGCTTTCATATCAACAGCTGGATTTCACTTGCCTATTTTCATCCCCAACTTGTACACATCTGGCAATGTCACATATAAAATATTCAACATTGCTTTTGTGTCACAGAGCTCTGTTTTGTGTGATAAAGTTTCAGAGATAATGTGTGGACAGTAAGAACAAGTGAGCTTCAGTATGACGATGACGTGTATTTCAAACTGCAAATGTAACGTCAGCCCATTTGAAGCTATCATCTTACCTCAGACATACAGCTAGCTGCCGCTCCGGGTCGGTCAGCTCTCTGAAATTACTCCTCTGTTTCTTCGAGCTTGGTGCCAGCTGTTGTAGCAGTGCTGAAATACATCCTGAAGCAGCTGTGATACAATTTCAGCTCCTGATGAAGCAATGAAGTTCTCCTCTCTTTCTCTATATTGAGTGCACCCAGGTGGTTTGTCGGTTTTTCTTCTACTTGTTAAGTCATAAAAACACCAGGTCATCATCACTGGATGTTGACTCCATCTTTTTGCCATACTTTTTTTAGAAGTTTCATAATATATTTTCAAAAAAAGTGTCACAGTTGATCTGAAAAGTCAGGCACATCGCAATTTGCCTCTGAACTGTTCTAAATTTTGTGTATTGTGTGTCTCATGCTAACAACTGCTAATCAACACCAGAGCTGAAGTACAGTGATGTCATTCATTGTGAGGTATTTAGTCATAAATATTAAACAAATCAGAATTTCTACCTAGATTTCATCGCAGTCCATCAAAAATTTCACAATATATTTCACTAAAGAACAAAAATGATAGTGGAGCTATAGAGAAAAGTGAGAGAATAATCATCGTCAGTAGGATTCATCCTTGAATTTCATGGCAGTTGATCGTTCTTGAAATATTTAAGTCTGGACCGTCAAAGATGAAATATAAAGTGTACATTGAGTTCTACAAATAGCACATTGACAGGACAACTTGTGACTGATGCAAGGCTGCTTGATGAAAAGCCTCAATTTCGTACTTTGGAAGCAACCTGAGTTTCACAATAATAAGGACCTTGCACATTCAGCTTACTAATAAAGAGGCTGTGAGTGAATGAATGCAGTGTATCAAAAATAGCTTTGTCTTTTGTTGGAGTGTCCTTGTGTGAGACTCTGTACCTGAAGAAAAAGTAAGTCACTGTAGCTCAGAGCATCAGCTTAATGCTTAAAAATGTTCCAGAGATGTAGAGTAAACACGAAAGAAAACTAATAAAAACATAGAACTAACCAACTTTGGGTTTAGGTGGTGTTTGCCCGCGAGTAGTGTAATATTCTATTGATTTGTCCAAAGCTGCAGAGTGTAACCCACAGTAATGCTTGGCAGAGCGGTTGCAGCTTTACTGGAATACAGTTCTTGTGTAAGTGTTGGCCTTTCCACTATTGACATGTTCTGGGATGAGGCCGCGTTTTACTCACCGGGTAAACATTTGGGCTAAAGGTGGGAGGTCAGTAGAGTGAACTGATAAGAGCCTTAAGAGAAGACAGAGACAAACTTTTGTCACTTTGTTACGCTAATTTGTGCACGTGTCTTTTAACAACTGGGCTAAAACATGAACATATCTTGTGTTATCGTTCACAATCTGAGTGCATGAAATTTGAAAAAAAAAAATGCCAGGGTCAACTGTAACGGGGGACAGCTGATACCGGAGCAAAGCAGGAAAAGAGCTGGGATTTAGGATGGGGCAATTGTAATAATCTGAATTCTTGCATTAAATATTATAGTCTTGCCTTATTAGTGAACATATACCAAATCATACCGTATTATTAATTAGTGCACATATAGATGATTAATGTTTCTTATGTCAAAAGATGACTAATGTGTTTAAACTAGTCTTGAGTTATGAAATAAAAAAATTTACAGTTGACCCCGGTCTCCCCTACACATTGCATTGCAACGATATACTACACGAACACACACACACCTTTGCTGCTGGTGTTGTTTAGCATTGATTGGATCACTAGTTCAGACACACTGAAAGTCCCACTGGGTCGCTATGGCAACTAGAGCCAAAATAAAGCAGCCGTCGAGACAGCAGCGGCAGCCTCAGCTGGCATACGCGCACACACGCACGCGCACACACACACATGCATACACACACAACCCCCTCTGGCCTTGGCACCTAGAAACAGACACAAAATGAGCTCTATATTAGACCGCAGAGGGAGAAAGGAAAGGACCGGGCGAGAAACATTGAGACGGAGCAGCAGAGGAGGGGAAGAGCATGTCCTGGAATAACCCCTGTTAGCTCTGTTCGGTGTTCCAAAGAGGACATATTTAGCAGCCTCTCTGACTGGCAAGAACCCAGTGTCCCTCTTAGTCTCTTCTTCACACACACACATAAACACACACTTGTGCGCACACACACTGCCCAGGTCCGGCTGGCACTCACAGGCTCGCCCAGCTCTCCTTAACATAGTCCCACTGACTCAATCACTCACTACATTGCTTTGATTGTGTGTTTTATGTGTGTGTGTCGTCCGTGCCAAGGGGCAGACAGGCCGGCTGTTCATAGCGACGCACTGTGAACACTGAAGCCTCCTCCTCCTTCACTCGAATGTTCCAGGAGCTCAGAGTGAGGCTCTGCGGGGCCAAGCTGGCACCTCGACGCCCGCAGAGATGACCAAACCTTCCACGGTGACCAGTGGCCAAATAGTGATAGTAACAGCAGGTCGGTGTGACGACAATTCTGGGTCTACAAGGAGAAAGCTAAATATTGAAACAACAGTTAAGCAAAGCGTAGCTCATCGTGTTTTTTTCAATGTGCCAATAAATCTGTAAAAAAAACAAAACATGTTCCACATTGTGTGTCAGGCTGCATGACTCTTTAGGGGAAAAGTTTGAAATTTTGTGAAATAAATGAAGGCAGAGGCTATTTGCACCCAGGTGTCAGCAGTCAACAATGCTATTTGTGGAACTGGTGGAATAGCCAATGATCTTTTCCTGAACCTTCATAAACCTGTCCAAGCAGTCTTGTTGTCTAAACTAAACCAAGTTGTTGCCTAAACCCAACCAAAATGCAACTGAAAGCCGAAAATAATGATTTAAAAAAATGAAAATAATAAGTCAACAGTTGTCACTGAGGTTCAGATCCCTCCGGATGACATTTGAACCCCAGTCTCCCATATAATAGTCATGTGTTTATCGAAAATCGAAAGACACCAATTTTTAGCTTGAGGTAAAGGTAAAGGTTTTGTAGTATGCTAAATATGCTAAAATAGCATACATGAAGATACTGTACATCCGTATCCTGTTGTTTGGTTAGTAGGCATCGGTCATAGTAACAGTCACAGTGAGATGGTCATCCTAAATTTCTGACACTGTCGGACTTTTGTCTCAGGCTATCTTTGGGCATAACACCATGATAATGGCTGTCTTGGAACCTCTCACAGTGTAATGCAGAGCCACTGTTTTTGAGTCTGGAACAGGCTGGCTGTTTCCACCTGTTTTCTAGTTTATATGCTAACCTAAGCTAATTGTCCACTGGCTCTAACTGCATTTAGTGTACAGACACAAGAGTGGTATTGATCTTTTCATCTAACTCTCAGCAAAAAGAGAGAATACATGTATTTCTGAGAAAGGTCTAACAACTCCTTGTATGAGACAGCAAAATATTGGATAAAGATACACTGAATTAATTTATTCCCTCTATTTTCTGTGCAGGATGGAAATAAAACCTTTCTTTAGACCTCAGTAGGCCTTGATGAAGCATACTGAATGTTCAGCTTTGAATAACTTTGAGTACTTAATGCAGAGTCTCAGTGTTCGGGGTGTCTGAATCATTTACCAAGCAAAATTAATGTATTTTACTTGGCAAAATAGTTTTGACACTTGAACTGCATGGTGTCACAGTCAGGAGTCTGAGAAACATTTAACAGAAATTAGACTACACACATCACCCCACATGTATACATTACATTTGTCATTGTATATTCATTCATCATAATATCAACATTACCATCACAGCTGCGGTGAGGGATGGTGAGAGTCCAGCAGTGCTTTGGAGCAGTGTACCGCCAGGCACTCATACTGAGTCATCTTGCATTTACATTTCGGGCAGACGTTGTGATTCAGGGCGGCCCGGCTGAGGGAGCCGAAGGCCCCCGCTGTGTCACATACATCCGCTCGCGCCTATACCAGCAGCATCTGATGTTCGATAGGGCACGGGAATCACACGTCGGCTATAAATAAACCCTGCAGTCCCCACATGCCAAGCGGTGGCAGCTGCTTGTGGGTTTTTATAAATCGAGCCGTGTGACTTGGGTTTGTAATCTTAGACGGATTAGCAGAAATACCGCGTGTTGTATGTTTACAAGTCTAATCATTTTAAGATGTGACACCAAGGAAACAATACCATATTTGTCTTTGTACTACATACCACTTTCATATGATTTAAATTGGTGCAGTCTTTTTGTACGTAATTACTGAGAAAATCATAATTATTATATGTCAATAGCCCTGAAGATGTTTCTCAAATTAGTCAGCCGCCAATTATTTATTTATTTATTTCCTTTTTATGTATTATAACTGAACACACCATGTGTATAACTGCAGGCTGGTATGTCCCATAACTTAAGGGTGAAAGGTTTAATACCCCGATGACAAATGTATTAATCAATAATCTATTATTCACCCATATTTTATTGTCACGGAACCTTTTAGACAAATTACTGCATTACAAATGGCTTTATAGGTGAGGTAAGACTCACAATACAGTGAAAAATGGGAGACGGTTAAACTATGGGAGACTAAAGCACAACAAAAGCAAAAAAATCAATCAATAAATAAATAAAATGAAGGTGCTTTATGTTAAAGAGTGTGAAGAATTCTTAAAAGCAGTGCTACTCCTAAATTAAATTAATAAAACATTGCAATTATGTTTCACTGTAAATGTTAACCAGCTGAACATGAGACTGTTCTTACTTCACTGACAGCTATAATATGAAACATTTTCACTTCAAAATGTCTGAAAATGCTAGATAAATGTTATATTTTTGTTGAGTTGTGTACTTGCATTATTGCAGTGTTTTCAACAATGGATAATCACACAGAAATCTATAATTTATTCCAGGTAACGGTGCAGATATATCTGATTTTCATCAGCAATGCTAGTTGTTGAATGAAAAGACAACAACTTCCATCATTCCTTGCTACTTCACAAGGTCATCAGACTTTTCTTATTGCTTCAATGAGAAGCAAACATGAGGCAGAGGCAGAATTCACATGTCGTACATTGAAATATCCATCTGCAGTCTATGTGTGCCTGAGGTTTCAGTTTCCACATTGCATTTGTACAAGTTGCACACTGGAATAAAACTAGTTTTGATGTAACAAAATCATGGTTGTATGTCCACACATTAAACTCAGATTTAAGATGAACACAGAGGAACTTTCCCCCTTCATCAGAATCATATTAAACTCTGCACAGCCATCATTATGCACAGTCGAGCTCAAACACCAAAGGGAGGTAACAATAAGGGAACAGTTTTGCGAGGATTGGGTGGGACTTTAAAATTCCAACATAGTAGACTGATCTGGATCAGATATGGCTTCAACTTGACAATGCTGGCATTCAGCTGGCATATGAGCCAGACATGTCACTGTTGGTATGATGACAAACAGGATATGGGCCAGTTGTTGATGGCAGCATTTGGCCCAGATTGATAGAAGATTGGGCCACATTGTTATGGCTGGAGCAGAAGTTACCAAACTTTTTTTTTTAGTTTGAGACCAAAAAGAAAAACTTGGTGTTCCCCCAGGACCCAAACTTACAAAAATACACCAGGAATTGCCCTAACATCTGCATTTATAATCTGAAGAAAAACACAACAAACTATGTACTGAAAATGTACCAATACAACCCAACACAAAACAGGTCGACGACCCTAAGTTTGGGAAACGCTGGGACAGAGTGCACTTGCATTTTTGAGAAATCATGTGAAATCCAGGCAACCAAGGCAAACTTGTGGGAGTTATCAGTAATGATTGACAACAGTTAATTGCTGAATGATAATACACTATAGGATGGTGGTTCTCAAGCTGGGGGTCAGGACCCCCAAGAGGGCTGCAGGAAAATGTCCAGATGTCACCAGCTGGTTGTGGAGAATAAAACACAATGAAATATTGTAATAAGCCACAGAGACTGAGTCAGAAAGCATCTCTTAGCAATAGCATCCCCTTTAAGACACTCATCATGAGGGAAAAACAATCAAAAAAATATGCAAACTACAGCTGCCACAACAAATGTAGCAGCCACCTTAAAAATAGTTAAAAACACTAACATAAACCACTGTGTTCTGAAAAGACACAAACACTGACAAAAAGTAACATTTGCATTATGTAAAATAAAACAGCATCTTTAACAAACTCCTCAGTAAGCAGGATGGGAATTGAGGGCCTTATTTTAGACTGAGGAATGTTTTTTACATGACGTCACCTGTGATATAATGTGAATTTGGTAGCTTTCATGTGTTATGCAGTGATTCCAGAGCAGTCTCAAGCATATGGGGGGGGGGGGGGTCATGAATACCAACCTGAGTTTTCTGGAGGAATCGTGACTCACTTTCAAGGTTGAGACCCACTGGTATAGGGAAATTAACAAGAAAATAGCAATTTTTCTATTGAATACTTAAGGATGCAGACCATGTTTTTAGACCATGACAGTTTTAGATATCATTTGTGTGTGTACAAAAGATTGTACTGTGTATTCATACATTGATTCATTTTCTGGTCTGTAATTAACTGACTAATAAACTCAACTAATTTCCTACTTTGTAAGAATAAATGAACATCATGTTCTGATTACAATGTGCTCATGATCTTGGTATAATGTGCATCATTTCAAGTGAAATGTAACCAAAGTGGTAATCATATACATTTGCATAGTGTTGCATCTTTAGAAGAGGAGGTGTGAATTCTTGGAGATCCCGTCATTAAGTCTGCCAGTCACACGAAACGGGTGAAATCACGCATCGCTATCCACTTACTGAGCTTTAAAAAGCAGGAGACACCGATGATGGTTTGAAACAGACGCTCACGCTCACACGCACACACACACGTACAGGATGCACACACAGCCGTGAAAAACAAGTGGCAAGTCTGTCAAGGAAAGGCCCCCAGAGAGCTCTCGCTTGCAGCTTGGCAGTCCTGTACCTGATCTCTGAGCCCTGACAACCAAACACACACACACGAACACACACACACACACACACACACACACACACACACACACACACACACACACACACACACACGATGCTTTCGAGGTAAAAGTGAACTATCTATGGCTAGAGTGTTATGAGGCAGAGTTATGAATATTCATGGATATATTCCAGAGATGGTAGAGTAGGCATGCTGCATGTGTTTCTATGTGTGTGTGTGTGTATGTGTGAGGGGTGTGTGTGTGTATACATACCTATATCTTTTGGCTCAGAGTCTTCTCACACCACTGCCCTTTCTCCACTATCAAAGCAACCTTGAAATGATCTTTGGATCATGCATTCACGTGTCTGCAGGGCCTGTAAAACGCTCCCTCCCTTCCTCTTTCTCTTTCACACACCCATAAACATACACACACGCACACACACGCACACACACACACACACACACACACAGTGGCTATCCCTCAAGGGTTGGGTAACTTGATGACTCCAGTAAACAATCTGTTCGAGCTTCCCATTCCCACCTTTGACAATAAACACACATACAGCTGCCAAGAACACAGCAAAGTTCAAACCTGTAATAAACTACTGTACTACTGCTGATAGTGCTGCACATTTGCCTGCATGTGTACAGTACGCACAAGAACACAAGGTGAATTTTTTCTTTTATTATGTAAACACTACACACACCTACCTCACACACACACACACACACACACACACACACACACACACACACACACACACCCTCCATGTGCATAAAACAGTCATTTTATTGACAGCACTAATTACACTAGCTCATGCTGCTGAGTGATATGGGCCCTGGTTTACATACAAATGAATCCCCAGTGATGGACTTTAGGAGGCATTGATCCGGCCTCAGAGCACTTCAGGCGGATGGTCACTGCAAATCTCTCTACTGTTCACTCACTCTCCATATCTTTTGGTAACTATTAAACTGGAGCTATCAATTTCCAACGAATGGTTTCACTTTTGTCCCATGTGACTGTGTTCTCTCCTCCAGAATAGATTGATGTTTTAAATGCATTATCTGGGTGCTAAATCATAATTGACGCTGTTCTAAGTCCCACCCTTATCACTCCGTGTTCCAGTGATAGTTTGAGCAAGCTCGGTATCTTGGTTAACTTTCTCCTGTCCTGTTTCCTGCAGCTTACTTACCGAATGTTCACAAACCGGCGCTATAGCTACAAAATGACCAGGTGTGGCCAGCCACATTGTTGGTAGGTAGAGTTAAATAAAACTGGAAAGTGATGTACAAGTTTTTCTTCCATTGGAATTGACTAAGGTACAGAGTTCGCTCAACTTTCAACTGAGCAAAAAGGGGTCGAACTTTGAAACAGATTCAGTAGAGAGCTGAAGTTTTGCCCCTTAAGGTGGACCACCTGGGACCTTAGGTAGGACAAATATGAACAGTAGTCAATGGCAAGAGACAAATACTTTTTAATCATTTATAACTATTCCTAATTTTTTTTTCTTGGCCCCCTTTAGTTGCTGTTGCTACGCCTCTAAGCTTTCGGTTAATGGCGAGTGTTTACAGTAATTGTGACAGATTTACCACTTGAAATTCATAGTAGGCAAATTTTTGAAACAAGATTAAAACAAAAGCAGGCTTCTCATTTCTAGCAGGCCACTGGTGATCTTGCCAGCTGAAATAACAAGTGACTTTATCAGCTGTATCCAAGTAGCTTGTTAAGCTAACCTCCATGAGTTGTATGAAAACACAGTCTCAGGACAACTTTTTAATGTTTCCATCTTTTTGTTTTTAAAATGAGAGCCTAATGGGCCATAAATATGCGCTTGATGGCTAGTGAGCTAGTTAGCCTTGCATGCTAACAGCTTATATTAGAGCAGAGTAATATACTGTTTTATATATTCCTCATGTCTTTGCGCTTGTGTTTTAGGTTTGAAAAGTCTGAAAAAAATCAAGACACCACCCTACAAACTCTAACAGTAAATGATCAGTATTGCTTTTACTATAACCCTATAAACACCACTCCAACTCTTTTTCTCTAAAATGACAGAAAACCATAAAGCTGTCTACTTTAGAGCTGGTTAACCTCAATAAATTGTTGTGCCGTAAATTTATATATGAACTAATATAAGATACACTATAAAGTTACATGTGGACAAATGCCATAATCCACAAAAATATATGTGTTGCTTGCAGGTGGAGGAGCTATGATCATGATCGGCACTTAATTGTCTTTGTTTGTGAGTTGCCGGCGTGTAAATTTGTGTTTGACTGTGCGTGAGCGTGTTTGTGCACAATTCCCAAGGGCCAAGTGGAGCATCAATAAATATTTTACAGCTCGCCAATCCGCTTCCATCGTAATGGCCGGCCATCCTGGTCACAGCGGGGAGGGGGCTGGCTTGATGAGGCTGTAGCCTGCTGAGACTGGCAGGGAGCTGGGTCAATTTCTCTCTAATGGCCTCTCATAGAGTAGCTCTAATGATAAAAGATGATGCACGGAGGCACAGAGAAGATAAACTGCAGGAAGGAAATGGGTGATAAACCAGATTGGAGGATAAAAAATAAAAAGCTTTATTTGGTATTGATTGGATGATTCCTCTGTTTTTTTTTTAAACAAAGCATCTCTGAATGATTTGTGTCAAGCTTCAATCAAAAAGCAGTAAACAACGCTGAAAAAACATTTGAAGAACCTTGACGTGACCTTTCCCCCTCCATCTGAGCTTTGCACACCCCAGCGGGTACGCTTCGCCTCCATTTCAGCCGCACATCTTAATAGTCCCGATATCTTTCCACATTTCTCGTCTTCTGTCATGACGAATCAGCGACAGGGCAGTTCTATTACAGCCAAAGTGCCACAAAGTGAACGACACATGTTATGGGACTATCACGTCAAGCCAGGCGGAAACGCTTGACTGATTTCAGGGCAGAGGCAGGTATGTGCGGAACATGGCAAGCAATCCATTTCTGTGATTGCAGTATAAATAGCCTTGTGTAGGATTAGATTGTATGTGTGCGTGTTAGTCTAGCTTGATATAACAAGTATGACTTTGTATATTTGACCCACTGTATGTGTACACTATGTTTGATGTGCTGTATGTGTGTGTGCACTGAACATTATTAAATACACACTTACCCAATGTGGACATAATACTCCTATTTACTCTTTAAATTTATTTGTTCAGCTTGGTTGGCCTTGTTCTTACCTGGTAGGTGTATTTCTGTGTAAGCAATGAAAAACCAGAGTCAAACTCAGAGGTAGGAAGTAACTAAGTACAAATACTTCCTTACTGTGTTCAGTAAAGTTTCCAGGTGTCTGTACTTTACTTGAGCATTTATTTTAACTTTTATTCCCTACATTTTAACACAAATATCTGTTCTTTCAGCTCCTTACATTTGCAAAATACATAAGATTAAAAATGACAAAAAAATATATAACGATGAAAAACAACATGAGACATGACAAGAAAAAAAAGACATAACATGACAAAAAAAAAAAAAATGAAACCGCTAGTAGAAAACTAGGGGGACCTTTTTACTTTTGTACTTCAAGTACATTTCAGAGCCTGTATTTTATTACTTTTACATGAATAAATAATTTGTATTCCTTTCACCAGAGTCTCTACTTGAGAACAGAATATGTGTACTTGAGCCACATTTGGTCAAATTCCATGTTGGCCGCTAAAGTTTATTCAGATTCTGATGTGTTTGTTTGTGTCTCTTTAATCTACACGAGTGAGTTTAAAGCACGTGCATGTGTGTGACAGGAGAAATACCTTCCTGTCAGGTCCAAGTGATAACTGCTCGTCTCAGGAATGCAGCTTAATGATGCCGACTGGCTCTTTGCCTTGCTTCCTTGACCGCTCGGCGGTTATGTGCCACTTACAGCTGTGCCTTTTTTGGCACAGGAAACATTGAAGAGGGAGTTGATGGGGGTCTAACCCGTATGAGGTCATTTGAAGTGTTTTTGTCGTACTCCATTTGCGTCCTTAAATACACACAGTTTGACTGATGGAGAGCCTAAGAATAGCCCTTTATGATGTTGCTGGTGTAAACATGCTGGCTTCAGAACCTTACTGGGAGCAGGCAGCAGGCTGAAGGTTAAAGATGGAGGCTTGTGACCAGAGGGTTGCAAATTGAAATACACAAACATAATGGTTACAGAAGTGAAGACTACTATCTTGAGCAAGGCCATTAACCAGAGTTACAACCAAGTCATTAGTCTAAAGCTTTTGCAATCAAGTCCAAAGTAAAGACAGGCAAGTCCCAGACCATGTTCCAAGTCCTAAACTTTGAATTTCAAATCCTAAACAAGTCATAATACGCTCCTCACCAAATGTATTGCAATTTTAACAATTGAGCCCCTTCTTTACATTTTTTGTGCAATTGCATGTGTTGAACCAAGTTGGAAGTTGTTGTGTTTCCGTCTGTGGATTTTGGCCCACACATTTTGCATACTACAATCATTTTTTTTTTTTTTTTTTGTTAACCACCGCATAATTTTTGTACACAAACAAACTTATCTTTCGCATAATGACCAAAACATCTTTGGTGCACATCTATAGCGCATCAGTGTTATTGGGGAGATGAGGTGCCTGCACAAAGAATAGTAAAAGAGAACACCCACCCTAGGCTGATCACCCTGCTACTGTGTGGCAACAGATACAGAAGTATCCACTAGTATTATAAGTTAATTATAAGTTTTTCCTCACTGCTATTGCCTTAGTGCTTAGTATGCTACAATCTCACATGTTGCAAAAGTTACATTGCAACTACATTCTTGCAACATACTAGTGATGTTTCAGATAATGCGCAGGTGACGACATTGACATTTCACTTGGCAAATTGCTGCAACATCACATGTTGCAAAAGTTACACTGCAGCTACATCCCTGCAAAGACTTGTTGTTAGTAGGGTGCTGCAATATAAATAAAATTGACTTGACTGACTTGATTTTGAGTCTAAAGTCATCAAATTTGTGACTTGAGGCTTGAGTCAACACCTCTTTCATTAACCATTTACATTTATGCCTGCAACCCGTTCTTCCTCTGCTGCATGAAACACCCCGACTGTAGCTGTAAATATGAATTTGCTCTTAGTCATCTTGCCTTGTTAAATAAGGGTTTTTTTGGCCTTAGCCATAACACACAGCAAATTACCATTATCATGTTGCAAAACAGACACCATCATTACTGCCACTGCTACAGTGTGCATGCACTTTGGTAATTATGCTATCAACAAATACTCACCGTCCCACCAGATATACGATTATGAAAGTTTTGAGTCAGCTTTCTAACAGAAAATAAAATGATTCTCATCACTTAGACCACAGAATTGATTGCAACTTCATACTTCCACTTTTTTTTTCTTTTGTAAACTTGGTGAGCTGCCAGAGCCTCTCTGCTCCTCGTAAATTCAGGAATGAAAAGCAATCACAGAGAGAAGAAAAGAATGGTAAACAATTGTAGGGATTAACACAGCCTTTGGGTTTCATGAAGTTTCTTGGTGTTGTAGATACTCACAGTATGCTAATGATGAGTATACTATTTAAAGGATTCCTATGGCTGTAGCTTCTAGCCATCAAGCTGTGAATTTGGGATAAGATTAGCATGTTGTCACAAGAATAACTGAGTCATTAGGGTCTCTTGCCCTGGTCCAAAGGCCACACACCCCACACACCCCCTCATAGCCACAGCCAGCCACAGGCCTTGACTGGAAATGTTTTCACTCATGGAGAAAAACAGCTTCAACACTCTAACAGCTGGGTTCGCAGAGCAGTTATCTGTGAGATGAAATGAGGAAATGCAAAAAAAACATTCAAATGGCCTACAATACCTGAGATAAAACAAACAAAATGGAAATTGTGCGCAGAGATGAGCATTCAAATCATAATCTTTTGCGGTATGCTTTCTTCCCAAGAGGCAGAGTCAGGGAAATAGCTATTCCTGACATTTCGCAAATTTAACAGTCACAGAGTGAATGTTTCTGAAATGAGCTCTTGACAGGTAAAGTAACTATCAAACATCAGAATGGTGTTGTGAGTCTTGCTCCTTTCCTGCTCTTTATTTTTCTCCCACTGATTCTGCAACACACAAACGTCCAAATAACACCAACATGATGCCTTTAAATAACCATAAATGAGCGGAATAACTCAGTAACTCAGTTTTGCACATTTCAATCCTTGTTAAGTCCTAATATTCCAGGACGGGGTTTAGATAAGCTCCCCAAATCTGGGCTTAATTTGGCAAGGTTAACAATGGTCAACTAGTGTACAGTCTGGATCACGACACAGTACTGTATAAAATGTAGAAGGAATTCACTTATGTGGGTGCTGCAGTTAAGCTTCAAACCTTCAAACTGACATGGGCCTTGAATCTGTTCACAACATATTCTCGCCACACCAGGCAATCAGAATTCTGGTCGCCTGCCGATCATTTGGGGATCTCTAAATGGAAAATAGTTGCTAGAACCACGGTGAAAATAGCCACTAAAAAACCTACACCCCTGACATTTTCTCAAGACAGACCTTACAGAAAACAGCGCTGTTCTGTGTTTCCGCTCAGTGGCAGGCACACGACTTCTGCATGTTACTGGTCCTATACGAAGGGCTGCCCTAAATGCCTTTGGATTTATTCTGCAGTGCAGTTTTTTTGTCAAAAATCCAGGCTTGGAGCTGCAGCTTCCAGAAACAATCACACACATTTTCTCCTGTATTTGCATGTGATTATTAATCTGGTGTCATGATGCAACTCTGTTATTATGAATCTTATTTAGTACTCACCTTTTATTTGTTCTTTTTTTACATGTGTATTTTTGTCTTTCAAAAATGCCACAGGTTTTCATTAGCTGTGTTTCCACCATGGCAGGGGACTAGGAACCTTTGAAAGAACTCAGTGCATTTCCACTACAGTAGTCAGCTTCACTGGATGCACACTGCAGGTGTAAGTTTGTTATTGGTCGCTTGTTTCAAGCGGCATAGTGGCTTTTATCTACATTTTCACAGTCCCAAGAACAACTTCCAAGCTGCAAGCTTAACGCTGAAAATTAGCACCTGGGCCGCAAATGGTACTAACTTAGTCAAGCTAATGGCTGTTAACTTTTCTTTTGCAATGATGTAGGAATTTTAATGCTACAGCTCACCTCCTGATGTGCAAAAGATCCTCCTCAACACTATTTTGTAGCAGCACGGTCACTATTTCCTGGGCTCGGCACCGCCCAAGAGAATTGTGATTGATTTAAAGAAATGCAAACAAAGCAGGGCCTTTTCCCTGATAGCAGACTGTGCCGTGTGGAGCCAGACCTTTCTCCGGCGCTGAGCACTGTGGTGAGGAAAAAATACTAAAGAAACATAGACACAAAGAAACACAGAATACTAAACAGTAAAGATACTATTACGTACATGATGATGTACGAAGCTAAGCGTGAAAACTACCTTAAATACCAACTTAAGGATGAAAAGTCACTGGTGAAGGTAGTGTTACAATAGCATTGACCAGAAGTAAACATTGTGCAGGAGAATACATTCAAATACATATTTAACTCTGTCACTTTCCCAGTGTGAATGGACCTCAGACTCAAGCAAATCAATATGTAGTCTGATATTGGGACACTCAAACTGTTTTCCAGGAATTTCCGTGGGGTCTTTGAGGTTAAATTTAATATTAACAAACCACAACTAAACATGACTGTTGGACAGAACACACTGTACCTGTACTGTACTGTACGAGACGTCAGAGTAGCTATAGTTAATTTGTGTTTGTGTGTGGTGAAGTACAACCATAAACTTCAAATCTTGACTTTTAACTCATGTTTCCAGCTAGTTGAAGTGCCTCTTTAGCAAAGCACTGCAAAGCCACCGGTATCAGTGGAGTTCGACTGTGTTTTCAAAGACATGCCACTTATTCAAGGGTAGTCTTTCTCCTTGACATTCAGAGACTGATAAGAACTGCTTGTCCTCTAACACTCTCTATAGCTTTACTCAGAAACAGCACAAGTTCCACATTTATCTGCAGGATGGATATAAATCCAGTTTGCTGTGGGTTTATATGTATAAATATATATATGTACTGCTAAATTAAAATGTTATTCAGTAGGTCAGTCTGTGTTTGGACAACTGGACAGTGAGACCTTTAGAAAGGTCAGTGGTCGGAGTGAGGTGGCTAAAGATAACACATGCACACATGCACAAATTTGCATGCATGCACATACACACACGCTGCTAAAGAGGTTATGAGAGCAGCGGAAATGCTGAGTCACAAAGGCAGAGCAAAGGTAAGAAAAAAGTGGCCATGTTGTGCTCACATGCTCCAAAGGACTGAACACAGACACTCTCACACACGGTATTGTCTCGGCTGTCACACATACCTCCACACAGACACACACACACACACACACCAGGTGTAAGAGGTAACTGTTAGCTGCAAGAGGGGTCACTATTCTCACTGATATGGCTTAAGCTGCTGTGTTTTGACAGCTCCATACCTGAACTCTAAGTTCAGTGCAGCGATCCACTGTGTTGCTTAAGATGGTACAAGGTGTACTCCTCTGAATACTATCAGACACACACCGCTAATCACTTCTTAGCTACACACAGTGGATTTAAGGTGACACAAACATGCTTGTAAATGAAAGCTTGTTTAAAGCAGGATGATGACCAAGTCTCACATGCTGCAGTAGACCTGCTCATTCTTGGTTCACTGGATAAATTAACATTAAACTAATCTGTAACACTTTATAATTAATAAGCGGAAAACTGATAGTTAATTAAACCTATTTGAAAAAAATCAAATAATATTAATAAATGCTTTATAAACCACTTATTGAGCAATTGATGCATTATGAATAATGATTATATATGGTTTACAAGCATCATTAACAGTGTTAATTAGTTATTTCATATTACACAAATAAAAAAACATAAATCTTTACTAATAATTAGTAAACATAATTAATTGTCATTTCATTGTTTGTTAAGAGTGAAAAAAATGCTATGCAATGCTATCCATGAATGGAGTTGCCTCACTTGAAACCTAAACGTTTGTCACGTGATGACAGGTGGTCATATATACGGAGGCTATCGTAAAACTTCTGTTCAAGGACGGTCTCTGACATTGGATGTGAAAGGTCTTCTTGATCTTGCTCCAGCTGACTCCTGGTTGGTGACTTTGACCCCTTCACGGTCAGTGATGTGACCGGTTTTGGTGAGCCACAGACCCCTGACAAGACATAATATGTGAGATGTATATAGTTATTAGCTTTAGTCTATTTTTAAAACTTTTATTCTCTTTTAGTTATGTTATGTTTACTTATGTCAACAAACAAAAAATGTAATAGAAGGATATTAGACAAATGTTGAAAATAATATGCAGCATCTCAACACAGAATAGCTATAAAACAATGCATTAATGCATACATAAGCTAAAGAAAACATAATTTGCCAGGCTTCATCACATCATTGGCAACACTGCAGGTGTGTAAGACATTTTGGCCACTTGTCCAATTCAGTACAGCCATATTATACTACAATATGATACTCATCATCATCTTTCCATACTTCATTGTACTTCATTTGTTTCTGTTGTTTTTATAATTGTAACTACCAATCTCTAACTGAGTACATTACTGTTTCCACTGTAAATCTATTAGATTAGAAAGTAAGCTGTGAACTATTTCAGATTTAAAAATAGAAATGTTCCTTCAACTATGAGAAAAGGACATATTTTTAAATTTATCTTTTAAATTGTCATTTAAATTAATCAATCTTAAAACTTTTCCCAGACCCCCTGGCAGAGTGTCACAGACCCCTGGGGTTCCCCGCCTTGAGAATGAGTGGTGTATGATATTAGATACAACAGGTTTATGGGACCTGGGTCAAGAGAAGGAGCGAACACTGGAAATAACTGACCTACTTTGTCAAAATACAAATTAACTTTCCAGCATATAAAATCCTTTGCCGTTGTAAAAATCTGAGCACATAACTTTATGCATCACGTTGGTGAGTGCTTTCAGGGCCAGGGGTCGCACATGGTCCATAGAAGATGTAAATTACTTAATTTCATAGTGATTTTTAACATCGAAATGGAATAAAAATTTAATTATAAGTCATTCTAACTGAAAATTATAAACATAATTGCAAGCACAGTTACAGCATGTCCCCTGGAGTGTTGAATCACTGAGGCCCTGCAGGTGAAAACCTCATGTGAAGTTTGATTCACATGTGATTTACTTCCTCACAAAGGTTGGCAGTGGGGTTTTCCCTCAAGGGGAAAGAACCCTAAACTGAGTAATGACACAGGGTCCCAGAGTCAGGTCTGTCTGAGGGTAAAGAAAGTGATGTATTTTATATTTCCAGGCATCAGTAGCATGTTTAGCATTAAAAGTAGTAGTAGTAGTTCAAGTAGTTAAGTTCAATGGAAAATTTAGGGGGAAAAAATTGTTGTTGATAGACATGTGATCTCTAGAACATGTTTATGCCACACCACAGCAAATATCATCAAACAAGTTTACAAAATAAAACAAGATCGATTAATACCTTCAAGGACCAGTATGTAGGATTTAGTGGCATCTAGCAGTGAACTTGTAGATTGCCAACACCTCACCTCACCCTCCCCTTCCAAATGTATAGTAGAAAATAATGTGGTCATGAAATAGTGTATGAAAAAGGTTTGAAACATGTAATTTGACTCAAGAGTTCATCTCTGTCTCCTTCACTCTGTCTACCTCTAAGTGATCTTCATGCTGTGCATTTGGGATAAGGCTTGGTATGTACACAGTGCTACTCACCTGTGTCTACTTCAAATAGCTCTGATATTTACATTCTTAAGGTGCTTAGGTGTGTACCATCTTAACTGGTTGCTGCCTGCTTTGCTTAGCAATGGCTAATCCCATTCTCTGTGTTACCCACGCACACGAGTGTTTGTGTGCATGTGTGTGTGTGTGTGTGTGTGTGCAAGCCTATGTGTTGTAAGCTCGCTCACATGATAAAGTTGTGCTAATGCGGGCCCACGCGCGCTCACATTCCTATCATAGTTAGCATTTAACCAGACCATTATCAAAGAATGCTGTTGTTTTTATTGTCGGAAAAAGCATGTGACCTGGAAGTAAGTAAGCGCATATTTGTCTAAAAGTGTGCTTCAAGGATAACCGAGCTCAACCGTGACTGAAAGGCGCAGCTGTTTCACGTTAAAATCCTTACTTTTTATTTCCTGGAAACAGAAAGGATGTCTGCAGTTCAAGTAAAGATGTTTAAAGTGTTTGTGTCTCTTATGGAATGATGCTGAATTTAAGCAGAGGGAGATTTCATGGTGACAGTCCCAACAGGATTGCACAATATCACTCAAAGGCGTTTGTTCTTAAGTGGCACGTGTGATTGGTTTAAGAGAACCTGTTGTATTCAACAATTTTCTTATAATTTGAATCTTATCTTGGGTATCAATTAAAAATGACATAAAAATGAATTTGGAATTAATATGTTAATGCACTGAAATACACTAAAAAATTAAAAAATAAAAAGAGAAGAAAAAAGGTTGTACTGTATTAGGTTGTATTGGTATGACAACTTATACAATTCTGAAAAAAATGTTGTTGCACTTTATCAGCTGCCTCTCCAAGGGAACGTCCTTGTCACATTCAAAAGTTCAACATCATATGTAATGTAATGCATTCATCCACACCTGTCACATCCCCTTCATTGCTCCTTCGTTATTTCCTTCTTCCTCCTCTAACGCTGCTATGGACATTGCTAAATTCATTATGTTTTTGACTCTGCAGTGTGAAGTTCCTTTTCCCCTTGGGTGACATTTTTGTGGATGAAACTGGCCCATAAATGGAGTGTAATGGACAGCCTTACGGAGCAATCTGGGGGCAGCATTTATGCCAATAATTAAATCTTACGAACACGCGCCCAATAGTCAGGTGGGACTGAAATTGAAACAAGCAATTTAAGTTTTAATTGATAAGGTTTTGCAGTTACAGAACAACACTACGAGTTCATCTGAGTTTACATAAATTATCCACCTGGCATCCACCCAAACATATTATGTTTTATAGTTCTGATGTAGTGAGCCACGCCTGCACCCGTACTTGTATCAGTCCCTGCAGGCTATATTGCCTTTTAATTTGTGTCTAGCATCGCAAGCTAAGGTGATTTCTTTAATATGTGTAAGAGACTGCTTTCAGTCATTTTAAAGGTTTCAGTGAGCTCAGCAATGTCAGTAGTAATAAACGTGAGAGGACAGAGGAAACTACACTGCTGTGTCTTTTGTGTAAATGCACAAACGGCATTTCCCTCTCTCTCCCTCTGTCTCTGTGCAGATGCACCCTATTTCCCACCCGCAACCCATCCGTAATTACTCAAAATGTTATTTGTTATGACCTGATCAGTGGATTACCTGCAGTAATGCAATGCATTGTCCGCAGTTCTAACTGCAATCAGGACATCACTAGTCTACAGCCAGAATAGTGGCTCTTGTCAGCATGCTATTATGGTTTAATGTTCAGCGTGTTCACCATCTTAGCTTAACATTTTAGTTTGCTAACATTTAGCACTAAAGTACAGCTGAGACTGTTGAGAATGTGATTAGTTCTGCAGGCATTTGGACACATTAAAATTCTTACCTGACAACAAAGCTAAAGAAGAGTCAGAAATGAACACAAAATACAGCTGAGGCCAGTAAATCCAAAACAACTGGCCTCTTGATTGCAGAGGAAAAGTCAAAGGATTGTCAAAGCTGGCTGGCTGGTGGTGCTGCAGGAAAGGTCAGAGAATCACCAAATTCAGTAGGATTCAGTATCTTGCAGACCATCAATGTTCGTGCAAAATTTCACAGCAATCCATCTTACATTTGTTGAGATATTTCAGTCTAGACCAAAAGTTCACCCGTGATTTTTTGCAATTAAATGCACATTCTCATAACACTTTATTAGCCCAAAGGTTTACACTGGTTATCACTGCTGAACACAACCGACTGTAACAACATAATTAATAACAAATGATTAGAATGAGTCATTATATCATGAATATAATGTTTTTCATAACCAGATGTTCACTGGCTGTCAGCACACTGGTCACAAGCTTAATGCTTAAATGGGAAACTCCATCTGTGACCTTAAAGTTACAGTTCATATGACTGTCAGGCCGCATTGTGTGTACAGCTCACTCACTCACTCAGTTACTGTTTTCAGCTTGGATCATCTAGAAATATGAGCCCTTCACTCACAAACATTTACAGTATGTGTCAGCAATATATAACTCAACACACAGTCATTTTGTTAGTGTATGCAGTAAAGATACATAAATGGCTTTGCAGCAAAACTTAGTCATCACTATAAATAGATGCTGATACAGTACAGTAGCACTTCCATGAATGGCGTGGAAAGCCAGAGTGTGCCTCTGTGGAAGAGTGCATTTGTGTCTGTCCTTCGCTTTGATATTCACGTGCCTGGTCTGAGCGTGACCTGCGTTTATTAGCACGAGTGTGTGTCTGTGTGTGTGTGTGTGAGTGGGGTTGCTGGCTTGGGGGGCTGTTGAGTAAGCCTCATGACGCACGGCGTGGTCATAAGACACAAGTGCAGTGGCAGGAATGGGTGAAGTGACAGAGGGGAGGGTGGGTGTGTGTGTGTGTGTGTGTGTTTGGAGGGGGACTTGACAGGAGGGGAAGCGGGGCCACAGGTGGTCAAGTGGAGAGGCGAAGGAGAAGGGGGGTTGGGCGACATTTGGAAGTGAAACGGGGAATAAGGCATGGACGAAATATTATTCCACTTCTGAAAAATAACACCAATTTAAATTTGAACAAAGCAGGGCTGGAATGGGATGATATATATGGCCACTGCCTTTTACATTAAGTTTATCTTTTGAAAGTAGGGCACATGCAAGTATAAGATGAAATGCATGAGGTAATGTTGGAAAGGAGGAGAAGGCACGCGTATCCTCCTAAAACTTCTCAGTATGATATCATATTGTGAGAATTTGGCACTCGTGTTCAATTTGGTCAGCGTCCATGATGAAATGTGAGGCAGCAAGTGAAGATTTTTTTTTTTAGTTTGGATTTAGGAGTGTAACCTAATACTTTATGTGTAGTTAGTGGGATGATTTATTGACTGTGCGAAAATGACCAAACTGGTGTTTCATGTCTGGCACAGCTGACTCTGTCACTCTACGTCTCTGTCTTCATGATTCTGTCTCGGTGATTCCCAACCACACGTACTTACACTTGAGGGGCAGAAATTATGTTAATATACAACTAATGTGCAACAGGAGATACATTTTTTGAGGGAAATGTAACGCCAACACATTTTGCAAGTCACAAAAATGTCACTGACAACATATTTAATTTGTCATCCATCCTAATAGGCAGTCTTGCAAGACTGTCTTGTGGCTATACTATCATAATGACTACAGCATTATTCAAGACAGCAGTGTGTGTGACATGAGAATTTTATTAATATTTAACCAAGATGACGGTCTTTCCCTAATTCTGGTTAAGCATTGGAGCGAGCAGCTGACGCGAGTGAATACTCACTTCAAGTCACAGCAGGTCAAACCTGACGGACAAAGTGCTTTTGCTGCCAAGATCTATGCCAAATGATGATATTTCTTCACCTATTTCCTTACCTCAAACAAAGTAGCTGTGTTGCGGGAGTTTGGACAGGAACCTCAGACTGTGGTGTTTAAGTCCTTTATATACTCTTTATACTTTACCACTTCACATACTCTCCATCCACCCCAACCACCTCCTTGTGAATCCAGCACGTGATATAAATGTATTGCTTCAAAGAAACATCTGTGAACATCATGCAGGCAGGAATTAGGTTTGTCACCAGTGCAATTATGAAAATAATTTAGTATTATACAAACGTAATTTTTAGGAGACAGGATTGCGAGGTCGTACTTCTGCAGTTCCTTGGAGGTAAATGTAAAAGCTTTGGAGATGCTCAACTAAGGGAAAAAAAATGAACTAGATGAGTGCAATCAGTAAAAGTGCAGATCCCCACCAGGCAACAGATGGTGAAGCACCTACTGCAATGCTAGCGCACCTGCCAGAGGCAACCAGCTCAGATTTGCTAAGTTCCATAAATATCAACATGACCCACAAATACGTTGTCCCGAGCTGAATCAAGATTTCAAACTGAAATAGTTGGTGATCACTTGCAGCTTTGACTAAATTTAATATGGAACTTACCACTATATTGATCTGCAACTTAATAAAAGGTATTAAGTGTATTATTATGCACCATGATGATCAAGCATCATGTCATCAAGATGTGCCCCCGCCCTGAGTCTCAACCCCCAGGCTCCTTGTAACTCCAGCCAAACCACAAACATAACTGACCCTTAGTCACCCCCATGCAATCGCCCTCTTCATCCCTCTCTTTGACCTCTATCATGCCTCCATACACAACCCCCATCTCATATTGAATCATCTTTCCATTCTGAATAAACTCTTTTGTACTGACTCATCTGACAAAAAAAGATTTGTTCTACCAGTTCACCGTGTTCTGTAAGCACTGCTTTCTGTCTGTCTAGACAGAGACAGACAGATAGAAGTGAGAGTTGGAGAAAAATAAATGGAAGTTGGTGGGAAGTGAGAGACTGCAACAAGATATTGAAGAGAGGAGTGTTGTAGAGAAGTTCACAGACAGCAGACAGTCTGTCTATATCTTGCCTTTTTGTTCCTCTTTTTTCGATCTCCTCCTGTGGTATGTGGGTGACCATGTGAAGCAGTTTGTACTTTATCCATTAATATATTCGCTCTCTAAAATGTCGAACATTGTGTTCCGCGGCACTCTCTGTTCTACAGAGTCTCAGGCTCACAGGGGGGGAGGAGATGCAAAAAAAAAGGACATGATAAGATGTGAAGAGAGGGGAGGGAAGAATCTCTCCATGTTGCAGAGGAAAGAGAGATGGAGAGAGAGAGAGAGATGGTGGGTGGCAGAGTGGGGGGTGGGGGGGTGCCGGAGTCAGAGCTGACAGGGTAGCGTGACATTTTCCTGTGAGGACAAATTGTTCCGAAAAATCAACAAAGAGGCAAAAGAGAGGCAGGGTGACACTGCAGCACCAACTGCAGAAATATTTGGGCTTTTCCCAAACATGCGTGTGTGTGTGTGTGCAGCATTTCCAGCCACACTCTTTGAAATAAGTAGAACCATAAAGGGTTCTTTGGCTTGTCCTCAAAGGAGAAGCCTTTTAGTTCCTGGTAGAACCTTTTATAAAGGTTAGAACATTTTATAAAGGAACTCCTTATAATCCAAGGTTTTTATCTAAGACCCACCCAGAGGGTTCTTCTTAGACCCTTTTTCTATTACAAGGGTTGTATTTAAAATTCTCCAAGGGAGCTCCACTGAGAACCCTTTTATATTACAAGGGTTAAAAATCTAGAACACATCTAGGGGGTTCTACCGAGAGCCTTTTAATTTTGCAAGGGTTTGATCTAGAGTCCATCCATGGAGTTTTAGAGAGAACTTCTTTATATTACAAGGGTTTCATCTAGAATAATCTTGGGGAGTTCTACCAAGAACCTCTTATATTCCAAACTTTCTTAAAAGAGTTCTTTAAAGTTTTCAACAATCCTTGAGGAACATTCTTCCAAAAAAAATGGTTCCTAGTGGAATCCCTAATCTTACAAAGAACCTTTGACAAACCATTCCTTCATAAATGGCTCTTCTGGGTAGAACCTCAGCCGTTCAGGAAGAACTCTCTGAGGAACCTTTATTTCTAATGGTGCACTTCTGCATTTTGATTGGCCTGCTCTGCATCTGCTCCGCGCTCCAAATCGAACCTAATCAAGGGCTTCCTAATTGGCTCATGAGCTCGGTCATATGTTGGAACAGAGCAGCACACTTCATGTATGTGTATTCCACATTGCAGCTAAAACCATCATATGCGCTGCATTTGCACAGACGCACACAAGATTAAATCACGGCCATCTGTCCTCGACCATATCTCGGTTAATCTCCTATTTTCATTCACTGAGCTCTCGTAATGTGAAACCGTGGCGACGTAGGGAGACTGTTATCCAATTTCAGCTGGTTTACTAACCTCTTTCCCAGCCACGCCGCACTGCTCATCCTCTCCTCTCATCCTCTGCCTCTCCTTCCACTTCCTCTGAGGCTTTTTAAGGACACGGCGTACCCAGTGCCCTCCTGTCTACGCTCATCCTCCCTCCTCCTTCTCATCCTCCTGCGCTTCCCTCACTTTCTCTCCTCCTCTCTTGCTCCTCTCCTCACCTGTCTCATGCCTTCAGCCCCTCGTTCGTCTCCTCGCTTCACCTCCCCACGTTTTTCCCTTTTTCTTTTGTGTCTGCAGCAGCAGCATTGTAATGCCAAGCCACTATGCATAGCATGCCCTTATCTCACATCTGGGCTCCAGAAAAAGAGCAGAGGAGAGGGCTGCTCCCCTTCCTCATGAATATTACACCAGCAGAGAGGGCTGAGATGATAAGTGGCAGAAAATAGGCCCTTGCACAAAGGTGCGAAAGGAGTCAATCACTGGCAAGGTGGGCGTATGCGTGCATGTAAATTCACACAGCACATGCGAGGACGGGGACATGCACATATGGAATTCTTGCACGTGCACAACTGACGGGATAAATCAGGTCCTTCTCTCATGCAGGTGTATATTTAGCCGTGACTGCGCCTGTTGGCAGCGGCTGGTATTTGGCATTTTCTCGACAGAAGAACCCGCAAGAGGGGTCAGCTGACGCGCACAAGAAGAGATGGGGGCAACAGGGGGGAAACAAACAGACAGGCGAGGCAGACGCGGTGCAGCAAGAGAAGGAGAATTTGCATTCTCGAGAAAAAGTATGTTTTGTAGGATGTTTTTACTGGCCACAAAATAAATAAGCGGATAATAAAATGAGAGGAATCCTGGAAAATAAGCCATGTTCAGCCTTTTTTTTTTTTTTGCATTTTGAGTTTTAACCTCAGACTGTCACTGAGTTCATAAACTGTCTGACAGAACCTTGTGATGAACATGAAGACACAAGAACCAAATCATCACATTCCTGAAACTAAATGCTGATACAGGAGGAGGTCAAGATGGTGGAGGGAATTTGTGTTGCAGGAAGCATTCAGCATTGTTATATGCAAACTGACTGAGTGCCTAACTATTTATAAGGACCTATTTTTGTGAGAGATTGGTCATGGACATACATGATTAGAGGGTGTATGAAACGTAGGAGTATAAAACAACTTCCTTATCTAACTCAGCTGCCGCAAGGATCCATTAAATAACAATTAGCAATTTTAAAGTTTCCTAAAATACGGGGTAGCATTGTGATGGCTCATTATCATTATTATTATATTTTCCGGGCTCCCTTCTTGATTGAATACAGTGCAGTGTTAGTCATCAGAGGTGGGAGTAATTAATTGCGTTTACTCTTGTCACTATAACAAAGTTGCATTTGTGTACTTGTCATTTTTGAATATATTTTAAAGTCATTCATTTTATTTTTACTGATACCACTATCTTGTTATGTTTTCTTGAAGTTTTATATTGTGTTGAATGTGTTTATGTCTTTTGGATATTTATATGCTAAACATGTCTAATACCAAACTAGTCCAAGTATATTCACCGGAAGAAATGCTTGTGCAGTGTCTTGTTGTGACAAAGTAGTGGTCATAGTGACTGAAACTGTGATCTGAGATGGATATTGGAAAATATGTCATGTATCTGACATAGTTCATTAGCTATGTCAAACTGAATAGACTCTAACCAGTAGTAAATAAGATTTTAATCTGGTCCAAAGGCTGATCTAGAACTCTTTCTGTAAGAAAAAGGACACTGGATTTACCCTTGAATGTACTAGTAAAACATATGATGCTCTTGAGGAAGCACTGCAAATAAAACAAACTGTTGCTGTAAAGGAACAATAGGATGTTTACAGCTTTTTCCAGCTGTGTTCCAGCATAATCTGTTAATGCTAAGGACCTATAACACCTGTACTATTTTTCACCTCTACTAATTGCAGATGCATCCTTAGCCACTTGCTCTGGAACCAGGACAGGGTTTGAAATAGGTTTATGTTGTGACCATCAGTTTTAATTGTTTTGACTTCTGTGTTTATGAGAAGTATAATCTGAAACACCTTCCAACAGAACTGAGGGGAGCCTGTCGCTTTTGACACTTATTACGAATAAGTTCATTTTGAGCATACTGACACCTTTAGTAATTAATCTAAACTGATGAACATTTTTGCCTGTTTTCTAACAAGCAAAATCCTTAGCTTCTGCCTGCTTGTGTTGCACACATTCACAGAAATGCACCTCTCCTCATTTCACCTCATTTTTCAGTTGTCCTCGACCAAATTACATCAAATGTATTGATGAATCACCTGGAGGCGTTTGGTGTTCATTGACCGTCAGAGGCGCACCAGTTGCTATTCATCTAACATTGTCTGTGTGGAAAAAGAACAGGACTTGTACATCAAGAACCCTGGACTCTGTACTTTGAAACAAACACTTTTTTCTTCCAGAATATAAAAAGAATCTACAAGGAGAGTGTGTACACCTTTATAATGACAGCCAATCTGTCTAGTAGGCAGGGATGCAGAATTTTATACTGTGTGGTTGGTCGAGTGTGTGTGTGTTCCATTATGACGCCCCTTGGCAATTCATATTGGGGTGTGATTTGGACCCGAGAGACAGAAAAAGTAAGAACAGACAGAAATGGGAGAGATGAACAGACAGGTAAAAGGACAAATGGAGGCAGAGGACGGAGATGCATTGTGCTGTACAACCTGCAAGGTGTAGCGCATCCCCTGGAGAACAATTTATACAACACACAATCACACACACATGGCAGCATGTTATCAATATTGTTTGTTGCAGTGGTAGCTATCATGGTGGTGTGCACCAATTACTCAGCCTGGAGCAGCAGATGTGTGGTCGCTACAGCGGAGGAAAAGCTACATGGCTCACAACACTATTGATCAAAACCTGTCGGCCTGCCTCGTCGTGTGTGTGTGTGTGTGTGTGTGCGCGCAATCGTGTACATGTGTGTTTTCTGTGTGCACAGGCATGCTTTTCCCATTTCCGCTCGCGTGTGCGTTTGGTTAATGTGTGTGTGTTCAGGCACACGTGGCACAAGTGAGAGCGGGCAAAGATGCTGTTTATGAAATTGGTATCATTTATCTTGGATGTGGTGGAGGTTGGTGGAGGCTGCCGGGGGCTTCCACAGCTGGAAATATCCAAACGCAGGGAAAAATCTTGTGGTCTGCGGTAGAGTGGAGTAGATGTATGTGTGTGTGTGTGTGTGTGTGTTGTTTAGTGGCAATTAGTCACAAGTGGGACATCCCCATCAGGTTATACCCTGCTCAGATTGCCCTGCAGCATGAGCAGAACCAAGGCTGGGATTCAGATGCTTTGTTTTTAAAAGATTCTTTTCCAAATGTTTTGGATTTTTGGTGTAGTGGTGATGGAGATGGGGTTGTGGTAGATCCAAGGCTATTGGGACATTTTGGAAAATTTCTTGAAAGTGTACGGTTTATGCTGTTCATGAATTTTGAAACTTAAAACTACCCATAGCATTCCAAATGTTCATCATATGCCTTATATAATTTAAGAACCATTAGGTATATCAATTTCATGTAAATTAACTGTCAAAATGGTACAATATGTTAGGCATACAGCTTTGTGTCAGGGTTTATTTCACTATAATGACCCTCTCACTGTACAGTGAACTGCTAGTTACTATTAATTGGCTATTTAGTAAAAATAAAACCCCAATAATCTGAAACAAAATATTGATTTTAAAATTATCTCTTTGATGATCAGACTTGGGTCGATTATAGCTACAGTCTGTTATTGACAGCATTCTTTTATGGGAATGTCTTTATAGTTGATGTTTGAAGGAACAATTTGACATTTTGGGAAATAGACTTATTCTCTCTCTTGCCAAGAGGGATCGGGTCAGATGAAAAGTTCTCATGTCTGTGCAGCCAGGGGGCCATTATCTTATCTTAGATTCACTTAAACACTGGTAGCAGTAGGGAAAAAGCTATTCTGGTTGTGTCCACAGTCCAAAAATATGCGTAAAAACACCACAGGTTATTAATTAACATGTTTAATCTTATCTGTAACTATTTCTTGGCGAACAACCTGGGTGCAGTAATCTCTTGTTGGCTGCTGACACTGTCCAGAAGTGTTGGGAGGACAGATAAACTAGCTCGCTAGTGGTTAAAAGATATACATAAAACCTGTGAACAATTTTTTTTTCATTCTTGTTTTGTAAAGTTAAACTAACTTCTTAATTTGTTAACTTTAGACGCTGTGGAAGAAAGATATGTAAACTTTTTAGACAGACAAGCTAGCTGTTTCCCCCTACTTCCAGTCTTTATTCTAAGCTAGGCTAACTGCTTCCTGGCTCCAACTTAATACTTAAAATCCAGACATGAGAGTGGTATCAATCTTCTTATCCAACGTTCAGCAAGAAAGCTGTGAGATAAATACTTTAAAAAAGATACAACTTTATTAATAGTGAGCTTTAGGGGCTGTAGAAGGCAGATGTATGAACTTTATGAAAGCCATTCTAGCTGTTTCCCCCTGCTTCCAGTCTTTATGCTAAGCTAGGCTAATCACTTCCTGGCCTCAGCTTAATATTTAATATAGAAATTACAAAGTGGTATCAATCTTCTAATCTAACTCCAAGCAAGAAAGTGATTAAGAACACATTTTAAATGATCCTCTAAATTATATTAAAAGATGTAAATTTATGTGGGTTTTACCCCACCACTCCCCCACCCCCACCCCCAAAGATGATTTTGATTGGTTTAAAGAAATGCATACAAGCCAGAGCTGACCTCTAGCCAGTGCACAGATATGTCTGGCTATCCGAGACTAGCAATGATGTGAATTGAACTACAATTGCAGACTTAAGCCTCTGTGAAAGGTGACGACCTCTGACAGCAGTCTCACATTAACAGGGTCAATTGCGGATTGAAGGTGCATTCACTATACCCACGTCTACATGTTTCTTTGGTATTAAACGGGCCTGAACAGCTTTACTGGGCAGCATTTGATCAACAGTCTGCTAGTCTGATTTGGCTGGCTTTGAGTGACTTTCAGCACAGACGCTGCCTCACTGAAGTCCATTCTGGATGACAACATCAACTCTGTACCTAAATGTGAAGTCAGTGATGCACTTTGGTTGAATGGATTTAATTTCGCCTCAGTAAAACCTTGACTTCAATGATAACAAAGAGCACAAATTTATTCATTCAGGCACGACAACTTTGGAGTGGTTACATTTACAGATAAGCCAAAACGCTTTCACTCTTAACACAGCGCTTTATTTTTGAATATTAACTCCACCGAGAATAAATATAGATTATTCAAATTACTTTTCTGATTGTCAAGAGGAGAATACGCTCAGATGGACCACAGGGAAGCAAATTGAGTTTGCAACGAGAAACATCCTCCGCAGACTGTCCTTTCATTCATGTTGATGTATGCAATCGGTCATTTATACTGCGGAGTGCATATAATTTGATAGGTAGTGATCTCTGATGACTGTCGCTCCTGCCTCTAACGATGATTAAAATGGAGTACGTTGCGGTACATTGAAATGATTGACAGAACAATGTCATTCAGTGTGTTTGCGTGCGTGCAAGCAAATGAAAGTGTAGTGCACATTTGCATGGACGTGTCTGGACTGTAATGACTGTCTACTTATATGTACTGTATGTGCGCTCACACAGACATACCACACATACTGCTGTTAATGGATTGCATGGAGATTTGTGTATGCATGTATGTGCTTATGCTGGTGGGGATTAATGAGTTCAGATGGCTCTGATCTTGCCTACTCTTTAGCATCGGTCGCGCGCTCTCCCTCGCTGTTGCTCTGGATCAAGTCCTGTCTGACAGCTTTGGCAGCTCGTCAAGTCTACTCACTACACACGCCAATCAAACCCCGTCCAAGCAAATAAGCAATTAATCATTAGCATCCGCAAGCAGCCGACGCAGGGGGAGCGGCGAGGAGGAAGAGGAGGAGGGGGGGAGGGGAGGAAAAAAAGGGGCATCAGGGTTCATTTGGGTTCAAATATGACCCCACCCACTTCACACACACACGCACACACACACACAAACACACACAGTTCCCTGGTGAATTGTGCAGTGGCGGCCGTATAACAAGGGGATTATCCTCTTAATAAGTCAGCGGATGAATTATGGAAATGAGCATGGAACGTTAAAAAAAGAAACAACTGGACAGCATCTGTTGACTAACAAAACAAACTATTGTCTCTGTTAGGTTTTTCCTCTCCACTCACAGTAATGGCGATTAGATGATTAGTCTGCGATCGAAATGATTAAATGGCCCGTAGGAGAGAGTGGACCCTTGTGTGTGTGTGTAATGCTGTGTGTTCATACAAGCAGCAGCCAGTATTACTTTTAAAGCCTGGAATTTTAGGCCTAGCTTTTGGGTCAAAGCTACTTAATGATCTGGGTTAAGTGAAGGTAAAGTACTGACAATAAGTTTCAGAGGAAAACAATCACCCTCAGATGCTTTTATATATAATTAATATGTGATTTTCTTTTTCTCAGTCTGTCACAGCTTTATATACTTTCACCCTTGTCCTGTAAGTATTTAATATGTAATTATATTATCATGAATATATATATATATATATATATATTTGTCAGTATTTTTTGTAGATAATATAGCCTGGATTACAAATACAGGCAACTGAAATGGGAGTAGTGTGGTGTTTTAATACAGCTGCCAAAGATGTTTGCATTTCAGTATTTTGTAGAAATGTTCCCCATATTTCTTTTGTATGTGTTATAGGCAGTATTTTTTTTTTAATGTAAGCCAATTCTTGTAAATGAGTTGTAATTTGAAGTAAGCAGTGTGGGTTGAAAATTTAGTTAGTCCAATACATAAAAAAAAAAAAAAAAATGCTTATAGTTTCTTCACTTTGCTTTTTCTGTTCCTGAAAGGATTTTACAGTCTAAAATGCCTGATTTCATTGTAGCCTTTGTAAAGTAATTATGATACATGTTGCCATGTATTTATGTAATGAACTGATGGGAGTGAATGAAAATAGTTTGTTTGTTTGTTTGTATATTTAATCAAAAATCAAACTTGCTCTATTGTTCATGGTAATTAAATGCAAATTCAACACTGCTGACACAGGAATTAAATTATATTTTCAATGCAGATCATTTTGCCATTAGTTGCCATGAGCATCTCATAATCTTCCATTTGAAGGTGCCTTCATCCACAAATATTACAGTTCTGTAAAAAAAAAAAAGCAGTCATAAATACAGTAATAGAAATGCTTGTGTGGGTGTGGGTGCATTTTACTACCCTCAGTCATTCTCTCCAATCTGAGTTTATAGCCTGTTATGGTTTCCTCTTTCTGTTTGTTTAGTTGCAGATAGAGATAGCAGGTTCAGTGATACCAACTGCCCTTCCTGTCTTGACTTCTAATTGGACCTGAAGAGTTGATTGTCCTCTATTGCTATTGGCTGATCTTCTGTCATTGGCCAAGGTGCCCATGTCAACCTCTGACCCCTGCAGATAATGTCATGTATCCAATTACATGCCGGATGCGTCCATGTAATCCTGCTGGGGATCTGATTATGAAAGAACAGGAAAGTGATTTTCCTGATGTTGTGGACTGAATCCTGGAAAACTGGTACTGAGATGCTCTTGAGCAGGGCTTTCAACCCCTTACCTGCAGCTTAGATTGACCAGAGCTTTAAATTAGGAATGCACAATATTGGATTTTTTTTTTTCATTTTTGTGATATCCTACATGCCAATATTTTCCAACTCATTTTGGCCAATTGCTGATACAGATATATACATTTTCTTCCCCACTTAATGGCAGAGAGCATCAACTCTCTCTTGTTGTGGAACATATAATGGCTGCTCTTATCATAATGGCCTATGCACAGATGCAAACATAAATTACACCATTTTCAAAATGTACACACTCACTGAGAAAAATAAAAAAAAACTATTACTGGTATGTTTTTTGTTTGTTTGTTTGTTTGTTTGTTTGCTGCTGCCTGTTCCTCTTTGTTTTTCACAAAATTTGTTGTAATGATCTGGATGACAGCTATAAAGATGGGCAGTCAAATTTAAGTTTAAGTTGAAGGAATGTGATTTGGCTCCTCCTTACATGGCTGACGCTGAGCAATCATCCAACTTTGCTATCCATTTCGGACACATCAAAAAACATAATTGTCATATTGGCAGAAATATTTATTTTGGGATCGTATTTCCTTTTAAAGCCTTTATTGATGAAATTCCGGTAATATTGTGCATCCCTAGTTTAAATTAGGAAAGCGCACACAGCGGATTGCAGCTATTTGCAAGAAAATCCAAAGGGAATAGTTAGATGTAAAATCACTAACATTTTGATTAGCAACTGTAATTTAATTACATTTTTTACTTATTGTATAATTAGTAGTATATAATTAGTTACATATAAGTAGTTACTCTCCAGCACTGCCAGTATGCAAATAGACATTTGTGTTATCTTATCTTATACTTGAGTCTAAGCGGACATTTGTACCAAATATGGAGAAACTCCCTTCAAACGTTCCTGAGATATTGTGTTTATGAGAGTGGGATGGATGTGAGGTGGCAGTTACCTTGACCTTAACCTTCAGCCACCAAATTCTAATCAGGTCATTCTTCAGTCTAAGTGGTCATTTGTTCCAAGTTTGAAGAAATTTCCTCCAGCCGTTCTTGAGATATCACCTTCACAAGAATGGGATGATCTGAAAACAAAATGCCTCTGGTGTCACCGGCGTGGAAGCATGACAAAGGCTTTTCAAAGTTTTTCAAAAGTTGTGAATCACAGAGGTCCTTCAGCACACGGTCATAAAATGCGCACAAAGAAAATTAGGCTGATGGATCCAGTAGTATGTGAGATTAGCTGTGGACAAGCTCCAAGCCCATTAGTCACGAATACATACACGCAAACAATCTGACTTTGTTATAATACCAACCCTGTGACAGCACCAACACCCTCTTCTGTGATAACCTGGAGGGAGAAACTGAAATACGAAAAAAGAAAGCAAAAATTGAAGCTAGTAAGCAGACAGGAAGCAAATAAAGACACAGAGAGACAGTCTGCCTGTAAAAGAAGGCAGTGGACTGACAGACTATCCCTCCTCTCCCAGGAGTCCACTGGAGATTTCACAGCTGGGGGGCTGCATGGCTCTGCCAACTCCCTCCAATCCTACACACACACACACACAGATCAGTAGCATCATTATGTGTGTGTGTGTGTGTGTTCCTGTGTGTGCACACCCTCTGTGTTTACCTCCCGGCAGCGACTGCGCTGATATGTGTGTTTCATTCGTGTTACTGTCCCTCAAACCGCACAACACGTCACCTCAGCCAAATGGCAGGGTGCCTCCCGAAGATGCAAAGGGATGATAACAAGCTCTATCTGCAGTCAAAAGTAACACAGCTCCAAGCCGTTAATATGGGGATATCTACTGCGTCGCCACTGGCTTTTGCACACACACACATACACACATTGGCATGCAAAGAATGAAGCTTTGACAGACAGACAGACAGTAAGACAGACAGATGGTCTCTTGTTGATATCAGATGCATGGCGATGAAGCCGGTAGATAAGGTGTGGTATTTCTGATCAGACATGCAGTATACCCCCCTTAAATTCCAACCATGCCAGTAGAGAACTATGAGCCATATTATACAATAAAGATAAGATGCTTCCTGTGTGATGGTGTAACCTTTAGTGTTTTGCTTTCAATTTTTAAAGGCCACATGTGTAATAAAAAAAAGAAAAAAAAAAGTGTTTGTTCTTGGCTTATCCTTGAGTTTATTCTCCACAAAGAGTCACATGTAAGACGATTTCAGAAAGGTGTCTGGTCAGAACAAAGTATTGTGCGACCATGTCTAAAAGGCAAAATTGCTTAGACATGTTTTGAAGGACTACAACCCAAGAGGTCTTCACAGGTCCAGAAATTCATATCCAGACCTGTAAATTCAAGCAGAACCAAGGAACGTTGGACTGAAACCTGTCCAGGAGATGCAGACCCAGTTGGCACAGATTTTACAGCTGATTGCTTTTAAAAAGGTAACGTTAATTTACAAGTTGTCTAAACAACCTCTTGTTAGCTTACCTACTGTTAACATTAGTAACACATATAATTCATTCTTCTTGCCAAGAAAGTTGGTCAAGTTAGTTTTCAAGTTAGTTTTCAACACGGACAGGTACAGGAAACAGGAAAGGAGACAGTTGACTGAGATAAAACAGAGCTGTTTAACTGTTACTGACGCACAAGGCCAAAAGGGGTGGGACTTAGGAAGGGTCAATTACCAAAACCTTCCCTTGTATACCCCTCTCAAACTTAAAACTCCCTAGTTTGATTTTGACCTACTTTTCTTACAGTGTGTACCCACCCAGTTTTCCAAGTTATTTTTATTTCTTTTTACTTTCAGTTTTACATTGTAATAAAGTGGTTAGATAACCTAGCTCAAGTGTTTGTTTTTTTTATGACCTGTTTGATCATATCTGACCACTCTTTTTTAGCAATATCTTCATGTCCCCTGGTTTCAGCAACTAAAGCTGATGATAAAAAGAGACAAGGTAAGTCAGTGCAACCAAGGTCAGTTTTGCAGTTCATTTGCTAACTTATCAGAGCAAGCCCAATAAAGATAAAATCTCAATCATATGCTCAGGCGAGGTCATTCCAGGAGGTAACTCCCAACCCGCTGTCACGTGAAGTATCCTTCTGTTGACATTTTTTCTCCCTTCTCACTCTACCATGTTGATATTTGCAGTTTCGGCTCCCTGTGATACTTTGCCCCGAAAGCTCAAAGCGCGCCAAGCTGTCGACTGAAGGTTGTTGACTTATAGAACATATCTGAGTTATGCTTTTGTTTTCACTGAACACTTGAGCTATGACGCATCTGCGGCGGCTTTAGCCTTCAACTCGCCATGGCAGAAACACTACCTAATGGGTTTACACTGATATCTACATCTCAGGCATTCAAGGGGCAGACATGAAGCCATGTGTTGTACAATCGTCAAAAGTCATGTGACAATGTACAAAGAAAATCCACTCTACCTCAGTGAAAAAGGTGTGTCATGGCTATAAGGATAAAACAAGAATTTAGGTTGATAACAAGTATGATTTTGTGGGATCATTTGTGCAATATTTTGAAGTCAGTTCCCTTTAAGACTTAAAATTCAAAGGCAGCAGTCAGGTTGTAAAAATGTGTCTGCCTTCTCTGTCTGCATCTTTACGTTCTCTCCTCTCTTTTCTGCAATTCTTCTTCTGTTTCCCTTTTCTTCTGCCTCGGCTTGGTCTGTTTTTTCTTCTTCTCCCCCCGAGCAAAGGGGACAGCTGCTTATCCCTGATAAACGCCTGGCATTTGGCGCGGCGAGAGAAGGGAGAGATGGGAGTGGGGGTTGGCGGTGGGGGGGGCGGGGTGGATGGATGGGCGCGGCACATCGGTCGAGACGGCAAGAAGTGAAAAAGGCAGCAGGGATTAAAGTGCAGGGTTTTTGGCAGCGGTCACTGTAGAAGAAGAGACGGGGAGGAGGGGGGCAGCTGGGAGAAGATGAGGTCTAATCATGACCTAGATTCCAAGACGCCCAGACATAATAGGCAGGGCCTTACCCCACGTGAACCCCCTCACCCCCAACCCTCCACCTCAGTCAAAACAATAACAGAGAGGAGAGGAGCAGCAGGAGGAGAGGGGCCCGGATTGGGGATGGTTCCACCCGACCGTGTACTGCGTTTGGCCTCGCTATTGCTAACTCCCAGCAGCTGTCTGCAACATTGGCCCTCAAACCTCTGGAAATTCCTGGAAAGGGAACTTAGGGAATGCTGGGGTAATGTTTGGATAAACTTCTGCTGCTGGGGTCTTTTGAACCGACTCCAACCTTGTTAGGTTCTGGATTGTTTCATTCGCCGGGAGAAGCACAAAAGACTCCCAAGTGGAATGACTGCACATTGGTTAACAATGTGTGTGTGTGTGTGTGTGTGTGTGTGTGTGTGTGTGTGTGTGTGTGTTGTGGGTGTGTGTTTTTTTTTTTACGCTAAATTTGCTGAATATGAAATTGTATTAAAGGAAACGTTTGACGTTTGGGGAAATATCCTTAGGAGCGCTCAGAACAAATATAGCGACAATTTATTTATTTTTTTTATATGAAGGTTTATGTGCCAGACTATTTCTTAGCCAGCACCATAACTTCCTTGAGTCTCTGTTGGTTGCCTGGCAACTGCTTCCAGCAAAGAAATAAACCAAATGATAAATTCCTGGTCAACGAGTGCACAAGGTTCCACTAAGGGACTGTGTAAATTTTGAAAGTCATCACAGGGTTACGCATACGCTCTGCATGGACATCCACATATCCCTTACTTGTTTGGACCGCGCACGCTTGTCCATGTGGCCACTACAGACAGCAATCTACGGTTCATTTGTGCTATAAACAGAACTAAAAGGCGTCTGTTATGTCCGCTACTGTCCATGGATTTGGTCATTCGGGACAATGATAGGGCCCACAATCTGGCACATATGTTTTTGTGCAAATTAAATAAATGTAATATGTGGCTGACGGGGCTAGCTTGGAAAGCCAGCTGTTTCCACTTGTTCAGTTTTTATGCTAAGCTATGCAGCTGCTAGCTCCAACTACATATTTACTGTACACCCATAAAAGCTTCTTACAGTATGACTGTATGAGTTGATCCAGTGCTTTTAAGAACAAAGTACAGTTGTACGAAGTTATTTCTGGCAGGCATCTAGAGTATGTAGATAATAACATATTTTAATGTCAAGGTTCACTTCCAACAGTTTTATGGCACTACCTGACTTATGCTGCTCTCACATGGGTTCATGGGTTCACAATGTTCACAAGTGAAGTGAAAGTCCCCCTCGTGTGGTATTAACAACCTGAGAAGTGGAAACCTTCTGAAAGCTCTGAGTTGTGAAGTGTTTGTTGACATTTTCAGAAAGTTAATTTTTTGATGGATTGCCCATTAATATATAGTAATTTTAATCATTCTTGACAGCGTCATCTTTTCATTATGGCTTTGCATTTCCTGCATCACATTACTCGCTTGCAGGCTTGTTAAAATGACCCTTTCCACATCCTGCTCCTTTTCACAATGTCCTCCAATAACAGTTGAAGATGGTTAAAAGATGTTATTGGGGGATGTCTAAGAGGCACATATGTTAGGTAATATAAGCAATGAATTAATGATTAATGTAGATTAGCTATCCAGTTAGCTAGTGCTTTGTTAACATTAGCTATCAGATGTATCTAGATAGCTAACAAATAATGGAGATTGAGTAGCTAGTTACCTAATGTTCTGCTAACATAAGATGTGACTATGTTGCTTTTGAAGTTCCTCCAGCAACTTCTTTTAACTATCTTCAAACTTTGGTTAGCCTTGCATATAGCATATCTACGTATAAGATAAAGAAAAAGAGAATATTGACCGAGGTTATGCCAGGTAGCTTGCTCAGTTGTTATTAGAGCGCTGTCTGCATCCATGGTGCAGACAGCAACAATGTTACGTGTACACAACTATATCTTAACCATGCAGCACAAATTTTTTTTGTTCAGAGTTGTAGTCACTGATAAAGGCCATAGTACAGAGTCCAAAGCTCTGGAAAAGGAAATAAGTGAACCTGGAATTTAAACTGTTTTATAACAAATGTAATTTTGTATAGCAGAAATATCTTTATTTTGTTTTTCTCTTCTACTTATCACCTCACAATCCCTTAGATTTATCTTGTGATCCCTTGGAAATTGAACAAAATAGAATCTAGCATCACTATATTTCAACTATTTAGCAAAATGTTACCTAAAGAAATAGTAATGATGGACAAAAATGATGAAAATATGTATTGAATGCATTGTGTAACTATACAGAATATTTCAGAGGAAAATTGTTAAGCTGATTTTCACTCTCCAAAATTCTCGAGAAGTCTTATCTTCATCAGGATTATGACATAGTTTTTGTCTGTGCGTGTTTTATCTGTCTCCCTCTCTCTCCTCTAACTGTCTGTTCCTCTCACACAGTAAACTGGAGCTTGTCTCATACCCGTTGCCCTGGTTGTGGAGTCAGACCCAGACAGTCGTTGCGATGTGAGATGTCTCAGTGGGACACATCATGGGACCTGAGGGTGCCCCTGAGAGTTGTCTCCTCATTGCCTCATATGAACCCTAACAGTCACGTTTTGAACATAAAATACATGCTAAAGGGCCGCTGTCTGTGTGCTTGTGATGGTTGGTTTGAGAGAAAAAGTCCTACAGTTAATGAAATATACTAATCTTGCTCAGCCAAGTAGATTACTGTCAGCTGTGTCTCTTTGTATTCTCTGTATTTTCATGTTCTGTCTTGTTGAAAAAAAGAATTACACATGTAGAAAAAAGGTACAAAAATAAAAAAAAAATAGTGTTACGCTTAGAACAGTTACGCAATTGGAGCTATTTTTGATGCCGACTATTTACTCATCCACTTACCACCTCTCTGCAGCTAAAGCGGGTGGTGTCAGGTGCACTCACTACCTTCTCAGTTGGGGTTTGTTGATAGTAGAATTACAATAATAAGCAGAATTAGCAACACTATGACGAAGATGGGCCCTTTGAAATCCAGCAATTTGTGGTTGAGAAGTAACAGAACAAACCTAAATATGCACACAGACAAATATAACAGCCTTTGAAAGAGCATATTTTTTTTATTATTTTAAGAGAGGCTGACTGGCTCCACATCACTTTGGTCATTCTCTGTTTTGCTTTTACTCAAAAAATATTAAATTTGGTTTAACCAACTTGTTTTCATCCTTCATGTTGCTTCCCTTGAGTCAACATCTGGGGGCTCCTCTAGAATATGACCCCAGGATCTCTCACACTGTAAGCGAGGATTAGACCCCTAGACAACATGTATTTTATTACACTGTGTATGCTCTTTTTTATGTCTCTTTTTAAATGTAAAGCACTCTGAATTTCTCTGTAACAAAGCTGCCTTGCCTTACTGACTCTAGTGATCCCATCTTATTGCGCCAACATGAAGTTTGAGGTTTTGAGTGAAATGTCTCAGCTTGTGGATGCATTGACTTGAAATCTGGTGCACACATTTAAGTCCCCATTGTGATGAAGCATGACACCAGTTATACTTTTTAAAGACAAATTAGAGAATGTTAGCACGCTAACATGCTAAGCTAAGGTAGTGAACATAGTAAACACTGACAGCTAAACATCAGGGCCCCGTTTCCCAGAGCCTTCGTAGCGCTACGTGCGTCGTAAGTTGTATTTTAAGGTCTCCCTTGGTTGTCCCAACTCTTTGAAACAGCCCGTAACCTTAAGGGAGACCTTAAAATACAACTTACGACACACGTAGCGCTACGAAGGCTCTGGGAAACGGGACCCTGCATGTTAATGTTACCATTATGAGCATGTTAGCATTGTGGTGTTAGCATTTGATGCAAAGCATCAAGTTTAGCATAGCTGTTGACTTAAAAACTTGGTGTATACTTATATGTTAAATCTGCATACCCTACACCACGTCCACCTCGACCAAAATGTATCTACAAATTGCAGAGACACAGACCACAACAACTGTGATGGGTCCGCTTCGTAGCATTGCATTTCCTCGTACACATATGGACCAAATGGAGGAGAGGTTGACTGAGGAAGTCTTCTTTTGTCTGTGTTGCAGTAATCTCAATAAAAGTTAAAACTGTTTTTCAACACTTTATTAGCTCCAACTCCAACATGATCTGTTCAGTTTCAGTCGCCATTGTCTTAAGTTATACAAAGAAACTCAACATTTTAGCGGTGTAACTGCAGAGCAACGCAGACACACCAGCGCACAAGTATAAGTGCTCACAAAGGCATAGGCCAATTGCATAGGCTATGATTTATGTCTCTGTGTTGGGCCTACGTACCACTATGAATCAGCCTTTAGTCTTGTTTCTTCCTGTGTTCAGTCTCTATACTGTCTTTATACTGTCTTGGATATTTTAGTCTGACTACACTAAAATATCCTGGGCTTATTGCTATACTGGACACAGACAGATGAACGTTGTTCGCTGAATGCCAGACTGTTTTTTTCTTGCATGGAAGCAATGTATTTAGCAACCTGGATCTCTTCATCAAAGGTGTAAAAACTGCTAGACATAACTTCAGTACACAGAGGAATACAACTGGGAAACAGACTTTCAACACCATTGTCACAACATGCAGGTCAAACAGTGGGTCAGCTATGCTGGAGAAGGATATTCTCTTCTGTTCTTAAGGGGAGGATTATTTGCCTAATCTCTATACTCCAATGCCATTCTGCTCCTATGAGAAGGGGGGGAAAAGGGCTAATTCTCTTATTTGGCCAGATGCAGCTAATAGTAGCCTGAACCAAAATGCTGGTTATTGGCTAGATTACCATGGGCGGATCACAGGAATATTTGAAAAGCCAAGGTCAGTGGGTTGGTTTGGGTTAAACAGAATTTGGTTGTGAGTCAGGGACGAGGAGTTAGTGAGTGCAGGCGTGGGAGGATTGTGGGTTTGGTGCTCAGAGAGAGAGAGAGAGAGGCTCATCCCACAGCCACCAGCGACAGTGACCAGCCACTGGGTTTGCAATCTACAATCATTCCAAATAGATGCTGTGCATCCATAATAAGCATTTTGCACTCATGCAAAGTGACAATTTGCACGTAAATACAACTGTTGGACAATATGGTGGCCTATTTTTGACTCATAGCTACACCAGGAAGAGGCTAAATGGTCAAATGAAAAATGTAAGAGTGGGGAGATGAGCTTCACTGCCTTTTGACAAAGACAAAATCATTTACAAGGTTGATTTAAAAGCAGAAAGAAAGAAAGCTGGGTTGTATCATCAAGGATGAATTTCTAAACCTGGTTTAACTTTAAATTATGTTGTACCAAACTTTTAAAATAGGTTGAAATTAAGAAAGATTGAATTTAAACCACTGTGTAAAAGTAAGTTTTATGTTGTTTTTCAGTCTAAAGATTAATTTCAATTCTGTTCCACCAAAACCTTAAACTCCAGTTTAAAATGTGATCCAGAATTCACTTTTAACTTACACTTGTGGGGCTTTAACTTTTCAAATAGATGCATTTTGAAGAAGAAAAATCAAGAAACAAATTCAACCCAGTTGTATGATGTGTTTCTTCCTTATTCCAGTCCTGCTGATAATTCGGCCAACAAGTTTTTCTCAAAGGAGAGGCCATCATGAGTAGGCTAACTAGGCTATCAAACTTTTTAGCTAGCTAGCAAACAACACAACTTTTTCTTTTTTGTTAACGTTTTAACAATCTAGCAAAACAATATACCTTTTTTGAAACTTTTTAGCCAGCTGCCAAACAAAGTAGCCTAACACTTTGTTATTTTTAGCTAGCTTGCAAACAATATCAAGTTGTTTTTGTTTTTGTTTTACTTTTTAGCAAGTTAGCGAAGTAACATTTTGTCAACGTTTTAGGTCACAAGCAAACAATATAAAGTTTTTGCTTTGTTTTACAAGCATCTCCACATATTGATGGAGTATTTACCAAACTAAGATTGGATTTTTATTGTGCTCTGCTTTACTTTTAATCTGGATTTAAGCATTTCAAACCCAGTTTTGACTGATTAGAACTAATCGCAGATTAAATTAATCTTTGTTGGTACAACCAAGTCAAAGTGTGACATACTGTAACTCGCCACCATTGCCTCTCAAACATTCCTCTCTGCACATCGGTTGTACTTCATGTCCAGCGGCTGCCATAGAACACAATACAGTCATTACGCAACTGGGAGAAAGACTCTATTAAAAAGTACAGGATGCTAAAAATAAAAAAGGAGGAGAGAGGTCCCACAAGGAGAGTGCAGAGGATCTGCCAAGCTGGCTGGCGCAGTACAGTGAAAACATACAATTACCAGAGCTACTTATATGTTCACCCAAGGCCAAGTGATTGTAGGTGTGCTCTCAAACAGCAGCATCCTCGACAGTCATCCACTACAACTGCCCGTGGTTTAGCTCCAAATCTGGCAGAACGGCGACTAATATAACCGAACTGCTAAAAATAATACAACGCAGTCGGGATATAAATAATCCCAGCGACTAATGTCAGGGGCACTTCCTCCCTTTGTTCCACACTGAGAAGGGCCTGTGGGTAAAAATAAAGAGAGAGTGGGAGAAAGGAAGGAAAAAGGAGGGAGTGATTGCATTAAATAAAGAGGAGAGAAGACAATGTGGGCTGTGAAAAAGAAGAGTGTGAGACAGAGTTCTGACACAAACGGTGGATAATGATGTGGCTCTGCCATGGAGAAGAGGAATGTGACAACTTTCCCTTCTCTTCCCTCGGATAAAGAGAAAAGTGGCTTGGGGCCAACGAGGCCAAGCGGATGCTTTAATTACGAGAAACAAAGGAACACTGTAAAAAATCATACAAAAATTTAGTGGAACCAACTAATCTTTTGTCATTAACTTAACATAAATTTGATGGAAATGTTCATCAGTGTGACGGAAGAGTTCAACTTAATATTATAAGCTTGCTGATTGTGTTTCCTCATGTACAACTGAATTAAAATCAAATTTATTTGACAAGAATCTTTTCTCATTAACTCAATTTGATTAGGCTATACACGTTTTATTTATTCAAGTTATTACTTAAAATGTTTAGTATTTGTTTTCAGAAAACTGAAGAAGTTATATGCACGACTTCTTCTAATTTGAAGTCTTTTGACTGGAAATGATGAGTTGTTGGTTCAACTAAATATCTTAAGCTTTGTGAACAAGTTTTCTCACGTACAGCTGAATTAATGTCAAGTTTACTGACTGGAAAAGTTAATTTGCTTTGAATCATTACAAAATAACCTCAACCTGTCTTTTGTAATTCAGTCATGTCACTGAAACAAGAAAGTTTTCAAGTTAAAACAAATAGTGTTTGTTTTGTTTTTTACAGTGATGGGACGGGGGTTGGATGAAGGTGGTGGTGGTAGTGTGTGTGTTTGTGTAGGGGTCCTTGAGTGTGCGTATTTGTGGTTGAAAAGGGAGCAGAGGAGTGGAAAGATGACTTTATGAGCATGGAAAATTTTTTGCCTTTTTAGCTGTTGGGCTCAAAACTGTCAAACTGATCATGTTGAACATATATTTATCTATCCCAAAACACACACACACAACCATGTATGGGCACAAAAAACACACAATGGAGTATAATATACAGCTCATGTAGCCGAGTCCATTTCACTACATGAAAGGCTAATAAAACTGACAAAGATCTTAAGGAATTCAGCTGACAACATAATTTGACCTGATTTGCAACTGTGAAGCCTAGCGACAAATATAGCATCACAAAATACCAAACACGTCTAAAAATATCTCTCCGCCAGCTGCTTAAAATCAAAAGTGCTGTCTTCTGAAATGACACTTAATAGTGATTCATTTTTTACTAAATCGGGCCACCGATCAAAACTAATTAAAGCTCATTCCATGTGGGAATAAAACAAGGTTTCATTTCTGCAGCTCACTTTGATCTATTTGGGACACTTGGAAGCAACCGAGGTCCATGATATGGCTTGACATGGGGTTAGAGTGGACTCTCTTATTACAGGGTCGGAGTTTGCAGAAGCAGTTATTGGCTAAACAGAGGTTGTTGGTGGTACGTTGAATAATGGATGATTGGTTCTTTTTTCGAGGTAAAATGGGCACCTATTAAATGAGGGGCTGGTCAGCGCCTGTGGCTTTGGTGATACATGATACAAGGCTGCGCAGACGTCACTAACACGCACAAAGGGGCATGCATTAGAAGCACACACACTCATACAAAAACTGCATAAATCCATATGCACACAGCCCCATTTGACAGCCATTGGTCAACAATCAGCAACAGGTGCAGCCGGTTGAGGGAGTGTGTGTGTGTGTGTGTGTGTGTGAGCTCATATGAAATGTAAAACCAGGCTGCTCTTTAACCGCTGCATGTATGAGCCACAGTAATGTGTCCTCTCCCCCACCCATACATTAGCTTTAAAATGGGAACAGCTAGCATGACGGGAAACCTCCACCAATCACACCACCACATGAAGTGAAGAGAAAATAACTCTGCTTTTCATCCAGTCTTCTCTTCTTTTTCTATAATTTACCTTGAAACACTAAGACCAAAACCAACATAAAACACATTGATTGATTTTAGGAAACAGTTAGCTTAGCTTAGCATTATGACTGGAAGTAGGGGGATACAGCTAGCTTATACCTACCTGCACCTCTAAAGCCTGCTAATTAAGATATTATTTCTATTGCCTATCCGTTAAATATGTAAAAATAAAAAAAGAGGCTTACGCAATGCTAAGCTAAGCATCAAGGGGCTTCCAATGTGAATCACACTATCATGTAAAAACTATTTGTCAGTGTTACAGTTCAAGTATTTTGCTAGTGTTCCCTTACAGCCAACTTCAAAGGAGTCAAAAGTCTGAGTGACTTTCTGTCCCTGACATTGGACTTCTGACCTTTTAGTCACAGGTCAGCCACTCTAACCCTTCTGTAACCTCAGTATTTTATCAGCGCAGTCAGGTGATAATGAGAAGCTGGATCTTATGGAAGCTGAGAAGGCCAGTTATGAGCGAGCACTTGTGCTGACGCACGTCTTGAAGCAAGGCCAGCATAACCTGAACCGCTGGCTATGTAAAAACTGCCCAGTCTGGCCTCCCCGTCATCCAGGGTCACAAATAAACATGGGCTGGCACTAAAGTTACCTTTGAACACTGATAAAAAGAGATCTGATTGCTTTGGTTCTTAATTTTGTACGTTGTACAAATAATTTATGTCATATAATGTCAATATAATGTTAATTGTTCAGATCTGCTTAGATTTAGTGACAAAAATGATCATTCTTGCATAATGTATAAAGTAAGTGCCAAGTTTTGACAAGGAAAGAAAATGGTTCAGCTGCGTCAATTTTGTCCATTTTTTGTCCATCATGAGTCTGACAATATTGAGCGTAATACTAAATTGGCAGAGTACTCTTTGAAAATATATATGTCAGATATGACAGTGGTATTGATTTGATCAGCTGTGTTGGAGTTCAGAAGAGATTCAGACAGTTGGAGGTATGTCCCACAAAATCTCCCTGATAATTCCTCTTCTTTTTTATAAAAAGCTTGCTGCTGGATTATTAAAACCAACATTTAACCAATGCAGTTTTAAGTTAGTGTGTACCAGCACCTGCCACGTCAATGACACACTCCTCATGTGTTCAGTGTCAGGTCAACCTGTACTATGTGTTTACTGCTAAACAGTGGCACCCGGTCTGTTTTCTGCGAAACTGAATGTTTGTCTTCTTCTTGACATTCAGGTTTAAGCTCAGGCTTAGTTTTATATTGAAAACAGAGATGGTTCGGAGAAAGGGAAACAAAGGACGGCATGCAGTCATGAGAGCAAACAGCGGCTATTAAATTGGCCACAGCTTCTTCTCCTGTGTTGTTCTGCTGACCTTGAAATGCCGATGCTATTAACAATTCCCACAGTAAATGTCCCGTTATTACCCTCACCCACTGTTACCAAAAGTCTGTGAACGGCATAATCAGGACATTATGTTAATCTAATGGAGGTTCACCAGGGAGGAGTGGCGCTAAGCCATGCCCCGCGCTCCTCTACCTGGGCTGTGGGGAGGCACCCATGCATCCCACGAGTGAGTGATGGATGTTGATTGAAGGTCATTACTTAGCACCCTGCTGAACTCCTGACCCTGCTGCGCCGAGGGGGGTAAAGGCCCCGACGCAAGGTCGAACAGCGGTGGTTGAAACATTACACATATGAATCCATACCGGCGCATATAGACACACATACAGGGGCGGGTTTACACACAACAAAGCTACGCACACTCACAATGGCTACAGCCCAAAGAGGATTCAATATCATATGCCATAATCGGCCTCTAAGCCTGAACAGAGGGGGTCTCTGCGATAGATGAGCTTAGAGCGCTTCAATCCTATTTTATCTGCTTATATTTCCTGCGCTCATAACTTTTGGGACTTAAAACAAGCTAGGGTCAAGGTAAGGACAGCCCTTAGATGACCCTATGGAGGTCCGTAATAAGCTGCAGTTTATTCAGGAGATAGAGGATAATATCTTCTACCGATGTCTTTTTTTTCCTGTCAGCTTTCAGGAAAAGTCATCCAAGGCTATGCTCTGATTTGACTGCTTCACTGTAAAATAAACTACATCTTTTAACTTAGAAAGTTACTGTCTGGCCTGCTGTGAAATTTTAAGTAAAAATAAACTTGATTATATTCAGTTGTACTTGAGAAAACTTATTCATTAAGCTATTAAGCTGTTATTAAGATATTAAGTTGAAACAGCAACTGTTTGGTCACACTGATGAACATTACAGACAAATCTGATTTTCCTTTATATTTTCTCAATTGTAAATTATATTCACACAAATAACTTGGTGCTGCTGCTACTTTGTTCCAGAACTGGCAGAAAGACGATGTGAAAATGCTCCAAGTGAATTCATTAAATTTTAAGTGGAAGGGGGGAAGACACACAGCAAGTTTCTGTCTCACATGTTTTCTTCAAACTTTAAAAAATGGTCTCAGGAAAGTTTGACCTCTCTTACGATGCATGCTGGAAAGTCTGCTAATATGGCAATCATGTTTCTTTGAAGACCTGTTTTAATGAGCTGATTGAACTCCAAGTCAAAAGGCTCTGTTCAGTTTGCATGAACTTGAATAGATAAAACTTACTATACATATATTTGTGTTAAGTTAATGAGAAAGAGTAGTTGATTTAATTCAATTTCAGTATGATTTTTTACAGTATTTCCATTCATCGGTGTGGAATAATGCACAACACAAAACTGCTTGTGACCACACACAAAAACGCGCAGAGATTCATTTACAAACCCCGGCGACATCATCTCCTGGGAACCCGTTTAAACAAGCATCGAACAAAACACTGGCAGAGGAGAAAAAGCTGAAAATTGGATCACAACGTCTCCCTCGTTTCCTCTTTTTTTTCCTTCCCCCCCTAAGCTTGCTTCACGTGAGACAGCGGGGCTCCTTTTGCAGTCTTCTGAGAGACAGGCTAATCCAACCGTGGACCCCCAGGAGGAGAAGGGGAGTGTCTGGGTGAGGACGGGGGGATCCTGCCTTGGGGAGGAGGGAAATAGAGCAATAGAGAGACAGAAATGCCAGGGAGAGAGAAGAGAAAGATCCTCACGTAGCTGTTTTATTAAGGCCTCACTGTGTCTTTTAGGAATACCTACCATGTATTTAGCAAGTCTTTATTCTGCTGCTTCTCTTCCCAAAGGGAGCATCGGGTAATTTCTTTCCCCTAAATAGACAAGCTGGCTCCTCCACATACACACACACACAAACACAGCCTCTCTCAGACAGACAGACACGTGCAGGCCACTGCCAGACTTAGTGACTGTTTGGGCAGATACTGTAACAACAGCTTACTTCTCTCCCCTGAGACCTTCCTGCTACCGTATATGGGGGGTGAGCCACGCTTTCCATTATCCGCCAGCCTAAACAAATCGCTCCTCACACACGTTTCAGTGCTACACTGGATACAAACAAGGCCTGAATTCTGCGTAAATGAATCAAAGGTGCCAAAGCACGATTACCTCAGCATGTCAAGCATGCGAGAGGAGCCTGTCTCGGACCAGCAGCCACAAGTGTGTTTGAGGTCATCACTTCTTAGAACTCTTAAAGGATAGTTGGGATTATTTAAAGTGGGGTTGTATGAGGTACTGATCGATAATCGGTGTATTACCTACAGTAGATGCTGGTCGACACGCCCCCAGATTGAAAAAGCAGAGAGGGACACCAGTAAGCACGCTACTGCTGTGGACAGGGTTGGTAACAAAACATATTTTAGCCAATTAAAAAATACCAACAAAAAAAAAAATAATTTGTACACTATCTTAAGCGTATCTGCACAGCTTTTCTTGTCCATCAGACAGCCTTTCATGACAGAAAACTGCTGTTATATAAAGCCAAATATTGCTCTCTCCAAACCAATGAAACTCCATAGCCGAAATCAGTAATTTTACCTTGGAGAACACATGAATGTCTGGTCTACCACTGTCTCAATGTGTTAGTTTGTTTGTGTTATTGTGTGACTTTGGTGAATCCGAACTATGCTTTTAAAACACTGAAGTCACACAATAACACAAACAAACTAACAGATCGAGGCAGTGGTAGACCAACAACCTCTGTGTTCTGGAAGGTTAAATTACTCATTTCGCCTATGGAGTTTGGTTGGTTTGGAGAGAGCAACATTTGGCTGATATAACAGCAGTTTCCTGTCATAAAAGAAAAGAAAAGGCTATCTGGCAGCAAAGTAAAGCATTTTCAACACACACTGACCTGTTTGTCTGTCAATTTGCGCAGCTCTGGATGAATTTGTGTTTAATTTCATCTTTGCATTGACTTTGTATGCAATCTGGCTACCTCTCAATTGCACTTTCTGAACACTGTTAGATTATACACTGAGAGCCAAACAACAAAAGTCACTATAGTTAATGTCAGAGCTCATGAGCAATAAAATTAAGAGAATGTATATGAAAGGGACTGGACAGATAATCCAAAAATATACATGTATTGTGTATAAACAGAGAACATGGAATGTTAATCTTATATATAGTATGTATCCATCGCTGAGAACCATGGCAATACACCACTTTTTGGCAAACGTCCATAGATATTTCTTTACTGATGAACAGATCAGTACTCCTCTTTGTCAACTTGGCAACCTTACGGTAATGACTCCAGGACGGTAATGATTCCAGTAAGTCATTGCACCCGACCTCAGTTTGCACAGATTAAACAAATGAGATAGCAATAACATATTAATTAGTGAGCTTTAAAGGTGATGTCAGGTGAGTTTTGTTTACATTTTGGTAGAGCCTGGCAAGCTGTTTCCCCCTATTTACAGCTTCTGTGCTCAGCTAAGCTAAGTGACTACCTGCTGTGGCTTTATGTTACAAGATGCAAATGTTACTTCATGTTTTTTCTGTTCAGGTGGTTTATGTTGATAATTGTCATTTTTGTGCTGGTTTAAAGTTTTGATGCCTTCCACATTATTTTACTTCATTTTATTCTCCACTACCGTCTGGCAACCTCCTAAATTAAGTCTGGGTGTCCCGACTCCCAGATTGAGAACCATTGCACTAAATTACACTCTAAGTTACACAACTGAATGCTGTCCTTACTTTCCCAGGGACTGCCCACTGCTCCAATGGTCCATTATTCAGAAACTACTGCAAAATGTGTCTGAAAGCCCATTATCCCAAAGGCCCATTGCTCTGAAAAACACATTCTCCCTGCAGCTGTCAGTTCAGGGACTGCTGACTCTGTCCATGGAGCTGAATTGGTGGGGTTTTGCCCTTATTAGTGTTTGCAGGGGTTGCAGCATGTATTTCTGGAGCAATGGGCCTTCAGAGCAATGGGGGGATTGTGTCTGGGATAGCTGGCTGTTTGACAAATGGGCTTTTGGTCCAATGGGATATTTTTAGGCCTACTGGGTTTAAGAAATTATGGGCTGTCAGAACAATGGTCATGGGATTTTTCAGACTATTGATATTCATGGCATGGCAAATGTAACCAAATATTCTTCATAATATTTATTACTCCATCTATTGTCCATCCATTTTCCATATGTCATTGCCAAATTTGAAGTCCACAAGTAAGTAAGATGGAGAAACTGATGAAGAGACTCTTTCTTTCCTATTTGTTTGTTTCACACTGTTTAAAAGTCTAACAGCACATCCATCCTCATGTAACATTAAATGGATAAAACAACAGAGCAACTAAATTAACCATGTCCGCCTAGTAGCCACATGTAACCAGGTGTAGACCGAGCCCTCATAAAGAAATTTCTTGCTTCTTCCTCACTTGCTCTCTATCACTCTCTGTGTCTCTAATTGACTAACAAGAAAGGCCCTAATCCTGACCCAGAAGAACATATGCTGGGGGGTGGGGGTGGGGTAGAGAGAGAGAGAAAGAAAAGGGTGTCATGGGAGGAGGTGGAGAGATATTGCTGGAGGAGAGCAGAAGAAACAAGGGAAATGTGAAAAAGGAAGATAAGAAGAGGAAGAAAAAAATGACCAGTAAGCAGAAGCAGAGATACACAGCATGAATGAGAACACAAGCAGAGAGGAGGAGAAAAGAGAGAAAGAGGCAGTGAACTCATTAAGGGCTTATGCTGCAGGGATAAGGCCGAGCAGCACCCTGGGTGAGACAGGGTTAACTAATCCGAGCCACAGTTCCTCCCCTGGGATCTGGGCTGCACACTCTGCTCTGCGCGCGCACACACACACACACACACACACACACACACACACACACACACACACACACACACACACACTAAAGCTATTGAACCTAACAAGATTCCAGGTGATTTCTCTCCACTTCACTCTCTCCCCCAATACATCCTGACTGAGTGATAAAGACTGTGTCGAGCCTGATGCTGCTGCTGTCAGGACCGGCTGGGCTCAGGCTGAAGATTTCAGCCTCTGGATAGACTCAAGATTCAAATGAAGATTTTTAAAGGTTTGGTTCGGGCAGCTATTAATGCCTCAATCACACCACTAAGTAGTGAATTAACTACTTTTATACAGTGCCAGAGAGTTTTGCAATTTGCCTCTCCTTAACCAATATGCATTAACATGTTGATGGTGGCAGAGCTGCAGTGCAAACAGTAGTCCGGTTATCAAGAGAAATTATGAGTTCAGTGTCTTGCTCAAGAATACTTCAACAGGTGGACAGGAGAAGCCTCTGATGCAACCAGACAACATGCTCTAATGGCTGAAATACATGGTACATGGATGTAAATTTGATTAATCCATTTTCTTAATGTGCAGTGTAAACAGGACTTAAGAAGGGTTAGCGTAATAGTTTTAGTGAGTACCTAACTTCTTCTAGCACCATCATCGGGCCAACATTTCAATTGATCAGATACTTCTTTTAGTGGTAATTAGCGAATGTTAGCATCGTAACACGCTAAAGTAAGATGGTGAACATGATACACATCAGTATTATAAAATTGTCATTGTGAGCATGTTAGCAAGCTGACGGTAGCATTTATCTCAAATCATGAGTAGTGTCTCTGCTGGTGTTGGGCAGTAATACATTACTCAGTAATATATCAGTACTAAGTTACTTTTTGACTTAGTTAGGGTATATTATGATGACGTGTATGTACAGCAGGTCAGGGCAGGTCACATCAGTTGCTGGCCAAAAAGCTAAACAAACGATGGAGGATGGAGGATTAGGGAGAGCAGCATACTTTCCACAGGTGGAAGTTTTATCATTACTTGAGTTTGTTTGGCTCCTCGAGAGAGAATATGTGGTGATGGAATCTAATTTGAAGGCCACACTCACAGAGGAAGACTGTTTCCACCACAGCCAACATCTGGACAGCTGACAACAAAAGCTTTCTGACTGTATCAGTAGCAAGAGTGTAACAAGGTACAAAAGTAAAATAATAATATAATTAGTAACATAACTAATTACTTTTAAGACTAAATAATAAATAAAGTAATATTATTGCATTTTAAAGGAACATTAAGTTAAAAAAAACTTGTTACACTTCCCAAATAGCTTGCCCAACACGTCTGAGCTAGCAAAAAGGTTAAAATATAGTTGTTTATGTGTGTTTCTAGCTATTTATATTTTCACTCGGTGTAGTTTGACCTGTGTTCATGTGAGATATGTAGCAGCAAACGTGAGAAAATGTTTTGCGTCTGCAAGTTTCCAACACGCCATGCTGTTTTCATTCACTGCCACTATAAAGAGAGTCCATTTGTGGTTAATTGCTCCATAACTCTTATTGTGTTTGCAACAAAAGCTGCAGGGATTTTCAGGGACTTTCTCTGTTTATTTTAGATTGAAGTCAAAGATTAGTTTTTGTGGTGATTCTGTTGAACTGAAGGCTTTGAAGCTTTGTTCTACCCAAACCTCTATGACAGATGTGGTGAGTGCCATGTTTTCATGTCCAATAGTCATAATGGATGAAAATAAGAGAATAATTCCCAGCCTGAAAAACACCTCAATTTTCTCTTAAAGATAGAGTACGGAGTGAAGAGATGAAAACAGACACGGATATGTTTCGCACGTGTTGAACTAAAGTGACTGGAGCAAAAAGTATAATGTGACTGCCCTTTTAAAGCCTTGACATTTTTTCCCTTAAATGATGCCTTTGTGAACATGAGTCTGTGTTGGATACGGAATAAAAACTCTCTATGTGGTTATGCCCTTTCGAGGAAATCCTCTCGGCAAAGGAAGTAGAGAAATGTGCCTCCTTCTGTTGAGTCATGTGTTGTACTCCGTTGGCTCTATTTTATACATTGTCTGTCTTTCTCTTGTGTCTTTTGTGACTGTCTCTGTGTCTATTTTTGTCTTTTTTTTTATTGTGCTTCTTCCACTTTGTCGATCCCTGTCAGTCTCTTTTTATATCGTCTTTCCTCATTTCTTCTCTTCTCCCTCAGTCTGTCCAGACTGTAGGCTGCGCGCTCTTTACTACATGTTGACACTCTCGCTCCGCCTCACTCTGGCCATAATTGGCTGCCTGGCTTCGTCCTCGTGCGCTGCAGTGCTTGCATATACACACAAACACACAGGAGAGGGAACACCAGACACAGAGGTAGAGACAGAAAAGGCAGAGCAAAAAGTGAGACAGGCAGAAAGGAAGGGGAGTGGTAGCTGCCGGCGCCTGGGCCTGGTCAGTGTCTACTGTTGATTTTGGTTGTAGTAATATTTAGTTTAAACACTAATAGCCGACCGCATGTAAATGTCAGGCAGCCTCGAACAAGTGTCCTCCAGCGTGAGGGCTGAGAAGTTAGGCCTGAAAGCAGAGATGGCACCGACCAATTTGGTGCCGTAGACAAGATATAGCTTTTGCCTCTTGCACTGCAGCCATCGAACATAAATAATTGTGTTAACTCATAGACATCTGAAATGTGACCCAACTGCACTGCCTTAGCCTATGTAAGATGCCTGGTTATTATCACTATCCCTGCCAGAGGATCATGTGATCATTTCTGTGTGTGTGTGTGTGTGCTTGTGTGCGTGTGTGCATGATCAATGGACCTGCAGCTAATCTTGAGTAGTACCGGACTGATCATCCTAACTTCTTTTGTGCACATTCATGACTGTATGTTGAAGTCTGTGATTAACAATTTTTGAAAAACATCTTTTAAATGACTTCTGTGTTTTTATGGCCAGGGCCATTATGTTTTCAGGACATCTTGTTCTTGTGAACGCAATATCTAAAGAACGCCTTGAGGGAACTTGACATAAATGGCCACCTGGACTCAAAGATGAACTTCTACCTGCAAGTGATCAGCAACTGCTTCAGTATGAAATATTGTTTCAGCTAGGGACAAATAAAGTGGGGGTCATGTTACCTTTGTAAATCTCCGCTGGTTGCATCTGGCATTTGTGGTGGCATTGTCTCCGTCTGTTGCCTGGTGGGGATCTGCACGCTACTGAGTGCCTTCTTCTGATATTTAATCTTTTTCCTTCTTTAATTTGGGGCGCCCCTATGGATGGACAGCGCCTGTACTGCCTATGCCACGGGCCGTCCTGCCTGAAAATCAGAAAACAGCAGATGGATACAGAACTAGAAAACCCCAACACACAGGTGCACATCTACTGTACATACTGAAGGAGGCTCAAAATCTGCCAGCGTTGCACTGTCAACGTTGAAACAATGCCCAAGTGCTATATTTGCATTTCATAAAGATAGCACAGGGCAAATAACATTACAGGCAAGCTTGTAATTGCAGAGGAAATGCAACATGACAGATGGCTGTTCCTTTTTACCATCCATGCTCAATAAATTCAATTGCGCCATAAATGCTTTTTATTGGCTGTGAATAGCCATGTAGAGCTTCACAGCAAGCATTACCTTCAGTATAATATTCATCTGCAGAAAAAAAACAGATTCTAAATGGTAATTCAATCATCTAATCCAAATAAATGTAACCTGAAACCGCTCAGCCGTGAACTTCCTATTTAACTTGTTTTGCATTGTAATGCGTTGTTACCCTCCCAATATGGATCCGAGTCCAAAAGCATTTTTTCCTCCTCAATTGCTCGTCTCCTCTGTGGAGTAGGAGGGTTGCTTGGCCTAGATTTATCTGCCCTGGATACACTGGGGGGCTTTAATGGGAACATAATGATATCAGTGGAGATTTACCTGGGCAGAGTCCTGCAGATAAATGGGTCAGAAGGATGAAAGGATGATGGAGCTACTCAGCAGGAAAGAGACCCAACCGTAAGACGTAGTGGATTTAAAGTGGGTGGGTGAGAAGGATTTAAAGTTGAACTAAAATTAAAAATAATTTTTTTGTAAGAAATCAGTATATACTGTATATCCCTGGTGTTTTTTTTTCTGCCTTAACAGTATCCCTTACATTAGTGTTCTCCAGAGGGCATCACATTTTGGTTCTGACTAAATACGTTGTAAATTTGATTGGTGCAATATATGTGTGGGCAGGCACAAAAAAATCGTTCATAATGTCCCTATAGTTCCATCATGCACACAGGCGGTGTTAGCCAGCTGGGGGCTGACATTGTTAGCTGTTGCTTTTTCCTGTTAGCCCCATATGTGACTTTAGCATGCCGTATGTTACTATATACCATGATTTCAGTCATGGAGCAATGTACAGACTGCAGAGGATCACAGGATCCATTGCTGTGAGTTTTTGCAGTCTGGTTATTTCTTGTCTCGCATGGCCAGATCTATCTCTACTGTGCTGGAGAAAGGTCTGGTTGCACACATTATCACCCTGCTATTGATTAAAAAATGCTCTGGCTGGTTTGAATTTCTTTAATCCAATCACAATCATCTTGGGTTGTGCTAATCCCAGGATGCAGTTGATGGTACTGGTAAAAAATAGTATTTCGGGGACTTGTTTAGCATAGGCAAACTCCGGTGTTAAAATGACCAAAGAAAAGAAAAGGTAGTAGCTGCTGGCTTGTTTATGGTCGTACAGTTAGCAACCAGGTGCTAATTTGCCAGCGTGCAGGTTGCTACTGCGGAGGCTGCTTGAAATACGGGGCTAATGTCAGGCTTATCCTAACAGTCTACATCCGGTGAGTCCTCCTTAAGAGAGGAGGACCCACATGCTCTGTAGATATAATCAGCTCATTACGGTAACGAAAACACAATTCTTATTTTTAAGTGATTACACACTAATGAAAAATTCTATCATACTTTATTACATTCTATAATAAATAGTATATTTATGTTATTTCATCCATTTCTAACATATTCTGTCAATAAACCCGAATAAATCTTACTGGCTGAAGCTTTAAGAAAGTAAATTTAAGTTGTACCTCTCATAAGTCTCATAACTCCCAGTCCAGTTTGATTTGATTTGATTCAGTCTGAATCATTTCAGCATAAATCAACTACATCTTTGGTGCCCGCCCAAGATAGCGCTGTTTAAGTTGTAAATTCAAGCTGTGGCCCACACGCGGCCCTTTATGCAAGACAATCGCTGTCTCTGACATGTTGGCATGCCTGTAAAGCAATCGGTCCATCTGTGCTTGGCCTAGTTTTGGTTCACATTGGTGGCATTCCAGACCTCATTCTCAAAGGGGACAGACAGAGACACACAGTGTGCCTTGCATTTGGATAAATATAGCCATGACATTCAAAGGGCCTGTAGTTTGGCTAGTCAATTCATTTTGGCAGACGGAGGACAATCAGACGCCCCAGCAGTGTGTAAACTCACAAAACCAAGCTCAAATGAACAAAGTGTTTCAGTATGGTGGGTTGCATAAGAGATATAGATTCACACAGCAAGATCAAATACACAAAAAAAGCACACACACACATCTGCAGGTATGGGCCTGCCTCAGAGCCAAGGGAAAACACACCGATTGTCGTTCTCACCATAAAGGTCGCATGTACCTAAACCGCAGAGCAGGTTTCACCCACTGCTCCAAGGTGTCAGGTTGTACAAGAGCGCGTGTGTATGTGTGTGTGTGTGTGTGTGTGTGTGTTTATATTAGTCACCGACAATTTGGACACATTTTGGCACAAGATGAGAGGGAACTTGTAGCATCTGAATTTACGAGGAAAGGAGCAGGGACATTAATGAGTACGCGAGTTTGTGTACGAATAAAACAACACCTGATGGGAAAAGTATGTGAAAAGTCCTCGGGGAGAAAGGGAGGGGTGGAGCGCTGAATAGTTTCAAAGGCCAGGCGTGTCCTCTAACACACATTAATGAGTGAATGTGTGCAGGAGTACAAGCTGAATTTACACAAGATCTGTGTGATCTTTTGAAGATAGATAGTGAAGATAGTGTCTAACATATTTTGGAATAAATCTCTCCTCATATAGGTGTGTATCTGTGTACTATAATTAAGTTTTATATTCTATATTTGGTCAGTAAGGGGCTATTGGTTGCACTTAATTTTACAGTACTCTAATGAGATATAACAAGCTGTACTTGGTATGAAACTGGACAAAAACTAGAAGTAATAGGTTCTTCATTTGCTTTATTTATTAGACTCTTCATTGGACCCCCTTTAGACTTTATTAGAGGGTAATTATGGACACAACAGAACTATAATGTACACTAAAGTGAAATCACACATCTGCTACTTGAGACACGTCTTTTGCTTATTACAAAAAGTCTGTGCAGTCACCCATAGACAAAATACTCCTTTATCTCTATATTTTAGCCTTTTTTGGTAGATCTGTTTCCCAGTTTCAATGCGGAAATAGCAGTCATGTGATTTCGCTTTAGTTTACAGTATAGTGCTATTGTAATATATCCCTAATTACTCTCTAATAGAGTCTGATAAGTAACTAACAGTGGGAAATAATATGCTGTATTTTACAGTGGAGTTCTGTTGTAATGTGGAAAAGAAGAAAAAAAAAGGCTACAAAGGTTAAAGTCCTGTCTTGATTTGATCTTCATATTATGCTGATTCAGAGCAATGTCAAATAAACTTGGCAACACTCCAGCTTCACTTCACTCACTCAGTTATAGGCTACACCTTGGGGATTCATAAAACAGCTTATAAATCTAAATACTGATCCCAGTTGTCAGCTTGCACATAAATCTTTGTGAAATATTGTTTTCACTGTCAGATTCGCTGGTTTGTACATTTAACAGAACTGTCACACCGCTTTGGAAAAGAATTCAGGTCAGTGTATTCACCCAAAAGGCAGGACACCCTCTCTGAGCCTGATGGTGTGTTCGAGTAAGCGCTACCGTGAATGAATGCGTAACTTGTAAGGTGAGCGGTCTGGGCCGGATTGAAGCGGCTGAGTAGGGCATGAATAATGGAAGCTGATGCAGTCGAGCCGTGGCTGTAAAAGCTACCAGTGTCAGTGTGGGCTCCTTCTGAGGATGGCCTGGCATTTTGAATTCCTTCAAAGCCTCTAAATGTGTGCTTTTGCAACATTTTTATCCGCTGTCAGCTTCAACTTTTAAATTCACTCACCAAAAAAAGGGATTTTATCCCTTTAAACAGCAGCCAAATATCCTGTTGACATTTGAACGTCATAGCGTATTTGATCTGCTTGGTTTTATGAATCATTGGTGATTTGCATTAGCTCACCAGGGTGTACAGAGGTGTATCATTGTTGGTAAAGCAACCATAGTTACATATATGAGTCACAGCTTAGCTACTGTATGTTTACCAAGCTTAGGCCAACACTAGACAGGGATATCCCCAGGAATCAGGACACACCTTGGGCCAACTTCTCTCCACCTTGCGGCTTTAGTATCTTTACTTCATCTTTGTTTAACTTGGGAAGGTTAAGTGAGCACACCCTGCACACTCAGTGTTAACATGCATTCACACCTTGGAGCAACTACAACCTGCTACAGTTCAATGAGGAGGCAAGATTTTAAGAAAGCTTATACGTTGTAGGGAAAAGCTCAAGAGATATGTGAAGCATCATTGGCAATTAGACCCCATTAGATAATCATTTTTCATGGAGGCAGTAATGTAATGAATCACATAGGATTATGCCCCAATTAAGTCTAGACATGGGTGGTGGTGGTGGTGAGGATCTTAAGAACATGAGTCGTCAGTCTGAACGGATGTGGCCTGGAGCAGAATTCCTGATGATCATGTTGGACGCACCCAAAGTTGGACTCATTCTGGAACTGGTTTGAAGTTTATTCTTGACCTTGGATACAACAGTTGATGAAATCTCACCTCGAGGTCCATTTAGTAGCTGTTCTGGAGAAGCTGTCATGGGATTGTAGATCGATGTTAAGAGAAGAGAGAACTCCCACACACTGTCCCTTCACTTGCAGTAAACCTTATTTAAGATACAACGTTTCAGTCTTTAGATCTTCCGCAGGCTTTACCTGAAAAAAGTTTATTGCAACTAGGTTTTGTCTCGTCTATGGATTTTTCCTCCTACTCTCCTGTCTAGAAGAATATAAACGTGTTCATGAGCCTTTATATTCAAGGTGCATCGATGTTGGCTTAAAAGTTGAGTAAAATGGACAGAATGTCCTTAAAAGCGTGTCAGATTTTAACATCTACAATTCCATGACAACTAGGCAAACTACATCTGCTGAAAGAATCAGTTTTAAATTTGGCAACATCTAGAACATTGGTTAATAGAATTTGTGGCAAAATCAGATTGGTTGAAGCAAACTGAGAAAAGGCTGGACCGTCATTTCAGCCAAATGCCCCAAAATTACACTGGTTTATTTTCAAGGGACACAGACTTCCAGCGGCTGTTGTGATTAGGACTCCTGACCGTTGGGGGTTACATTAAACTGCAATGTGGACCCAGCAACAAAAAGAAGAAGCCGTTAATGAAATCTTACTTCAAGGTCCATTAAGTGCTTCGGAGAAATTGTCAAGGAATTGAAAATGCATTGGCTTAAACATTGAGTAACGTGGACAGAATGTCCTTGAAAGTGTGTGAAACCTACATCTATAATTACATGATCACTGTGCATCTGTTGATAAAGATAAAGCGAGAGAGAAGAGCAGAGTTTGTGGCAAAATCAGATTGGTTGAAACAAATGAAAAGGAAAGGAAAAAGGGGGGCTATCCTCCATCATTTCACCCTGTCTGGGGTGAAGGAGGAAATAATGGCATTACACTGCACACAGAAGGCTGGTTGTGGACCCAACAAGCCAGAAAAAACTGTAATGCTGATAAAGATCATGGGAAAAATAAAAAGATTTAAATCAGACAACAGCAACCAGAACGTTGTTGTTGATAAATATAGTTTGAGTCAAAATTGGGTTGAAGAAAGTAAGAAAAAGGCAAGACCCTCTTTTGTCATTACAGCAAATGCCAAAAATGACATTGTTTTACCCTCTAATGACCAAGACCTCTAGCGGTAGTTGCAGTAATTATGACCTTTGGAAGAAGAAGTAGGTGCATTTTTATAAGAACACACAGTTTGCAGAGAGAGGAGGTTGGGTGGTTGGTTGGGGTCAACAAAACATTGAACGTTTCTACAAGAGACCACTGTTTGTTTCCCGTTTCCTGCTGACAGATTGTGGTTTCTTTTACCCACGATGGTGGTTGGTCCCTAACCTTTATGAAGCAGTTGCAAAAAGTTTGGAAACAGACAGTTTCAAAGGAGCTGGCAATGTCATCCTGTCAATAGTGGTGTCACATCAGGAAAATGCTTATGATTCTGGAGATGAACATTTCTTATCAGTCCACTGACTGAATTGACGGGAAAAGAAAATGCCTGAACAAAACAGTGGATGAATATGAAAAGCGCTGTAGACTTCCTGAGCTTAATTTGCTCCATCATTAAGGCCAGAGGGGTCAGAGGTCAGCCACATCAAGAGAAGCTGCCGATAGAGGAGAGAGTGCTTCTCTTTCACTTCCTCAGTATGCATTTTTGCAGCTGGTCTACAATTTCTATTGACAGCCTTCCAATCCTGCTTGTCCTTTAACCTCTCAGCTGTCTCACTGTCACATCCGTCAGTTGATCTTGTGGTTGATTAGTAATAATTGCTGTGATCTGTTGTTGATTGGCTAAAGAGCACTTTCTTGTGAGCACCTACCACAGAATGAAGTAAATACTATATTTGAATTTTTCCATTTGCATCTGTGCGTAATGTTGTCAACAAGAAGTATTATGGGTCCACTCAGCCGGTCACGCGTGACTGCATCAGTTATCATAACCCATGCATACTCCCTGCTGTGTTTGTTGCCATATCAGAGTGTGGACTATGTGATATTGACATTCAACAGAGCTTGTCGTGGACACTTGTCAACAGTGGAAGATTCTTGGGAGGGCAAAGACGAGAACTGATGAGGGCGTGTCCGAGGTCTTACCGTCATGTAACTAAAAGGTGACAAAAGGTTTGATGTGAGAACGCCAACAGACACTTGTTGTGTCCTTGAGGAAGACGCTGAGTGTCATGTAAATCTGGCTCTGATCTCTTTTGCTATTTTGCCTCTCATCGCCTCTCCTGCTCTGTAAATCTTCTGGTTCCCTCCCCTACCTCCTCATTTCTCACCTCTCCCTCTCCTTGTGTTTCTCTCTCTTCTGGTACATTTTGTGCTTTAGCGCGTGAGTATCATCCCTTGAGGCTGCAGGAGATAGCAGGGGCATGCCATAGCAGTACATTGTCTTCCCCATAACACTGCTTCAGATGCTTGGCATTGTGCCATGGTTGTTCACACCTCCAGTGCAGGAGCTAATGATAGCTGGGAAAGGAGGCTATAGGTTAATATTGAGGGACAGTTTGTGTTTAGTAGCCTAGTATGGACGTCCAAAGTGACTCTATAGATAGAAACATCAAGATAGCAGCAGTAGGTAGGTCACAGTTGCTGCCTGTCATTTAATTAGTATCTGCTTTGTCATTATGTTATGATCAAAGTGTTTTAATTCAAAGTTTTGTTTTTTCCTGACAAAATGAAACAGGCAAAATAGGCATAGGCATCAGGCCATTTTGATAGTCGGATTTTCACACCTTACATTTTTTAAATCTGTCATTAACAATGATAGGGGAAGTAACTAGGCTAATAAAAAGGATCCAGTGTTTATTTTACTTACAGGAATACATTCAACTGAAATTTTCACCCTGCATTTTTCTCTTTGTCATCCACACCCCACCTGCAGTGGCTCTATGCCCCACTATTGGGGCCCGCCCCACAGTTTGACAACCACCACTTTAAGCCAACTTAAAGATTTCCAAATCCCTGGCCGCAGCCCTGAATCAGGTGTGGGAGGGATTCGGGGTTTGGATTTAAGCTTCAATAAAAAAAAAGAGCACTTGTCAATCAACTGTTGTGAAACCTATTTAAATTACACCTGTCACAATCAAATACCTGTGGAGTCTTGCCAGACTACAAAGAGCAAAGTGTAATTTGGCAAGTGCAAGTTGGCGTTGAGAGCCTCATTAAATACAGTTTAATAACATGAGTTTGCCATTATTTTTTTAAGAGTACACTGTGGGCTAAGTGCAAACTTTTAATAAGCTACCTGATGAGCCTCAGACAGAATATTCAGGCCTCTACTTGTGAAATTGTGATTAGTTTAACTTTTATCACACTTTGTTCTCTTCAGATCGGTCAGAAATAGAGATAGAGGAAGCTCAGGTGAAAACAAAACCCTCACCCTAACTTTTTACTTTAAAGAAAAAAAAGTACAGAGATAAAAAATAAATGAGCCCAAGTGGGGAGGGCTATTTTAAAAATGTATTTATACACAGTTGCTTTTAAAATGTACTCATTAAACTAATCTAAGTATCATAATATAAAAGTAACATAACTTAATTACTTGCCATTACTTTTTGGATTACCTCAATAGCAATTATGATGAAACTGTTGAAGATAATAGAATGTTTTATGTTTGTTGTTTGTCCAGATATAGCAGTGATTCTGTGCATTTAAGTGTACCGTGTTAATTCTGCTATTCACACTGAACACTCAAACTCAGTTAACTGCTAAAATCTTATTTCCACAGACCATCCTGGTCACCACCTTCACCACCTACAGTCCCAAAATACTTTTCAGCAGTAGCAGTCGTATTAGTAGTAGTATTATTGACAGGCTAACTAGTAGATAACTGGATTAGTGACTGATCTCTGTAGCTCACATTTGCAGTTTGTCTGTGTAGCTAATGTTAATGGTTGTTCTGGCTATGTAACGTTAACGGTTGGTCTGCGTAGATAAAGTTAGCAGTAGGTCAGTGGCAGTAGGTTATTCCTTTCCTCTGACTTAAAGACAAAATAATGGAGAACTTTCCACCCAGTGATTGAATTTTACTGGAGGCCATGATGATGAATTGGCAACTGTAAGTTTAGCTATGGTTTCACTTGAGACCACAGTGGTGTTGTGAGACTTGGGAGGTGTTGCAACGTGTGTGCAATGCGCATGGTTGTTCTTGTTTTAAAATGCATTTTAAAATATCTGTAATCTAATTGTCTTTTTACTGTAACTGCATTGGATTACAGTGCCCTTCTTCCTGTAAATACATAATCCCGTTACATGTAATCCATTACTCCCCAGGCCTGCATGAACCTTAGATAAATCAGTTCATCATGACTACACAGAAAAGCACATGAGAGAATATTCTGCTTATAGCAAAGGCATTAAATGGAACATGCTGGTGATGCCCCTGTGAAGGCATAACTCATGAGTGATGATGCTCAGATGATAACTTGGTAAGTGGCTTTCATTGTGCTCAGCATCACATGCAGACAGGGAGTCCAGGATGAGAAAGGCCATGCGCTAATGGCAAGCTCACTGGTACACATGCCTGTAACTCACATGTATGCCAGGGGTCGCATATATACACCCACACTGATAAATGAATGTATGAAGAAGTGAGCAAACTGACACAATCGCACACTGAAGAGTTTCACTCAGCGATAGCGCGGGGCCACTCAAGATTTTCACACCTTGCAGACATGAACTCTTCAACCCCTTCATGACAGCACCAGACTGGGTATCGACACGCTCAGAGAGACGTACAAAGAGAGGTGGAGAGTGTAATTGTGTGTGTGTGTGTTTATCATATGTGTGTATTAGAGAAGGAGACAGGGGGAAGAGGTGTTACCATGTTCTGTCACATATGTTCACACCAAGGATAGCAGAGGGACACAGGAGGTTAGCAGTGTCAGACTCATGCTAGATCACACATAGGCCTACACACACCTGCACACAAAGAGCTAAACACATTCCAGAGCTTATTTGAGAACAATACAGGGTGGATTATTATACAAGGCACGGCACTTTAATTTGGTATATTTTGCCTACAAATGTCAAAGCCAAAGCCAAACTGAATATTTTGCTACCCATCAGGTGTTAATTCTAGTTTCTCTAGATGAGCTGCCGCCACTTTAAGACTGTGAGGGAGACCTTGTGTTCATCCAGAAGACGTACCGTACATGTATCCAATTATCAGTTTGTCAGCGAAGTAATTATGTTCCATATTATTATCCTTCTTTAGGCTTTCACGGTCAATCAATTAATTACATATGAAAAAAACATACATTATATATGGTCTAACTAATTACTTTTGTGCGAACATGTGTGTGCGAGCAGCCTGTTTGGACCAATGAATAAGAAGTACAACAAAAAAAAGGTCATTAGAGGGAAAATACTCTTCACATTCATTGTTCAGTTGATTTTTTTATCAAAAGAAAAACATTTCACTTTACGTCAGTCTATCATTACATCATGGCACCATTATCAGGCATCAGAAAAGAAATGTGATTTATAAAATGAGAAAAAGAAATGGGTCTTCATATCACTGGGATGCTTTGCTCCATTGTATGACCGTTTCTCTGATGTATTCAGTCAGTAATTTCATTGAACATTAATTGAATCGCAGTGAGAAATGAAGGTGCAGTGGAACAGAACGAAGCATATGAATAATATTTCAAGAGCTAATTATGCTTAAGGGGTATTATCTAACTGGACTTTCCAGCTGCCATTCAACCAAGTCAAATTAATTCTCCATGCAAATTTGCCTCTTTCTGAAAAAGAGGGAAAAAAAATCGTAAATGAGTAATTTAACTGTGGTTGGCACTTCCATCTCTGCCTCTAGTTTTCTAGGAAGATACAGACTGGATTTGCCTCAAATTGAGATTTTGCGCATGAGTGAATCATCTATTTTGCCATATATTATGATTCAGTGTTTGAAATCTATTGGAAACTTTGACGCATTACAAGCCTGCAAGACATTAAATCATTTCACTAAATAGAGCAAGACTATATGATGAGATTTTTTTTTTTTTGGTTTTATCTGTGCACCATCCTCATACTCGATAAGCAGTAACCTGAAAAGCTTTTCATGTAATGCAACAACTGCATCGGTCAGTAGTTCAACTAACTTGTCTGAAAATGTGAAACATGATAGGCCTACTTTGTCATTGGTGTGGCAACAAGAAGTGCAACAGTATAGCATGTCATAGTATCCAAACTTAAACATTAGTTCAGCTTAATGCATGAGTAGCAGCTGGATCAGCACTATTTTTGTTGTACCAACAAAAGCTCATTTACAGGTACTGACAAGAAGTGTGTGTGAATGCTGATTTAGCGTTCTGTGGTTCAGAAGAAAGACACATTGTTTTACAACACATTTTTACACTTCTGTTTTGTAGGTATCAAACATATAGACATAGAGGTGGAAGTTATTGATTAGTGAGCTTTAGGGCGGGTTCACACCAGCCTTGTTTAGTCCCTGAGACTTAGAACTGAACCCTGTAGTGTTCACTGCCTCGGCCTGGTTCATTTGGATTGGTGTGAACGCTTCAAACCAATCAATACTAAGAATACCATTGCATGTGTCATTTTATTGGTTAATAAGCATTTTCTCTGGATTGATAAGGGACAAAGCTAGACAAACGACAAAGTGAAAAGTACCTGCATGATTAAATAAATTAATAGCTGCTGTCTTACAAGACGTTCATATGCGCAGTCCTCTAAAGTCTGCTGATATACGCTCCAGATCACCAACATGAACAAAACCTGATGCCGCTCCATGATGAATGATATCCTGATAGAAATTGGGCCATTTGTTGTCTTTTCACCTTTACTTTAATAATCAGACAACATTTCTACCACATGATTGTGTTGGACCATTTGAATTTTGTCTTTGTAAATGTAAATGTAAACTAAAAACTGAAGTAATGTATCATCCTTGCATTCAGGAATCTGACCTTTATCTGTGTCTTTAGAGGTGCTGGTAGGGCTTTTTTTTTTACCTTTGGAGAGAGCTGGAATATTTGATTTACTGTCTTTCCAGTCCTTGTGCTAAGCTAAGCCAGAGTGAGAGTTGTATCAATGTTTTCACTTAATTCTTGGGAAGTACACAAACAAGTTTATTCCCCAAATGTCAAAATTCCTGGTGTTTTTTTCAAGAGGGTTTTTGCTAGAGGAAAATTCTGCTCAATTAATCCACTTTTTCAGGTTGCAAGGTTTTAAGTATGTGACAATTACTCTCTTATCCATGTTCTTTGTATTGCATTTGAAAATACATGAGAACATGACTTATTCAGACACAATACAACTCAATTAATGAAGTGAGGGATAGACAAAGGGGTCACAGGGCAGGAATTTAATCTCTAAAATAAACTTCATTGGGACAAAGGAAACTGTGAATTACCATGACATTCATAGCATAATTATGGTCTGACATTATTCAGTTTCATTTGAGCTCATTTCAGCAGTGTTAGGACTGTGTCACGGTTGCAAAGAAATGGTCATTACTCTTCCCAGTGTTTTGCAGTTGGCCTGTGCAGCCTCAGCTCCTGATGTCCAGATCCTCACCAGACAGGCCTGCAGGCAGGGAACTTCCAGGGTCCTGCCAGGGCTCTTCCCTCCCCTTGCCCAATGGACTGGGGAGGGAGAGGAGGCCTGGCCTTTATGGAGATGAATGGATGAAGAAATCAAAACCTCAACAGGCTCTATTGTGCCAGAGCATCAAAAGGAGCGGTGGCACGGCAGGAGCTTTGATCATTAGGCAGACACAGGAGGGGAGAGGGGCTGGTGTGAGGGGGAGAACACCCCTGCTCATGACCTCATAAAAAGAGACTAACACACAGGTGCGAGGAGATACAGGTTGGACATACTGTACTGTGCACGCACAATAACACTCATACACAAGCTTGCATTGTCACACGAAGAACATGCAGCGCTGTTCTCTTTGATGCTCATCTGTTTTTGTACCTGAGGCGAAGTCACACGATCGCGCGGTGCTCTGGTCGCTGTGATGAAGTGTAATGTTTCACCATGAATGGCACTGAAGGCTGAGCTGGATTTGCCACTGCTGGAATTTGGTGGAGTTTACCATTGTGTTTGGCAGGTTCAGCTCCACACCCAAACATGTGGTTCCTCTGAAAGAGCACCTGAGCAATCAGTGGAAAACACCAAGAGTTCTTCCAGATTCTCTCATCAAACATTACCAAAATGGTTTCATGTTAAATCCAATCTACGCTGCAAAAAGTAGACATGATTGTAGCTTGTGTTGAATTTTGAAATCTGTAAGCAAGTCTGCAAGTCTCATGTCCCTGCACTCAAGCCCAAGTCACGTAACTTGAGTCCACACCTCTGCTAGGTGCTAATATTAACATAGTCACAATGGCAATGCTAACTTGTTGTTGTTTGGCAGGTGTAATCTTTAGCATCGGCAGCTGACCGCGTTAGCATGCTAACTTTTGCCAGTTAACACAAAATACAGCTGAGCCTGAGGGTAAAGTCATTAGTTTTGCAGGTATTAGGTCATAAAACAAAGTATTGTACTAATTAGGATTTTGACGTGGTGCTAAAGGAAAAGCCAGCAGAATTGATGAGTGAAAATGTCACATTAAGAAAGGTCAGGAGATTACTAAAGTCAGCAGAAAGATAGATAAAATTAATGACTAAAAGTAGAGATTTTATTCCTTTTAAACAATAAATATAATCTGTATTTACGTGTGCCATAAGAAACTGACTCAGGTAGTTAAAATGATGGCCTTTGCACTGTAAAATCCTTGGGTAAGGTTATGGCATTTTCCCATTTCTCAGTACCTACTTCCCATCAGTCGGGTTGATGTTTCAATTGGCCAGCAGAACCCAGCTGCAGCTTCTGTCAAATCACTTTGGGTCAGGAATGATTTTGATTACTTTCTCCAGCCTGAAACCTTGTTATGGTATTTTCATCAATCAGCTGCCTGCCCTGCACACCCCCAGCCTCTCCTGACCTTTTCACACCGCTGTGCTAATCTGTGCCCAGATACACACTGTTTATGTTGCTATGTACCAAGTTAGTGTACTGGTGTGTTTGACCAGCACAGCAGTATTCACTTCTACCAGGTTTTATTTCAGGGTGTGTGCCAACACTCAGAATAGATCAACATGGAAGAACTTTAAAATTGTTCATGTATTTTTCCACAGCAAGTGCTGTGCAGGAAGGTGATGACTGTACACAGTGTAAGCACCTCCTGAAACATACCAGGTGACACTCGATCAAAGGAGCTTTCTGTTAATAATTGTCCCCATGGAAGAAAGGACAAAATTCCTTTAGACAAATGAGACATTTTGTGCTAACGTGAGCGCCTGACCTAGTTCAGGTTGGTCTTAAAGTTCTGTTTAGCAATGTTCATGGCGTCCTGTTGTTACTTAAACTGCCCTGGTCACACGTGGCACATTTCCCAGCAGGGAAAGATCAGAGGGAGAGGCGAACATCCATCGACAGGCTGGCGGTCACCTTGGAACTGTGACCTCAGAGTGGTCAAACAGCGGAAAGTCACAGCCTATCTTAATCAGGGGTTAATTCTGTGTCCTGATAAGAGATTAAAGGGACTGTAACTACAGTACAAATAACCATATGTTTATCAAAACACTCTGTACCACTACTACTATGTACATTAAGACTAGATTTGGTTGGACGATAACCATTGCTGACAGTGCAGACTGCATTGTGATAAGGGACTGTATGAAAATTGTTAGGCTGGGGATGGTGGCTAAACATTATGTTCTATTATATTTCTTTGGTAATACCCTATTCCCCAAATCCCTCAAAATAATAAAGCAAGAGGTTAGATTCACATCAGCCTAATTTAGTTCAGTTAGGTTTTTGTTGGAATCAACTGCATTTTCACTCAGTGAAAGACTGAGACACTTCACACGCACACCAAGAAATTAATGTGGGAGACAGGACAAGAAGGTGTGGCCGTCTGGGAGGAAATATCAGCCAAACTGTCTGTGATAAAATTTGGCTACCTAAACACAAAAAGCTCATCTGCAAAACAGCATCCGAAGAAAAACATCCAGCAGTGTAATCTGCAGTGTCATGCTTGCTGAGACAGCTGGGTCCTCTGTATACTTTTATAAAGACACTTATAAAGGAAGCATAGTATAAGTGACGGTAGCAAAGCTAGCTAGCTAAGTTATGTTTTTGCTTGCTATAAACAATGACAACACAAACCACATAAAACTTTGAAGCTACTCTATATATGATTCTGTTACATTAACGTTAGTCAATGTTAGCTCCAATATAAATGCTACATGCTGCAGTACCACTCCTTCACATACTTCAGAGAGCTACAGATGTGCCAACACTTGGTCTTGTCTTGGTCTCAACACACTCTGCTCTTGGTCATGAGTTGGTCTTGGTTTAGGTGGTCTTGACTACAACACTGGTATTTAAAATAAAACTGAGGGCTCCATTTTCATGTTGGTGTTAAGACCAGCTCAAGAAGCACTTCAACAATTAGAAATTTCCTAACTTTGAGGAAATTAACACTTCAGAATCAGATACCTCACTTTATCCTGCTAGAATGACCACAAAAACACATATTTCACTGAATAGTTTTAAGGAAAAGGAATATGAAGTGAAGATTGTGAATATTTTGATGAAGCAAAACAAGCATTTGAGCATTGCAGATTCAAATGATTCAAATGGAAACACTCTCCCCGTTGTCTGGCTGTAACCAAATTAAAAGAAAGCGTTTTTGCAAGTTAAAATGATTTCTCTGGAATTGAGGCTTCAATCAATGGGAGTGTGTGAATAACAGTTAAAATCAGTAAGTTATTTAGATGCATGGATGCACCACTAACAATTTGAAATGGGTTTTCCTGGAATATTGGTTAACTGTAACCTAAAAGCACGAAAGAGCTTCATAACATCCTGATTGTTTTTACTCCACTTGCCATCTCTAATTTGAGTGATGGGCAAAGCATGCTGGGCCGGTGTGTCCTCCCCCATTCTTCCTGCTCTTTAATTGGTTCGTCAACAGGACCCCTGCCTTTGTTTGTCCAAGACCCCAGAACACACACACACACACACACACACACACAGAGAGAGACACACACATTCGCATGCAAACATGAACACACACACACACACAGACCCAGCTCACACACTCCCTCACACAAACACACCAAAACCAGTAGGGGTGTGTGACCACGCTGACTGGGGCCATCTATTTCCAGAGGCCTCTGTCCCTCTCGGCTGATTAGGAAACTAAGATTAAGGTTATCACAAACTTTCCACGACGGAGAACACCTTGACATTCACGAGCTGTGTTTGTCCTTCGCCAGCGCTGTGTTGGTGTGTAAATAGTCCCCGACTCACATTTATCCGTCCAGTTTTCCATGTCGAACATGAACCACCAAAACAGTCCACCCGCTGCCAATGCAGACAGCAAGTCTGGTCTCTAACCTTTGATCTATTAAGAGACGATAATGTCAATACAGGCAATTGCGATTGCAGCTGTAATGGAGAAACAAATGAACAGATTACATTTATTAATTTATTTGAAGGACTGGATCAAATATACTCAAACATTCTATTACGTCTGAACCCTCTATTTAGGAACTGTGCAAAAATTATTAGGAGACCAGAAATGATCAGAGGAAGGGGACGGCATTGTAATTTTTCATTTTGATTTGATTTTTGAGAGCATGAGAGGATATTTTATTTATCAGTTTATCTTCTTTTTACCTCTGATTTACATTGTATTTCATACTTTCCTTGTGAAATGTAGTAAAAAAAACGAATAAATAGTTAGATCATAAAATGTCAATATTTGGCAGAGGACAGCAATCCTCTGAAATAAAATGAAATAAACATAAAACCCTTGAAGATGACATATTCAGAAAATGCTGTTTTTTGCAGCTGTGAATTCTGTTACAGGGACTTTACGAGTTTCAGTGTCAAAATTCATTATAAAGTAGTAATCATGTATTATTTTCATATCTTGTAATGTCATGAGGGAAATAGAATATAGGCCTGCTGTTATAAATGTATGGCTTTGTGTGAAATGTTCAAAGTGTGCATGTGGTATTTCCCACAATGAATATGGAGAATGTGAATGGGAAATTAAGGGTACTTCCAGAACGGATACTGGTGTGCAGAATTTCATCTGTATAAACAGAAAAATACCACCGTGTTGCTATGAGAAAAGTAATACCTTTATCATAACAACATTATCTCCCCCACCGGAACATTTCCAAAAACGCTGGAATCTTTTAGTTATACAGAGGCATCCATTCACCTGTGTTTTGAACCAAGAAAGTCTCCACATGGAACTGGCAGAGGGGATTCTCATTCAAGTGAAACAACAAACAAAACAAACCTTAATTTGCTAATAGCCAGGAAAACACCAAGACGTGCCAGTGTGGAAACAGGTGTCCTGTCTTTGTGGCACATTCACTCTTTTTTTTCTCAACTTTCCTCTACATATCTTCTATTCAGCATCCATCCAAAGTCATCCAAACAACTAAAGTGACACTCTGGGTTTTAATAAATGCATTTTCCTCTGCTTCCTCTGCTCCTCTGCTTCCTTCTTCAACAGGAAGTAAAAAGTTATATCATGTGTAATAATATTTGCTTATCTTAGATGCTGTGCAAATGAAAACAGGCATGTACAATTTCGTTTCTGAATTCAGTCGCATCGGATGGCCACCAACCCTAGAGTCTGGTTCTGCTCAAGGTTTCTGCTCAGTGAAAGGAAGTTTTTCCTCATCACTGTCGCCACAGTCCTTGATCATGGTGGGAACTGTTGGGTCTCCGTGAACATGCAAAATGTCCTGACTTAACTCCTGTTATGATTTGGACACGGTTTGATGTTAACTTTTAACACGATTTTAAACTTTAACGTTGTCCACTGTCCAGTGAACCCTTGTGGGATAGACAGAAGATGAGGCACAGAAGACAAGGGTTCAGAGGTGATGAACAAAGGAAATGACTCAAGGAGTGAGGAAGGTAAAAATACAGGGAGCTGCAGAAGAAGAAGAAGACGAAAGCATGGCAATAAAAGGGCAGGGGTGTGGGGGGGGCTTTTTACTCACAGGTGTTTCATCCCTTTGAAGAGGGGATTCCTCCCTTGCCTTTAAGGAAGAAAATAATTAACACCTTTGCGGTTGCCATGCCGACGCGCGTCTCTCACTCCGCTCTCAGCTGTGAGCATTCCTGGCCGTAATTACCCACAGTTCAAGGGCCCTCCATAATTACCCACAATCCATCTGCACCTCCATCTGAGAAAGAGACTGAGAAATGAGGAGCAAGAGAGGCGCCGGCATGTATTTGCATATTCTGTCTCGTAAGACAGCGCATAGCTTTGAAAAGGTCACATGTATTCAACAGAGGGCGTGGCAGAGAGTCGCCGCGGGCCTTAATGTGACATTTGCTTTAACGATACGTACTTGTTACTGCGCTGGTTCTCTAAATGTCCCTCCCACGACTCCCCTCCTCACCTCCCATTCAAAATTACATTCAATTTTTGCCTTTTTTTTTAAAGACATGTGACCAAATTCAACAGGTATTAAGGATGGGTTTCCGCTTGTGGGAAACTTTTTGGCCACCAAAATCATGTCATGCTGTGTTTAATTTCAAACCAAATCAGATATATTTAATTGGTGTTTATTTATATGTGAAGAAAAAGGGAGTTCTGATCTTAAGGAGCTAGAAAGGTGTAGAGCAGTAACTTGTTGCATTATCGGAATGCCTTTTATTTTGTGATTTTTTTTTTTTTTTTTTTTTTTTTGGGTCTTATTTTACCAAAATAAATAAATAAATAAATAAATAAATAAATAAAAGACATAAACCTTTGGAAAAACATTGAGGGGAAAACAACAATACCAACAACAATAGCAAAATTAGTTATTTCAGCTTTCCATCAAGTTGTTAACTTGAAATTAATATAATAAATTCATTTTTAACTTATTGTAATTTCACACCAAACTTTGAATTCTGCTAGGGTAAAAAATTCATCTGGCAGATCTCTGCTAAGCTAATGTTAGGCTAGCTACTTGTTCTTATTCTCCATGACTTGATTTAGCTTCTGCCTTACAAAATTGAACCTTCCTAAGTCCTGTTCCTGTTTTTTTGTACTTAAATATACTATGTGCTAGGTTAGTCTATACCTTGGAAAAGGAGAAAGTTGACTGAGGCACCAAGTTTGTTCTGCTGTTACTTGAGCACAGTGCAAAAAAGGCGGGACTTTGGAAGGGTGACTTATCAAGACGTTAGTTAGCAGAAATAGATATTGTTATGACAGCTTTTACTGTAGCTAGCTTTAAGGATTTAACACTCTTGCTTTAGCTGTATAGTTGAATATGGTTTGGCTTTTACCCATGTTTTGTTGTAACTGCACCTTAAACATGTTGTTTTCTTCATTTAAAAAAAAAAAAAAGTTTAAATTCCTATGCTATAAAAATGTTATACGGCAAAATAAATGTCAATAAGTCTGACTTTGGTCCTAAATTTGGACTAAATATAGATTCTGTGTTTTAGCCTTATAGGGCATTACAGTGGTTGTCACTTGCTATGGCTTTGCATTTGCATTTGTAAGAAGGAAACTAAATATATCTTTACCGCTGAAGATAAATTTAAAGACTTGCTAATTATCTAGCTCATGTGTATTTGCAGATATAATTAGTATTAAACAAACACATTTGGTAATTTTTCATTAATCATCAAACAATGCTGCCATATTGTCCTGACCAATCATCCAGGGTGATTAATATTTAAAGAGTCACTGGTGGCATCCTCGTAACATGATGATGAAATTACACATGCCAATATTGACACGTGAGGCGAAAGCTTATTATATTCACAGGAAATAATTGGACATGTTGCATATAATTATTCAATAAGCACTCAGTGTTATCTTCGACAGGCACTGGCTCTGGTTGGGGGAGTTGTGATTACAACGCAAAAGCTAACCAATTACGGCAGAGGATGGGAGTCTTGTATTTCAAACTGCTGAGCGTGCAAAGCCTATTGACATGCAATTAGTCGGGCCATCGTTAGGAGGCATTTCATCGCTGACGCTTCTCGATTAATTCTCATTACCTCCCTATTTGTGCGTGCGTGTGCGTGTCTGTGTGTATGTTTATGTGCGGTTTGGCGAGGAGAGAGTGGACTGTGACTTTTCAATGCAGGAGGTCATTATGCTAATCGGTATCATTAGAGAAGCCCAGAGGACCCGAATGGACCCCCTCTGTTCCTTTCTACTTTTGAGATGCCTCAGATGCTGTTGGTTTCTTTAAAGGGGCACTCCACCAATTTAATTCAACACTAATCATACTAATTTATACTAAGTTTACTCATCATAATGGTCCGTGGCACTGAAAGGAGCACTCCAAAGTTTGAAAAATAACCTTGGGTACATTCTCATACCCATACGTCCATACTACTTAAAATATCTCAGTATATAGTATGTCAAATCATCCGGTCTCATTTTGAAGTACGCGAGCCAGCATGCTTTTCTGGCTATTCTGATCCACAATCCTCTGTGCAGTGTGCATGCAACAGTACTTTGTAAGGGCAGCTGCAGTATGTACTAAAAGTAAAAAAGAAAAAGTATGTGATTTGGCATGCAGCACCTGATTATGTCATCATGTCAGGGTTAGTCCAGATTGAATATGAGACTTGTATTTTTTTGACAGAGAGCTGGACGTGAGGGGTTTGAAAGATGTTGGCATTTAAAGCTGAGGTAGGCAGTTTATTTTTGGCGTCACTGGGCTAAGGTTCCATAATAACCTTCAAGCATAATGTAATTCAAGTGGCCTGAGAGAAAAGTAGACTCCTGCTCCTCCTCTTGGCTCTGTTTCCAGGCTTTAGAAAATCTAGCCCGTGGCGGGTAACTTTGGACAATCACAGGTCGGTAAGATAATCGATTGTTGAGTCTCATTCCCAAAATTTAAGTATAACAAGACCTGAGAATGAGACTCAACAATCAAGCATCTTTCTGTAGAATCAGTTATTGCACCATTAAGAGGCAGGGGGGCTCTAATGAAAGTCACTATGTAACATTCTGGGTTTTATTATGTTTCCTGTTTTATTTTTTAACACTACCTCTTGTTTCTTTTCAGTTTCCTGTGTTTTCCCGCCTCTCATCAACTGCACCTGAGGCCACTCACTCACCTGCCCCTGATTACCCTCCTTGCCATCCCTGTGTATTTATACCCCCACCAGCTCCACATGTCTCTGCCAGATTGTCTCTATTGTCTGTGAAGCTGCTTGGTGCTGTTATAGGCCTCACGTTTCCGTTTGGACTTCGCTTATTTATGGGATTATAGTTTTGTGCCTTTTTTCCCTGTCTGTTTTTGTTTGCCTTTTTGGACTCCCTGTGTTTGCATTTTTTGGACTTCAGTAAAGACAGGGATTTTCATTTGAACCTCACTCTGCCTCCTGTGTGTTCTCTGCACCTGAGTCTCAACTTCCCAGAGTTGTTACACACTATAAAGTTGGATTACAGGGAATGTATGATTATGAGAAATGTAGGATCCTTTTGGGAGCTTGTCTGGATATTTTGACCATTCTCCTTTTAATGTTTACTGTATGGAGGTGTGATACTAAAATGCTGCAGTGCTCCTCTAAACCAATGAAAACAGATATTATTTTTAGTTTTTCAAGAACTTTTAAGGGGCTTTTAACGCTTTCATTTCTTCATGTGTTCCTGGATCACATTACCATTCGTTGCACGTGACATACAAACCTACACACACACACTTTTCTAAGAGGGAATTGTCCTGGCTGTCCATAAGAGCCTAAACCTCCTTTGCCTCAGAGAGTGTAGTCATGATGAGCTGCCAATCAGCATCCCACCTTACACCTTTTAATTACCCCGATCATGTAAACCTGAACAGAGCCAATTTGAGTTTGAAGACCTGATAATGCGGACTCCCGTCTCCGCTCTCTGCTCTCCGTTTAGTTCATTTCAGTGTGAGCGCTCAGGTGTGAAGGATTTGAGCGTCGGGGGCGGGGCGGGAGGGACCTTTTTATTGTGCTGGTGTCATAGGTGTCGCGGCGAGGGGGTCTGCAGCTGCTTTGCTTGCTATTGTCACTGTGTCATAACATCAGGAGCTATGGATTAGGGCCTCCTGAGGGTTCAATTTCTGCACAATGTGTCCGAGCGCTGCGGTGACATGTGGCCATTAGCCGCATTGGTGAATAAATAATGACGTGACTACAGCAAAGATGGAAAATGAAACATTAACACACCATGAACTGTATGGCTGCATGTGGTTTGTGCGTAAGGATGAGCAGCTCAGTGATGTGTGTTTTGTATAAGGACTCGTGCACACGTCTTTGCTCAAAGACACGTTTTCTTCTGAATCGCCGCGTGTGAGGGTAAAATGTGTGCTTGTGTGTGTGTCTGCGTGGGCACAGACTGCTGACCAGGCAACCCGTGCCAGAGCCCGGGCCCTCACAGACACACAGTCAGCACAATGCCTGTCACAGCAGCCAGCCAATCGGATCGCTCGGAACGCGGGCCAAAGGGCAGACAGGAACCAATTGTCGTGACAGGATCTTCTATGCAGTGGCACGACTTTTGGCTCAATACTGATGGCTGCTGATATCTTGTCTTTGTTATTTAATGAAATAAGAAGCTCGTTGAATCACCAATTTCCCCACAAACATGTCGATCTGTCACCGACTGATTGTAGCTGTGATGAAGGCTGTAACCAGGTTTTTGACATACTGAGGCCATGAACTGAAGCAAAAGTAAGTTCTAGAAATTAGCTTGGAATCTATGGCTGAGTAAAATAAAACAAAATTAAATCAAAATAAATCAAAATGTTGGTGATTACAAAGGAGTTACATCCAAATTTTGGCCGAGATCTGCACTCTGTTGCACTCTTCTAGTTAAGAACATGAATTTAATGATATTCATATCACATTTTTGTATTTTTGTATTTTCTAGCTGTATATAAGGAAAATTCCTAGTTATATAACAAATCAATTAATATGTCCTTGACTCAAATAACCAGCAAAAAGTTGAAGGATGGATCAATAAATTATAAAATGATTTATTTATTTGAGATTTAGCTGCAATGACACTTAATTATTGCTCATTATGAGTCAATGAGCTTCTTGTGTACTGCAGCTGTTTGCTAAAAGCCTGACTGAGTTGATTGAAACTCCACAAATAAGGATTAAACAGGTTCCTGCAGGCGCAATCCACTGTCAGACCAGACCCACATAAAAATAAAATATATAGCAAAAGTTACTTTCTCAAACATTCAAATGTCTTTTTTTTTTCAGGTGCTTTTTAAGACTTTTCAAAACCACCACATTCCATAAATCTCTATGTATTTTCTCCATAGCTAATGGTGTGGCTTTGTTAAACAATATTTAGTTACAGTTCCAAATGCAGCGATTATAAAATGTTATTTACAGTACAAAATGTTCACTGATCATTTGCTGCGGCAGATCATAATACTGCATTCTCTTCTTACATTTTGGTTCTGCAATGCCCTTCAGCATTTCTGTCAGTGTCAGACTTGGGTCAAACCTCTTATTTGGTCCACACATCAAAACAATCTAAACTGAAAAAACTCCAACATTCCCTTGATCTTGAGCAGTAGCCCCTTTGCACAATCTCTGTCTTATTTGATTTAAACCATTTAAAAAAAAAAAAAAAGCTCATGTTTATTTTTTTTTTCATCCCCTTCCCCTTTTTTTGATTGGTATAAAACTGGGGAATCAGTATAAGGATAACAGCCTTTACCTGAATCCATCTCATTAGAGTGAAAAAGTTCTTCTAATTTGAACGTGCAGGGTACAATCAGAGCTCTGTGGACCATCCCTTGCCCTGCTGCCCTCCCCTCCCGGGGTCGTGGGCCTGGGGGATTTAAGGCTTTGGTCTCAGTATCCTCTTAAGACAGGGATGGGCAGTTAAATGGATCAAGTCGCTGGAGGGAAGTGGAGCACTTAGCTGAAACTTTCATGTATACAGTATGAGGACGGTATATATACGCTAGCTCTGCCGCTGAGGATTAACTTCCAGCACAGATGCTTGGGGGGAGGATTTCTAAAACAGTTAGAGCGATAGACTTCTAAAGTGATTATTAACTGGTAAATAACAATCCTCTAATAAGGATAAGAGGTGAAAACTCCATTTGGAATGTAAACCATTTATGTCTAGCATTAAGTAAAACTTGCAACGTCACTTTGATCGCTGAAATTGTAGCCATATGGGCGCCTAAGGAGACCCCCATTAGTGGGAAAGCAGTGAAAACGTAGCACCTGTTTTGAATTTGTCCATCAAAAACTGTGCTAATCTTTCCTACTGCAACATGTTTTACTACCTCAGTTGTGAGTCGGGCATCTTGCCAGCCTTTTTACATGGTATACTCAAAGGCCAACTCCAACCCAAAACCTGAACTGACGCAATAAAAGCTTGCTCCTATCCAAATGATCAAATGGGATTTGTTTTTATGAAATCTCCTACACTAGCCCTGCGGCCTGTTCTGTCCCCTCCTGCAGTGTTTATGTAAACACTTACGCACACGCACATACACAACAACCATGTGCACTCAGAAGATAGAGAGCTCAGATATCAATGATCTTGGCTAATATGGATGTTTTCAATATGAAAGAAGAACAGAGTGTGTGCACTTGTGTGAGCATGTACTTTCATGTGCGCCTGAGTGTGTCTGTGTGTGGGTCCCAGAAGCCGAAGTCCTCGAGCTTTGAGGTTTAATTGTCTGTCAAAGTACCACTTATGGCATCAATGAGCTGGCACCTATGCTGTCTATATCAGGTAAGAAGAATAAATACTAGCGTCTAGCAACAGCCTCACCTGTGCTTTGTGTTTAGTGCTAATTGGCAAATGTTAGCATGCCATCACGCTAAACGTACCATGGTAAACATTAAACCTGCCAAACAACAGCAAGTTAGCATTGTCATTGTGATCATGTTAGCATACTGAAGTTAGCCTGTTAGAGCTGCTAGCATGGCTTTAGACTCTTAGTCATGTTTTAAAGGGACAGTTCACCTCCAAATCAAAAATATATGCTATTTTTCCTTCTAGATTTTTTTTTGGTGAGAGTTGCAGAGTTTTGGAGATACCGTCAAAGATATATCTGCCTTTGCTCCAATAAAATAGAACTAGATTCTACTGGGTTTGCGGTCTTCAAAGTGGCAAAAAATACCTTTAAAAAAAACTGAACAGCAGTGTCGATTTCCAGAAATCATGATCTGGTTACTCAAGATAAAACCCTTATTGCAAGGAGTTTCATGCAGGAACTACTTTCTCTTTATCAAACGTATCGTTTGGATTTTAACGATTCTGATACCACTTACCAGTTTCAGTAACAATTCTCAGTTCCAGTTTGAGTATCATCCTGCGTTCTTCACAGCAGAGTTGTGTGAAACGCTAATTACCACAGATAAATTTTACCCGCGGGAACACTGATCTAAGCTTAAGTTAGCTCGATAACTGTAACATCTGTGGTCTGTACCCCGTCCTTGTAAAGCGTTTGGTACCATAGCATTTGCTAAATGCTAAGGTGCTATTCACCTGACAACCAAGCAACTTAGCAAAGGTTGAGTAGGTTGACTGAGAATATGTTATGTTATGTTATGTTTACATCCTGTGCTGTCTTAAGCACAAGCCTCTCTTCCATGAGTAGATTCACACACCTTTCTGTGTGGTGATACAGTTGGTACAAGGTAGAAAGAAAATAGTTCCTACTTGAAACTTCTCATTAGTGTCTAGAAAGTGATAAGACATGCTCACATAACTCGAAACAAACCTTTCGCAAGTGTAAAGGTGTCATCGAATGCTTTCTAAATACAACCATGTTTCACACTTTGTCTTCCTTTGACTTCCGTACTGGTTGTATACACAAATACACACACACACACTCCCACACATCCACACAAGCCTGACCCTCGGCAACACTCTCTGTGTTAACAGTGGAGTAGATCTGAGGTAAATATTCAGCTGATCAGTAGTGGAAGCTGCATATCCTGCATAGCTCATCAGGAAAAACATACACACATATAGAAAACGTGTGAAAGTGAAGGTGTGAGGGAACGTTAAGAGCTAATGAACAGTTATGCAATGTGGCAGCCAGATTATGAGGCTGAATAGGGACCTGACATTGTTACATAATGCTGCTGAGTCCAGACAGTAATCCATATGCAGGAGCGACCTGGCCGGCATGCAGCACACATGACTGGTAGCCTTAACCTGTCCTGGGCAGTGACAGTGCAAGTGGTAGGAGCACTGTCTCTCAAAGGAATATTGCAAGAAACAAGCAATTTGATATCTTTTCTTATTAGTTTTACTATTTATAACACAGGATTTATTTATCCCACTAAAGACCAGGTCACACCAGAAAGTGGCACAGAGAAATTGCTCTAGTGACTACTCACAGGGCAGGTTGGTGAACTACTTTAGCTTAAACTCTAGCTAGCTAAGACATGCTAGTGCTAGTCAGTCAGCTTACCTAGCTGCTTTATTCCTTCTCTGCACTGGTTCTGTCTCTACTTGTAAAAGGTATTAATTTTACGAGTTGGATGTCTGTTTCCTTCCTGCCAACGCTATAGTAATGTTACCTTCCCCTACAAACTTTGATTTTTCATATTTAAGTAAGTTACTTCACTTCTCACATTTAGCTTGCTACACATTAATAGTGTTTGTTTTGTATCCATGAATTAAGGGGTATTTAAACCAAATAGTGGAAAGACAAGCCCATATACTTCCCTTAGCATTTTCTTCTTGTTCATCAAGCTAACATGCTTGAGAACTCCTTGCTAACAGTCAGTTAGCAAACTTGTTAATGTGGTCACAAGTCAGACATTAAGTTCATATATTTTAGTCAAAAGAAATACTCGTCTTTTGTGGAGAAGAAGAGGGATGGTTTGATTTGTGTAGCAGTGTAGACATCACAAAAGAGCAGGTTAAATAAAAGAGGATGGTGTGATTTGCTTCATTCCCATGAGCAAATACACTGTTAAGCACCAGAAAGTGGCACAGAGAAATTGAACCATGAGTAGTGACTGTGAGCTAACCTCTTCAAATATAACTAGCTGTGACATACCAGCGCTAGTCAGTAAGCTTACTTATCCTTTTTCTCTTTTCTCTCCACTAGTCCATTTACTCCCACTGGCATTTTCTTCTCATTCACCAAGTTAAAGCGCTTGACAACTCCTTGCTAGCAATCAGTCAGTAAGCTTGCTTGGTCACTAACAAGACATCAAGCTTGCATATTTTGTTCAAAAGATATACACCTCTTTTGTGGGGAAAAAGAGAAATAGTTTGTATTTTTGGACAATGGTGTGATTTTAGAGTTCGCCTAAGTTAAACTTGACATGAAAATTTGATTTACTTCATCCCCACAAGCATCTCCACTGATCTCAAGGATTCCATTGTGCAGATTGATTTTTACACCAAATTTTCTTGTTTTGAATGCTGGTGTGACAGAGCCTGAAGTATTCATTCACTCACTACAACATCTTCTATTGTATACACAAGTCTTTTATAAGGCTGTCCTCAAAGCAGAGCGCCCTTACATGAGGACACTGCTCCACTAAACATGCCTGCAGAGAACATAATACATGTAAATCCTGCACACATGTTGAGGAATCTAACCCCGGCGCGATGCATGACAAATTCGGGCCCTCAGATTTCCCTGGCAGAGAGCACCAGCTCAACCAAGCTGGATCGATTTCAATCGGCGGCTTACCAAAATGATGTGGCTGCCACCGGACTAGCGTGATGGGGCTAAAAATAACCCCGGCCGACCCCGCGGCTCTGATGTGGCCACGTACCCTCTGGTGTGTCTGGTTTTATGTGTCCCCAATGAAACCCATCAAATTACAGATGCAAACGCAGCCGGACCCCTCATCAAAACTATTTCGGCTCGCTGACACAGTTTGCTAAGGCAGTAATTAGAGCAAAGGAAAATGGGAGGCATCCCAGGCACGCGGAGAAAAAGAGAGACAGGGCAAAAATGAAGAAGCACAGGAGAAAGAGAGAGGAGGAGGGTGGACAGTGACAGCTCATCAGTGGGCCACAGGCCATTTTTTTTTTTCTTTTGCTCTCTCTGCTCCCACCCTTCGTCGTTTCCTCTACATCCACGGATCAAAGGATTGGTGAACATAAATAAAAGCCCTGATGATGATTTCCCATGAGAGCTGTGAACAACTGCATAGCACGCGTTCATACGAAGCCACGGCAAAACAGCTGTCTGTGCTTCTGCTGTCAGCACGCCTGGTTGGCCAACTGCCTGACTGCCTCACTTGCTACTCAACTGGTTCACACCAACAAGAGAGAAAAAAACTATCATGAATACTTCATAGCTTGACTGGTCCTTGTTCAGAGCAAATCTGATAACACCTGGATTTATTTATAGGTAATACACTAGAATGCTCTGGATGATAGTAATGGGAGATCCACGGTGTGTTAAATGCATTATTTAGTATCAACCCTGCACTGTAATGTTCAACTGTAGCAGCAGCAGTTATTTTGTACGGCAGAATCTTATTAAAGGGATAGTTGTGGCGATTGGAACTGGGGTTGTCCTCAGTTTGCAAAAGCTGAGAGGAGTACCAATACAGAAGCTAAGGAATGAACTGCTGTGGACAGGGTCAGCAGCAAAATGTGTTTTAGCCTCTTACAAAAAGGCCACCCAAAATAATCAATATCAGATTAAGGGTATGCTATATTTAGAATATTTCCACAGCTTTACCTTGCTGTCTGATGCCTTTTTCCAATGGGAAACTGCTGTTATATAAGCCAAATATTGCTCTCTCCAAAGAAACCAGAGTCCATGAGAAAAAAAAAAACATTTTACCTAACAGAGCACAGGAGTCGCTGGTCAACTGCTGCCTCAGTAGGTTAGTTTGTTTGTGTGGTTGTGCGACTTCGGTAAAACCAAACTAACTCCTTAAAACACTAAACTCACCCAATAACATGAATAAACTACCAGATGGAGGAGCAAGTAGACCAACAATTGCTGTGTTCTGCAAGATAAATTTTCTATTTTTGTAACAGGAGTGTGGTTGCTTTAGAAAGCAATTTTTGGCTTATATAAAGACAGTTTCTTTATATTTCGTTTTGTTATATGCGTGATTTCCATCCCCTCACTTCCATTTTGAACCTAGCCCAACATTGGCAATTGACCTATTCTGTCACATAGGTATGAGGATGTTGGAAAATATTTTATAGCATACATTTAAAATAACATGCGTTGTTTTAGGTGGATCCTTTTTTAAGTGGCTGAAAATACGTGTTGCTGCTGACCCTGTCCACAGTAACACTGCTCATTCTTCGTGCCCGCAGTCCTCTCTGCTTCTACAAAGTGGTGGCGTACTGACCGCCATCTACTGTAGTAATACAGTGACTATTGATAAGTACCTCATACTGCCCCATTTCAAATAATTTAAACTATCCCTCTAAGGGCAGACAAAGTGAAAGAGGTGTGATGATGATTATTTTTACATCCAGGATCATGTGATTGCTGTCCCAGCATGCACCAGATGAAAGGCTGTAAACACCCTGGGACAGGACACCCATCTATCACAGGACTGACACCCAATATCATTCTAGCCGCTACACCTTCACCCCATCCACTCCACCATCTCTGTGCACACTTGCACATAGGACATACCATACTGAGGGCTCTCCCAAAGATTATGGCGGTGCACCTGTTGCATTTGCTTACAGTGGAGGATGGCAAGTACAAACCATTTTTCATACCTTTCTGTGCAAAATGGAAAGTCCTCCTCAGCCGCGAGTGTGACTTCATGTGAAGTGACACTCCATACAAAAGTGCAAATGAGAAGAGACCGGTTTTGGGCTAAGAGCCATAGACATAAAAACTCATTCGAGCATGTAACTGCAAGCAATTTACTATTTCCAATTCACCTGAGCTGATGTGTTTGGACTGTGGGAGAAAACGCACGGAAATACCATCCAGCTTTATACAGAAAGGTGCAGGAGAGTTGGCGTTTGAATGAATGTTGGAGTACAAGAAAATTTTAGAAAAGGTTGAACGCACTTTATTTTACAGTACACTAATAAGATGTTACAAGCCACACTTTGCATCAAATTAGATGAAAACTAGCGAAAATATGTTATAGACAGTTTAAACCCTTTATTAGATCCTTATTAGACTTTATTAGACGGTAACTATGGACGCATTATAACAGAACCGTACTGTAAACTTAAGTGTATTGTCTCCAACGCAGACATGTGATTTCACTTTAGTTCTGCTGCATTGTGTTCATAATAACCCGCAAAATGGTTTTAATAAGGCTGTCATAAAGGGTCTACTACTGTCTAATTAGCAACATATAATTTCAAATTTTTGTCTAATTTGATTTGAAGTGTGGCTTGTAATGTTCAATTTGTGTACCATTAAGTGTATGGTGACTAATCAGGGTATAACTATGTTCATTTAGTGACTAATTAAGAACATATAAATACTAGTTTTTGTCAAGTTTCATACAAAGTACAGCTTGTTACATCTTATCAGTGCACTGTAAAATAACGTGTTTTATTTCAGGGTATTATTAAGCAATTGTTAATAACAACCGTGTGGGTCAGAGGCACAGTTCCTCTAAAAATAAACCCATGACCACAGGATGAACATGCAGCAGAGGTTTCTGCAGGGACCAGGCTGCTACTGACACCTTTTCTTTGAAGCATAATCCAATAAGCCATTGAACTCTTTGTCATCTATGCAAATGTTTTATGAGATAAAAGCAAATGAACCCTTGAGGTTCTTCCATATGCCCAAACACGTTCTGCATGTACATTGTAGTACACCCCTTAAAATGCAAATACTGTACGTCTGAGTGCATGTATGTGTTCTTATGACACATTTTCGTCAAGGGAACTCAGAGCTTTGTTAGCCATGCACTGTCTTGATAGCATGTATTTTCTCAACATGTATGAGGGACAACACACTGAAAACATGAAGCAGTAAATTATTATACATTGAATACAGAGGATCACTGCAGGTCAGCCCACGGGCTGATACTCCCCTCTCATATGTGTGTGTGTATGAGTGTGAGTGTGTGCACATTTACATAACTTTGCAGTCGGCACGCCTATAGCAAGATAAGGTTCCCTGGAACTCTCTGATGCTTTCTGTTTGGTTAGTGGTCACATACACATACATACCCACACATATACACACACATGTACAGGTTATCGGAGTTAGCAGAAGATAAAGAGTGGAAAGTTCACCGAAAGCCAAGGTCATGTCAGATGTGTAACAGTAAAACTGGAAAGTTTACTCTCTGAAATGGGACAGCTGGCTCCACGGACCTGATTGTGTTTTCATGTGCTATTCTTGTTATCGTGATACGCTGCTATTTTGTTTTCATACTCGTGCCTGACATAGTGTTCTCGTGTATCATCATTATGCATCATCCTTCAAATAGACAGCCTGTGTGTAATGTAGCCTGCTGCAGTGTCATCCTTGGACACTTATTACATTTTGGGACAGATGAACATGCAGCTACAGTACATGAAGTGTGTTCTTTCTTCTGGGTGCTGATGTTTGGAGTATTTTAGAATCTAGATATCAAGTCAAGTCAGTTTTATTTATATAGTGCCAAATCATAACATAAGTTATCTAAGCACTATCATACAGAGCAGACATAGACTGTAATCTTTATAATAGAATAGAATAGAATAGAATAAGGGCCCAATCCATCCTGAATGGCCAAGAACAATATGAGTGTCATGTCACTGTTAACCAGTGACTCTGCTTCTCTAGATCTTCAATTAATTCTCAGTTAATTAAGTCTCAATTGTGTAACAATAATAATAAAGGATTAGTGTGAATGATTTAAAAGTGTAGGAGAACGTACGGTTTCTGTGAAACTCATGCTGAGCGGTAAACAAAATCTAGAGCCAGTGTTTGGTCTGTCCTTTCTGGGCTACTGTAGAAATATGGTGGTACAACATGCTGGTCTCCATGGAAGAGAACCCTCTGATATAACCGGCTCATTCTAAAAAAAAAAATTCTCGTTTTCTAATTCTCATTTATATACTAAGGAACACATATTTTCCCTTTCTGACATATTCTGCCATTAAAATCCCTGTAAATCTTACACACTGGACTTTTAAATTATTGTTTTGTTTTTTTCATAGCCTATTTTATTTACTTTCTATGTACAATATTTGTATAATTTGTATAATAAATTAGTATAATAAATAAATATAATGATAATATAATAAATTATTATTATGACACTGGTATATTTTGGGTAATTTGTCATATGCTACTAATTGTTATTGAGAGTTTCTATCATCTCCACTATAATGATTAAAATAAATAAATATTGATTTAAAAACATAGTAATAAAAACACAAATACAGCAAATAGAACAATATATGTCTTTACCAATATAGCTGTAATAGGTCAATATCAGGCTTACAATACCAGTCAACAGATATATTTGTTGGGCTCTAGTTTCAGCTGTATGGCAATTATAAGTCAAGCTGCTATTTTGAGTGTTGTGAATTCTAGACGACAGCATACTCAAAGGTAAACAAAATGTAAATAACACAATAACACAAGTGAGTTTCAGCACACACTTGATAACTGAGAATAACCTGAGAGATGTAATCAGTAGTTTGTGGTGAATTACACTACAAACTGAACTTTCCCCCCTCCAAACATAAACTCTGTGTCAGTCTCTCACTGCAGAGCTGCGGAGGAAAAGGGAGGGGAGAGAGGACGTCTCAGAATTGGCGCCACGTGCACTCAAATGCCTGCTTTATTATAAAAACTTTTTCTGGATTGGTGCAGAAACGAAACACAGTATTTATATACGACACCTGATTGGTCGACCGCCTCCGAGTCGGTAGTGAACACAGCGCAAAGCTTCCAGACAAGGGATTCTTGGGCGTCTCGTACTATGAGAAAATAGTGCGCGGAGAAAATGATTCTTGAAATAATATCTTCGAATGAAAGTGCTTTAAAATCAAAATACGTGTCTTTCAGTTTAAGTTAAGTGTATATCTAGTAAAAGGTGACAAATTGACTCTGGATTTAAGCAAACGTGTCGACTTGTATTGGTGGCGGAGGGATACCAACCATCACACTGCGCGTCAAAATATTGGCTTGTGGAGACCGCGCCAAAGCTCAGACAGCGGCCACTCTTCAGGATAACAACACACTGCGGAGGGCATTTAAACGCACTCTACTGTCGATACGGCTGCTACACACATCGGACTGTTCGGCTTTTTTTTAATCACTTAGGAGGACTGTTTTCATCTGTTGTGCTTGAGTCGAGACACAGAAGCCAGTTTTCATGCCGGTTTTCGGGAAACGGTGTACGACTTCACGGTCGTGACACGACTTTGACGGGCGCGGTGCGGCGGAGTTGGCGCACTGCTGGACTGGATATATTATTATTCGCTTCAAGCCAAGACGGTCTGCAGCACCATTTATACAGCGCCTGAACCCACTTATCTTCTTCTGACTAGAACAGCTTCTTCTGACTCTCAACGAGTGAATAGGATTCATCGGCGCCGGCTTTTCAGCGTGAATATGTTGCTGTCAAAGTTTGGTTCATTTTCGCATATTTGCAATCCTTCAAGTATGGACCATCTACCAGTGAAAATCCAGCTCCAGCCGGGTAGGTTAACCGACAGTGAACGTTACTTTTCACAACCTTTACATTGTATTTAAGCTAATATAGCAACCGATACGCTGTTTAAAGTTAATATAACAGCATAGCAATGGTTTAAGAAGCGTATATTGATTACTTTAGAGGAGGCTACTACCGGCTAGTAAACGATAGCTAACAACTTGACCTCGCACTGAACGGAGGTTTGTTGTGGAAATGGTGCGCTTACCTTTAACATTTTTCGCTTTTTCCTGCAGTCAAAGTGGAGAAGGAGCCATTTGAAAAGGTTTACCAAGTGGGCTCGGTGCTGGGCAGCGGAGGATTTGGGACAGTGTACGCCGGCAGTCGGATCTCTGATGGCGCACCGGTAAGGCTGTGGTGGATGGGGGTCTATGTTTTGATCTTGCATGTGCCGCCATCAAAGCCGGGGCGTCCTTACGTCGCCACCGGGACATATACAGCTATATAATATGACTTCCTAATGATATTTAAAGCATTTAGTGACATTTTTCTTCTTGATTTATTTCAGGTGGCTGTGAAACATGTTGCGAAGGAGAGGGTGACCGAGTGGGGCACAATTGTAAGTGTGTGCGCGGTTTGTTTTGGTTTTTTCCCCCCGCCTGCTGCTGCTGCTGCTGCTGGGTGGGGGTGTTGTGATGTTTAATGGATGCCCATTATCTCATCACCCTTACTTAAAATTTCGTTTCTTACAGAATGGATCTATGGTGCCTTTGGAGATCCTTCTGCTGAAGAAGGTCAGCTCGTCGTTTCGCGGAGTTATCAAATTGCTGGACTATTACGAGCGGGCGGACGGCTGGCTCATCGTCATGGAGAGGCCGGAGCTCGTCAAGGACCTTTTCGACTTCATCACCGAGAAGGGCGCCCTGGACGAGGACACGGCGCGGGGCTTTTTTCGCCAGGTTTTGGAGGCGGTTAGACACTGCTACAGCTGCGGTGTAGTACACAGGGACATCAAAGATGAAAACCTGCTTGTGGATCTACGCACCGGGGAGCTCAAGCTTATTGACTTTGGCTCAGGGGCGATTCTCAAGGACACAGTCTACACCGATTTCGATGGTAAGCACCCGCCTCCACCCCCTCTTTTTTACATTAATATCTATTATAATATGTTACAATGGTGGATGTGTGTTTTGTTTTTATGAATACATATCCGTGTGGGCTGGCTTGTGTTTGCCCTTGATGCTCCGCTGTGCTATATTCAGATATGGAGGCGTTCACGGAGCTGTGACGCAGTGCTCTGTTTTTGGTCGAGGGTTTTCCTCGCCTGGGGTCTCTGGCTAATCGTTAGTACGGATGTAAATGTAAAATGAAAAGCATCCAGTGTTTTAGAGGGATGCCTGACGCGCATGATATGAAAGTCACAGATATGACTCACTGTTTATTAATCCCTTTTTTTTTTTATCTCTGGTACACCCCTTGTCTTGTGCTTTTATATTTATGCTTATTATTTTTCTAAATAAAGCTTGAGTCACACAGCCGCAGTTTGTGGGTATTAGGTCAGTGCCACGTAACATCTGTTTGTTGTGAAACCCGAGTCGGCGGTTCACGTGATGGGCTCACATTGCCTTTTTTTGTTTGGTATCCAAGTTCCTCCTTCCAGGAGGGAGGAGGGAGGGGGGAGGAAAAAAAAGACAGGAGGGAGGGAGGGAGGAGACGCAGGCAGGTCACCCAGTTTGTGTTTTGTGGCTAGAGGAAGATGGAAAGCATTTCTACCATGACTCAGCCATTTTAGACACAGACATTAATTATTTTCGGGGGATTTTTTTTTTTACTGTTCTCACATTTAGAGCACTGATGCCCTCTGTATTGTTATAATACACATTAAACACAAGATCATTTTGACTGCTTTATACTATATTTGACAACAGACACACTCATCACTCCATCCCTTTATGTTTTAGGTACAAGAGTCTACAGCCCACCAGAGTGGATCCGCTTCCATAGATACCATGGTCGCTCGGCGACGGTGTGGTCGCTAGGCGTGCTGCTGTACGACATGGTGTGTGGAGACATCCCTTTTGAGCAAGACGAGGAGATCCTCAGGGGTAGACTGTACTTCAGGAGGAGGATCTCAGCTGGTAAGTTAACCACAACAACACACAGACACACGCATGTAACACATGAGTTGACTCTGTTGCCCTCTAGCCATGGGTATTGGTACAACCCAGAATCCACTGCACAGTTCAACTCTGTTATGAGATAGTTACATCAGAATAGTGCTGCAATGAAGGAAAATCTTTATTGTCACTTGTTTTCTTGATTAATTACTTAGTTGTTTGGTCTTGAAAATATCAGAACACAGTGAAAAATGGCATTGTTAACCAAAGCTCAAGATGATGTTTTTTGGACAAACCAAAGCTAATCAGTTTACTGTCAGAGGAGTAAAGAAAACAGAACGTATTAACATTTAAGAAGCTGGAATCACAGGATTTTTCTAGCTGTTATGAGCATCTCGTCGTCAATATTGTGTCCATCTCCTCCTCCAGAGTGCCAGCAGCTGATCAAATGGTGCCTGGCCTTGAGGCCCTCAGACCGGCCCACCCTCGAGCAAATCTGCGACCACCCCTGGATGAGGGCGACGACAGAATCACCCAAGTCGCCAGAGGAGCCGGTCGCCGGCGACATCCGCCTCAGGACCATCGACACAGACTCTTCGTCAAGCACAAGCTCAAGCAAGGAGAGCCTCTGAGGGTGGCTCTGATGATGGACTGAAAAGACTTTCTGGGGAAAGAAGGGGTTTGGATGGAGGGAGTGATAATGGACTCAAAGGCCAGCAGCCTGTAGCCCAACGTGGCCCATCAAGTGGCCCGGGTGCTTCACTCAGCTGGTCCGGTTAGAAAAATGTACTTTAATTTTCCTCTTTTGTAGGGAATTTCTAATTTATTACCATTTGTTCTTCCTTATCTTACTTTCCCCCCATCCCCTCTTTTTTTCTTTCAGTTGATTATACTCGTTTCCTAATCGGGAACATTTTTCTGTTTGGGCGGTCTTACCAGCACTATTTATTTCCCCCCTCCCTTTTTAACTTTATTTCACCTGTTTTGTTACTAGGCTGGTATATATGCAGCTGGCAAGGCCCTCCTATTCAGACATGGCTGCTCTCATAGAGCTTGGAGAAAACCTTTTTATTTAAATGTTTTAATTTTGATTTTGTAGTGCCTTTTTTTGGAAAGCTGCTTTTCTGGGGGCTTTCGTCAACAACTCTGTTTTTTGGATTGGCCCGCGGCCTGATGGCTAAGTTGCCTGTGCTGTGATGGAATTGGAGGGTTTTTTTTTTTGCCTTTTTTTTTTAAATTTTCCCCCTCCTCTCCATCACTGCAAGCCAACCAGCCTCCAGCCAAGAGGCTAAGATAGCATTAGATCGGAGAGAAGGAGGTGGGGGCTTTTCCTGACAATGGAATACTTGAAAAACACTCGACTCAACTCTGTGTCGCTCTCTTTAAACGCTGCTCACTCACTCTATAGCCTAAAACAGGTGTTTTGGAAACTGGATCCTGTCTTTTCTGAATGTCTACAAAATGTCAATACACACACACCTCCCCCCCACCTTCTTTTTCTCCCTCTCTCTTCTCCTCCCCCAATGCCTGTTGCGGGGTGTGTGACCCTCTTGACGTATCTTTTCTTTTTGCCTCCCGCCATCTCACTGCTTGACACTACATAGCCCCCACCCCTGGCCTCCCTCAGGGTTTGGGGTGTGAAATGCACAATCAATGCAATATTCATGGACTCAATTATGTATTTTTTCAACAAAATATTGTACAGCGTGTTTTTTTTTTCTCTTTTTGTGTGTACTTTTTTTCTTCCCCATTTGCTTTTAATTTATTTGTAAACATGTAGACATTCCACACTCTGTGGCTATTTATTTATTTATTGTCTATGCTTAAAAGCCCCCCTAAAAATTTGCATATCCTTCTTGGTCTTTTTGGTTTGCATTCCTATAACTTATTTTTACATTTCGACACTTTTTTTTTTTTTTTTTTGAGATGTGGAGGATGCACTGAAGCAGTTGTCGATGTAAAGCAGAATAAAACAAGTTTACTTAAATTTGAAAAGAGCATTTGAATGTTATTTAACTACTTTAAAGAAAAAAAGTCTGTTGGTAATGTTGAATGGCTAAATATCAGAGAAATCCATCTGGTTTCTGTACTGTTCAGATTAATTTGAATTCTATGGAAAGCTAAACAACGGGTGGAACAGCTTTCGTAGTTGTCACATAGCCTCATAATGGAGACCTTTCAGTTTAGCTGTGTGACTTGTGGCTGTGAAGGATGGATATTGCTATTTTTTGATACAAAAAGTTTCAATTAAACTCCCATTTTTATGTACAGAAACAAGTCTGGTGTCTTGGTCATTTTGAATGTGGTGTGTTACAGTTACATGAACCATAGCGTTCAACATTTACTTAAAGAAACACATTTTTGGGGTTATTGATTAAAAATAATAAGCTTGCCTCAGATTTTACAGATACTGCATGATACATGCTTTCTAAATGAAGTTTTAACACCTTGTACACATGTTAATGAAAGCCCCAGCCAATATTCTTCATACACTTGACAGCACTCCCTTGGGAGGCTAATATACATGTCCAATATAGCACGTGGTTCATTTGCACTGACTATAGTGATAATAGCAACATTGTTCCACGTGACGCGACTGACGGCGTGGCTGAGGAGAAACATCACAGGAGCCATTAACTGGATGACAACCTGCAGCAACCACAGGGCCTAATAAGAGACAGATGTGTCTCGAGAGCCAAGGGGAGGAGAGGAGACAGAGTGATACTGGCAATACAGAGGAAAAGGATGTTATGGATCATCAAACACACACATGCAGCTTCTAAAATATATCCAGTTGCTTTGCCATGTTTGGTTTTATCTACCTTGGGTGCAGGGAGGCCGTGAGTAACAGGCTGATAACATGGAGTGTATTTGCATGTGTGTGCTGTGTTTATGTGTGTGAGGGGTTTCCAGCAAGCAGGAGTGAGCGGCGATGGCAAAGTGTGTTTTTTCTGGGGAGGTGCTGCCCCCTCTGGAGAGTCGGCGCCATTAGATTTCACCTGTCCCACTGATTGAAGTGGAGACAGAATTTGTTAATGATTCCCTCTGAGGAGTCTCTATCATGATTATGTGTAACCTATAATGTGTAAAATGACATGTTTTCCTCCTTTTATATAGCACATTACACTACAGACCCCAATTTGAAAGGATTTTTAAAATTTTTTTTTACAGGTTTGAAGATTTTAAAAAGTCTTCATAGTCAATTAATGATCAAACCAGGCTCACTATAAATGACAAAACGGCCGACCTTATTTTGTCCTTGATTTTCCAAACACAAGAAAATATGAAAAAGTTTAAATATTCTATTTCTCCTTTTCTCGGGGCTTCCTGGGGAATTAATCAGGAAATAATTTGTAACTTTTTACTAATTAATCCTTAAAAAAAGCAAAGGAGAATTATTACTACTCTTTTACTCATTATATTTCTATATCTCTTCCGTCCCTTGTTGACAAACAAATCAAAAAATGCCATGTCATTCGACACCAAATTTCGATGCCTTGGGAGTAAATTTACACATTTTTATGTTGTAAAACTGTTGTTATGAAACTCCTTTGAATGTGTGAAAAGGAGCTGAAAAATTACAGTAAAGACTTTTATGGTAATGGTTTAATGTAATTTTCATTTTCTTAAAACTGATTTTTATAAAAGTGGTATCGAAAAGCAACTGATATGAAAATCAAGGTATCGCTCATGATTTGATATCAGAAATTTTTGAACAATACTCTGCCCCTCTTTACTGAGTAAAGTAATAATATTACAGTAATGAGTTACTGAGTAATGCATTACTGCCTAACACTGCTTAAGAGCCTACATTGGTCTCCAGACTTCAGTTTGAAAACCACTTATCTACAGGACTTTTTGGGACGACAGAAACCTCAGCCACTCATGAGAGCCACACTTTTCGGGCTTCATGCCTAAATTCATTATGCCTGTGTAAAATAAAAGTTATCTTAATTCGTCATCCAGACGCCTACACATGCTCAACTAACTACACTTGAGTGGCTGCTTCCAATTTGAGACATATGGGCACTTGAAGTCTTCATAAGACAGCTGGTCCCTATGTGTTCTCAGGGTTCTAATTCATGATGAAGAGACCGATTTATATGCTTGGGAAAAAGGAATAGACTTTATATTTATAAATTACCCCATGGACTATAGATATGATATATGGAGCAGACAAGTTAAGACATTTAAAGCTACAATCCAGTCCATCAGTCAGTCAAGTCAATTTTATTTATATAGTGCTGAATCATAACATAAGTTATCTCAGGGCACTTTTCATACAGAACAGGTCTAGACCATACTCTATAATATTATTTACAGACACCCAGTTGTTACCACTATGAGCAAGCACTAAGGCAACAGTGGTGAGGAAAAACTTCCTTTTAAAAGGCATAAGCTGCAAGTGTTCTTTTGGAAAACGCACATCTTTGCTTGTTAGCAACCGGTCATATAAAAGGTTCTAAATTCAAAAGAGTGGTACTGATGTGTTTCATGTCAGAGAACAAAACTTGAAAATCTCTTAGGTCTGTTTTAACCACAGACCTTATTTCAGGCATCTAACTGAAAACCCATTATAAAAACCTGTGGACTTTAAGATGAGGAAACTAAAAGTGCTAATATGCTAACTTCTTTCTGAGTTTTAGGACTCATTCCAACATTACTCATGAGTGTGTTTTATGCTTTGTTTTTAACAGTGAACATATGACATGTTAATTTTGGAGGTTCTGGTGGGTAGATTTTGTTACTTTTGTATAAAACCAGGCCATCTGTTTCAAAACTTTATGCTAAGCTAAAGCTAAGGCTCAGCTAAATGGCTGTTGCCTCCAGCTTCATAGACACTGTTTAGGCATGTGTGGTATCAATCTTCTCGTCTAACTCTTGGCAAAAAAAAGTGAATAAGCATTTCCCATAATCTTGAACTATTCCTGTAATGTAAAATGGTACATAAAAGTTGAACCAGGATCCCTTTCAGCAAGGGAATTGCAGTATACTATAGCTGAAGTTGCCTGTGTTAATCAATCTAAAATTTAATTCCTTACAAGCACCCCTGCTCTGCACCACCCTGCAATAAAACACAGAGCTATAAATGATCGCGGGTGTCAGACTCAATACGTTAACATCTGTGTTTCTATATGCAGCCTTGGTAATCCTCTATTGTCTTTGTGTCTCCAGGCTTTTTGACATGCAAATGACCTGCAACTTGTCTTCATCAGATCCCCTTCTGCTCAAACAGAAGACTATAGCAAGGCCTCATCCACTCTCACCGTGAAATCCTCATTAAATGTAGCCGGGCATATGCCACGCTGTTGTCTCCTTCGGTTGAAGTCTGATCCCACAGGCTGGTTAATATCATCCATCACTGCCACTTAGCTCAGCTCTATAAAGATTCCACCGCTTTGTAGCGATCTATAAAAATATCAAATGGCATGAGCAAAGGGAACATTTGAATCATTGGTGTCCAAAACATTTAAAAAGAAAAAAAAACTTGAAATTCTGTTCAGCATATCTTAAATATAGAAGCTCTTGTGTGGTAAAGTATTAAAAGAAGTGGTATCCATACCTCACTGGTTATTTTGTTGCTATTCTTTCCCTTGTTTGAATAAAATTGTACACAGTAAGTCGCTGATTTCAGCCATGCTTTTTTATTGTCTTAATTTTTCAAAGCTGCATTTAAGCCTATGCAGAACAAGATTCACAAGTATACCTGTCAGTACCACTTAAAATCAAGTGTTTCATCAGCAGTGGATACACTTACAGTATTTAATCCCAAACTATTGTGCAAACACTGTTCTTGTGGACCAAACGCCAACCTTAAAGAGCTAACTATCAGGTCTGCTTCGTAAGTATGCAGCTAACAGGCAGTTAGCCCACCATATAGATTAGAAGTGAGGGGGAGAGCTAGATATTTTCCCTTGTTTTCAGTGTTTATGCTGGACTAAGCTAATTGTCATTTGGAATAGCTACCAGGTCTGCACACTAAATATGAAGCAACAGCTAGCAGGTGGATAGCTTAGCATAAAGGTTTGAAGTAGGGCTGGGCAGTTACCTATTCCTCTTTGTTTCCAGTGCTTATGCTAAGATACACTGGTTGTCTACTGGCTCTAGCTTCATATACTAAGACACTGGTTTCAATCTTACAATCTAACTTGGAAAGAAAGTGCACTTCTCAAAATGTTAAACTTTTTCTTTAACTTACATCCAGTCAGAGTGTGATTATGCAACCTCTTTGTAAACGTGCATCTGTGAAACAAGCAGACAATTACATTTCACACCATAACTGTCTAGCAAACAGCACAAGACCAGTGCCAGTTGGAAGAGTAAAGAAAACTTTGTGTAAAATTTGAGAAGAATTCTGTTGGAGCTATTTGTTGTTTTTGAGCGTACTTATATCTAGGGGGTGTGGGTGGTGGTTTCTGCATTCATTCTGAAGCTGTTCAATATGTTTAAATCCATTCTGATGTCTTGAGAAGCAGTAATATATCTCCTTTAGCTTCAGTGAAGAACAGCTTAGTTATGAATGAAATGATTGTGTTTTTTGTGAATGTATTTTAAAGTGTGTATATTTGTAATGTAAACTCCTCAGTTAAAGCTGAGGTCACTACGTTCTGAACTTTCTTTCTCGGTTAGTCTGTATTGTCTGAACAAAAGTGCTGGCACGCTCAGGCTGTCAGTGGTGGCCGTCGTAGGTGACAACTCGACAGACACACAGGAAGATGCCAGATGGACTCTGGGCCTGAGGGCCCCGATGGGCACAGATGGGTGGGTGGGTGGCACCCACACAGGCAGCACAGGCGGCAGCGCCAGCACCAAGACAAGGAAAGGGAGAGAGAGATCACACCACCAACAGTGATACTACACTTCACACTACTCCTCTCTGTGTGTCTGTCCATTCAACTGACCCTTTGGATGAGGACAAGTGGTCATTTGTATGCACGACTTTACATAAGTGCACGCTGTTGAATGTGTGCAGGTACACGCATCTTTATGCATGTGTGCATGTTGTAGTTCCGGACGTCCATGTCTTCAAGTCTGTGCGTGCTCCCACATAAATGCATGGAAGTGTCAAATATATCCTGTGATTCATCTCCTGTGTGAAAAACTGCAGAAATATTCTTTAGTCTGTCTGCTCTTCTACATCAGCGCACAGGCAGACCAAACACATGAAATCAGTACATCACAGCGTGACTCTCCTAGCTTGGTCAATTTTCTGTCTCGATGTCAGTTCACCCAAATCACAAAAAAATGTTCCAACTTACCAATTTTTCAGTTCTTTAAGTACCACAAACAAACTGAATATCGTCAGTGATCTGAGCCTTAAAGACTGACTGTTTATTAAAACTTGGATCACATTTGCATCATTTGGGCCATTATTCTGCTCAGTTCTCAGATCAGTGACAAAATTCAATTCAAGTCAGAAATTGATGAAGGAACTATTGGCTGATGAATTGTCTAATTGTTCAAAAAGATCATACATGGAGGTCAACAGCTCGGATCAGCTACATGGTGGCTTGAAATCATTACCTCTCTCTCAGACAGTATTTCCCAAACTTTTTTAAATCATGGCACCCCTTCATACGCATTTTTTTATGGCACCCCTCCATGCATCTCAATGCCAAGTCAAATAATGCAGTCCCATTCTCAATCAAAAAAGTCAGCAGTTTAATGTTTATTTGAAGATTAAAAATTGATCTGAACAACAGATGACAATTAAGCATACTCATTGGTTAAATGTATTTATTTTGTTGTGTTCTAAAGTAACATTGGCTGAGATTCTAGGTTTTCAGAGTCAAAAACATGCACACATGACAAGATCATGCACTGAATCTGTTTTTCATTTACTTCTTGAGTTTGCTTTACTAGTTAACAAAGTGTGATTTGTCCTGAGATGCCTCTTCAGCTTGCTTGCCATCATTAACACATTTGATACACAGATTTTCCCTGAAGATGAACCACTACAGAGTAGGACATCTAGTTCTCCCTATCCACAAAGAGCCGTAAGCAAAATTGCTCTCATGGTACAGTCTGGCTCAGGTTTGGTCCTGTCAGTCTGTGCTGAGGGCAGAGACATCCAAGTATTTCTTTGAGCTGTATACACAGTGGCAAATAAATAATGTTTTATTTGAAGGGGTGTGCATAAGGCTGTTATTATAGTGTCATACCTATGTCATGACACCAATCACATAACATAAAGAAGTCCTAATAAATGTTTATGACTGCTGTGATTAAGTGTAATTCAGTCAATTATGTAATTTCAATCCAAAGTAGACACTGTTTGAGATTTCTCTGTTATGACAACTTGACAGTAACCAAGACAGAAATGTCTTTGTTATGACAGCTTGACATTAATCAAACCAAAATGGAGACCCCGGCCAGACCGGGGATGAACACAGCCTCCGAGACTGATGGTGGCCAGTTTGATTGGGAATACAGTACCAAGGTGGTTTTCTTGCTGGGTTTGTCAGAGTCAGCTAATTAGGTCCACAGCTAACAGAGCTAATTAGCTAATGCTAGCTATGGATAACAGCATACAGCCGGTTAGCCGACTTTAGCAACATGTAAACTAGCTAACTGCTATCTGTCCATCAGCTAACTCTGTAAGATAAAACACCTTGGTACTGCACTGTATGTCAAACTGGCCTTATAACATTTGAGGACATTTTCACGACAAAACATTTTCATGACAAAATGTACCACTTGAGATCAAAGAAAATATTCATTACACAGTTGTAATAGCATCATGACAGCCAATGTAAAAAACTACCACATATTAAATGTCATGTTAAAACATAAAATTTAACAGTTTCTTTAAGTTTGATAATGACAAGTTGTCATAACAAAGACATGACTGGCTTGATTAATGACAAATTGACATCTTCAAAAATATAAACTCTGCAACTTTGATCAAATGACACTTAATGACAACTGTCATAAGAATTTATAAAGACTTCTTTATGTTCATGACAGGCGTCATGACTTGGTTATGACTGTGTAATGACAGTCAAATGCATACCCCTGCAAGTTATGTGTTACAGACAAGTGTTTACCTCTCTTGCTCAGTCGTCATTTCTGACCACTGTGCACCTGAAAAACTTTGCTGTAAAGCGTCTTGTCTCACTCTGACAACCAGTCTTAGCTGTGGCGTAACTTTGTATTTAGCAGGATTTTAAATGAGGCAATTCTTTAATTTTATGGCTTTTTTCTTCATTTTTTATTTGAAAATGTAATTAATTTAACACCTGTTTTTCTATGAACATGCTGTGAAAAAATGGAAATAAATCCTGCCTCTCCGTAAGGTGTCATGTTTATGTACACGTGCTGTGTACTGTGTAGGCCTTTATTGTTTGCCCTCAGGGTTGCAGGATGCCTGTCTGCCGACTCTGGAGGCCTCCTGCTCTCTGTTACCCAGAGCAGAGCTTCCACAGGGACTTTCCACTGGTCTGGCTCCATGTTCATTAAAAGCCGCGCCGCTGCCAGAGAGGAGTACCTGGCCGCCCGGCTGGTGGGAACCTGCTGCCGTCACCGAGCATCATGAAGGAACTCATTGTTCTGTTAACTCGTTGTAAACATAAGGGTAGAGTGTGTTTCAGCAGAAAGAAACACATGCGGAGACGTAAGACAGTTGTATAAGAACATGAGACATACACGAGCACACAAACAGATCCCTGAGATTAAATAGAAGCAGGGCAATAAAGCTTCAGCCCGTCGTGCACACTGCGCTGCTGTTGCCAAGCTCCCCAAACAACAACATCAACAACTGCAGATCTCAGCAGGTGAACTGAGGTGACTGCAGCAGCTTAATATTCCCAAGGCGGAACAGTTTGTCCATCACGTCTAATTGTGAGTGTGAGAGACAGAAACATGCTCAGAGGAGGCGATCAGAAAAAAAAATAACAGCGCAAACATAAAGTGGGAATAAAGGAGGAATTAAAGGAGGATGAAGAGTGTGTCTGTGCAGAGAAAGAGAGATACAGATCTTAATTGTTACAGTCTTTTCTACAAGCTTGTAATGTGATCAAAGGAATCATTGACCTGGTGCTCATTTTGCCCCATGGCTGTTATCTGTTTCTCCAACATGATGAGAAGAGTCCTTTCTGCTGATGAAACGTGACACTATTCCTGGAAATATTTGTCCAGAACAACATGTTGTACAGCAGAGTGCAAAGAACATCAAATTCCTGGTCTCTTATTCATACCACCTGACAGAAAACGTGTAAGATTATACTGTGTCAAGACAAGTTGATATGTTGCTTTAATCAGAGACACATCGTTAAAAGGAAATAATTAAAAATAAGATGTGGTAAACATGATAAATGATTCCTTGTTAAAAGATGATTTGTGAGATGTGTTTTTCTCATGATGAAAGCTGTTGTATTGTTGAACAGTATTTTTGTTGTTTTGCATTTGGAAGATAGTAATATGAAACCAGGCTACTAGCCCTTTATGCAAATACTGATCTATGCTGAACTACTAGCTGTGCCTGGATTTGCTATCAGATAATGTTCTTAGAACTAAATTTTGACAGAAGTCAGGGATTCAGAATCAGTTAATAAACCCACCTTGAAGGTAAAATATGCAGCATGTGTTGCTGTTTGTAACCACACAATTAAAACTGCTGTTAGCAAGACTAAAGCAGTGATTCAAAGAGTTTTGTCTGATTGTATCACAGTGGTAATGATCTGAAGTACAAATAAACATGCCCACACCTCTGGTTTTGTGTAAATGCAGCCGAAGCGAACCTTAATCTTGTGCTGTGTCCTCAATCTGCTCCGTCTGTGTGTGTGTGTCACTCCCTGCAGCTCTCACAAATGGAGAGCAGAGGAGAGAGACAGAGACAGCGATGTAACCACTGGTTGCTGCACTAGTCCTAACCTTGGACACCACAGGAAAATCCCACAGGTTGTAGCCTACCTTTAAGACACATTTTGACCACCAAATAAGTTTGGTGATGTGACGTTTCCTCTCTGTTGTTTAAAGTAAAATTCTTGACAGCTAATATTGGATTGATTATGATGAAAGACATTCGTGATTGTTATAGCTCCATGTAGTGCTATCATCAGTTTAACATTTCACAATGCCTATAAAACCAAATGCCTATAAAACTAAAGACATTCCCATCAGCCTCAGCTGTAGTTTTAGTTCTGCTTAGTGCTGATTAGCAATATGTCAAGCCTGCCCTCAGTCCAAAAACACAGAGGTGGTTTTCCTTCCACGTTTGGCTCCTGCCACTGTGGGGCTGACCCCGCCATAATCCCCACTCAGGCTTTCAGAGGTGAGTGCTGACAGACTCTTGACCTCCCTCTTGCTCCTCTTCCTGCTTCACGCCTCTTTTGACCCCATCTGAACCTGCGCTGTCTTCGTCATCTCCGGAGTCAGAGTACTGGTTGGAGCCTGGTTCCGTTGCCCACTCACCCAGCTCTGGTTTTGGCGTTGTTTACATCTAAAAAACTGGCTCCTCCCGGCAATCCAGAGTTCTAGTCTGTTCTAGTTGTGTGAACACCAGCACTACCTTGGCGCTCTGAGTTCCTAGTCGAGGCAGTATGAATTTGACAGGTGGCTAATTCTTACATATAGCTCATTTAAAGAGGTCAGAGAGGGTTTTACAAGTTCAAGAATGGGAAAGTTTGAATTTAACAATCAAAAAATAGACTACTTAAACTCCATTACAGAAGGCCTAAGATGGAAAAACATTTAGTTTAATAGAATTACTCATTTTTCACACAGCGACACTGATATCTTGTCCCAGTAAGAGGGCACAATGACTCAGTGGTTTAACAGTGTGGACAGACAGCAAGATGTTTCCAATTCCTTGGCTCTGTTGGCTCTGTGAAAAGTTTTCAGCTTCTCACTTGATGCTCAGGTTTCTATCCAACAATCCAAAGACATCCATGTCAAGTACAGCAGCATGAAGAGTGAGCCCAGTGATGGATGGCAACCAGACCAGACTGTTTCCTTTTGGCACAATGCACGGCGGGATGGGCTCCAGCCCCCTGTGCCCTCATAATAAACAGGTGAAGAGAGTGAATGACTGAATGTTCTCATGGTCGAGAGCGCCGCAGGACTCCCCGTCAGTCAGGTTTTGTTACAGGACCTTGGCTCTCAAACGTTCCCTTGAACTCAAGACAAACATGGGCCCTGCAAATATCAAAAATTCATTGGCAAAGAGAGCGCAGACCTGGTATACGGTGTCTGTAGAAGTGTGAAAAACGGATGAGTGGCTGCATTCCTCCACTGATGGGTCTGCACCGAGGAGCATTTTTGCTCCTTTGTGGGTCTCTGGTGTCAGCTACTCTTGGTTTGCTTTTGCAGCTCAGGGCACTAAGGACAAGTGGCGTTTCAGAGTTCAGGATGGATCAAGAGATGTGAAAAAAGCTTTAAAGCTGTATTTAAAGCTGCTATAATCAGTGTTTTATATTAACAATAGACGTCCGAGATCTCGTCTTTGTGGAGCCAGTGCGGTTGAGTTAGTGAGCATCAGCAAGGAAAATATATGATTTAATGCAGAAAATTTTGCATTTTTGCACATTGTTTTGTAAACCACAGTAAACCACTGACATTTTTCAAGAGAAATGAAAGATTTTGTTGTAGCTATAAAAAGAATGCACCTTAATCTTAATGAATTGGAACAAATTGGGATGAGGCTGAGATGAAACTATGAGGATATTGTTTCAAAGTAAAAAGCAGCCTTTGCATTCTGGAAATTCAAATATTTTCCATTATAACAATTGTTCATTTATACATCCTGCAGACACAAAGCCAAATTATCTTTCATTTGCAGTTGTGTTCCTGGTTATTCAACTTATCTCCCCCAACTCCTGAGGTACATATCTGGCTCCTTTGTTGCTAAATGTTCCACTTTGTTCACCAGCTATTCACAAACATTGTCTGGTAGTCATTTGGTGCTGGCCAGGTGGCGCACACTGAGTTTAGCTGCCCATTGCATCTGGAGATGAATTTGATGAGAGTGGTGAGAATGAGCCAAAACAATAAAGCTGAAGGCCAAACCAAAACTCTGAGGTGATAGAAGCTAAAACACAGTTTTCCTTAAACCTCCTTTTCTCCTCAGCCATACAGTTTTTTTCCATTTCACTTCCACCATTAAACAGCCGAGTTGTCCCCTAAAATCACTCAAGTTTAGCTAATATCACTAGCATTGATGAAAGAATGTAATCCCTGCAACATTTGCGAGGTGTCACTTGTTGCCATGCAACCAGTTGTCATTTCCAATCTGACAGATGCTTGTTGACACAGTTGCTGAGTAGTGTATTAAATTTAGTCTATTGACAGTGAAGGTTTTGAATAGAATGATTAAAATATAATGCATGCATTTCATGTCAGGGGCCGCATGAAATGTTTCTGAGGGCCGTCACTGGCCCATGTGACGCATTTTGAAAACCCCTGACTTAACCTCACTGTGGCTGCTCCTTTTTGTTCCATCACTCCCTGCAATATTTCAAACTGATCCCATTTCAAAAAATGACCTTTGTCTTGTTTTGTAGCTCACTGACAAACACAGTACTTCATAATAAAAGTCAATTTGTTTTTTGGCAGTTCAATGCTTTTAATGTGGTAGGAAATGTTTGGTTTGCATTGTAGCAGCCTGGGAACCAATCGGCTATTGTCTGGTGATGATTTAGCTTCATTTTGTTTATAGAGATTACATTAGCAGTCACTACAGTGTTTTTTTTTTCCAGGAACGTTGCCACAGACAGCATTTAATAATACCGCAAATATGAATATACTTATATACTTCCATCAGTGGGCTGTAGGTTCAATCACCATCATGCACTTCATTCAACAATAGATAGTAGAGATAGTAGAGAGTGAGATTTCCACTTTAACATGAAAAATCAAATACAGTGACTCAAGACTTTGAACCTCTGTATCATGAGTGCTGAGAGACAGAAAGCACCGTGTGACAAGTACAGACACGAGTTAGGAGAAACAATATTTTGGATGAAAATGGAGCAGGGTGAGACCTGAGCATCACTGCTTCTCATGGGTTACAGAAAGAAAAGACACACGGCAGCAGAGAAGTCCCGTCGGTGTGTGGAGACGCACATTTCAACAAGTATTTTTGTTATGACTCACAGCCCTTGTATACAGCAATCAAGCTAAATTTATCATCTTTCAGAGTCAGTAACCTTCAAGTTGATGTGTTTTTTTTTTTTTTCCTGCGCTACCTTAACAAAAGCTTTGGCAAGACAAGATAGTAATTTTAGATTTCCAATTCCTTCAGAATAATTTCAAGACTCATTCTTCTATGACCCACTTCTGGGCCCAGACTGTCTCTTTAAAGAAAAACAACAACAAGAAGAGTGGCACACTAAAAGGGTTATATCAGAGCAGTAAAAACAAATCTACTTCCCTTTTATTTGAACTGAGTAAATATCACTAGACGGGCACAGTTTACACAAGCAGCGCTCCGATTACAAGCTGTGAGAATGGCAGGGCACTCAGCCTCCCATTCAGGACAGTCACGAAAGCTGGCGCGTCTCCTCGATGACAATGATTAAAGGGCGCGTGTTTGCCGCAGGTATGTAACGACCACTTCAGGCTGAGCTTAGTTCCCCTCACGCTACCAGGAATGTATGGGAGCCGCTCAGAGAGGAGAGAAAACTACCACTGTGTGGGGAGAACGCTGCCCCTCCTCCGGGCCCTTTCGCTTTAACCACATACAGTAGGTGCACCACCGGGGCTGCACTTTCACCGCTCGTTCAGCCTGAGAATATATGGCATGGGAGGACCCTGGGAATCATGGGAACAGAGAGGAGAGAATTATGGGTGTTGTTTTGCTTTCTAAGAAGTGAACGTGCTGAGAAATGAAACTGAGAGCTTCTGATGACGCCTGTAATAACTAAGTACAGATAGTTTTAATGACAGAAGAAACATTCGCCATTTAAAAGGGACGTTCAGTATTTGTTTTTAAAGAGGAACTCCACAGCTGCTCTTTTGTGTTCTTTATAAATAATCACAGATTCTTGTTGGAGTGTTTGTAAAGACAGGTGACTTTTCCTGGAAGTCCTCCGCCTCGTATGAACCTTCCCACCAACTCCAGCCTTGTTTAAGGGCACTGGCCTCAGATATTTAAAGGGTTCACTATGCTTCAAACAAAGTATTTCTTTCAATATGACTGATATAACACAGAGTGTTTTAAGGAAGTCCACAATGAATCATTGTTCTGTGCACACGATCGCCTATTCTTGCTGGAGGATTGTTATGTTAATACAGGTAATTTTTCTGATAGTGGTAGGTCCTCCACTTTGTATGATCTTTCCAACCAACTCCATCATGTTCATTGTTTAAGGGCTCACTGTGCGAACAAACTAGCTTGTATGAAGGTTTAAATGGCTGCACTTGAAGGCAAAGCAAAAAGCTTCACATGACTCCTGTTATAAGTAGGTACAGATTGTTTTAATGACTGAAGAACCATTGAGCCTTTCAAAAATATTCTTTGAATATGACTGATAGTGCACAGATTGTTAAGAGGAACTTTACGTTGAATTGCTCTGTTTGTTCTGTGCACATAATCACATAATCATTTTCCCAATGGTGAGAGGTCCTCCACATCGAATGATCCTTCCCAACAACTCCAACAAGTGACTTGTGTAAGGGCACTGACCTGAGATAGTGAAAGGGTTCAGTATGCTTCAAACAAAGACATATGTACCAAGGTTCATCCAAAAAACATCTAAAGGCAAAGTGTTTATGACTGTTTCAATCGGCTCTCAATCGAGTATTATGTTACAATAATACATCATTTTTCTGATGCTCACAGGTCCTCGACCCTATATGACCCTTTACACCACCTCCAGGCAATGGTGTCAAATACCTAAAGGGTTCAGTATGCTTCAAAGTAGTTTGTATGAATGTCTTTAAAAAAAAAACATCTAAAGGCAAAAATGTTTATAGCTGTTTCAAATGGCTGCACTGAAAAGTAGAGCAAAAAGCTTTCGAATAGATGTTCAGACGGTCCCTCTTCGAAAGCATTCATGGTGTTGTTTGTACTCAAAAAGCGACAAAGTAGCAGAAGAATGAAAAAAGAAATGCTTACTTTCTCACTTTCATGTATGTGACTAATCAAATTTTGCAAAGCCACTTTAGTGTCAGACACAGCCCCCCGCCTCCCACCAGTTCCAACATCAGAGAGGTGTTTGGGTTCAGACGCTGACTGACCATCCAACACTTTGTTGGAAGCGCACCGAAGTTTTTTAGATGCAAGTCATTTGTAATCCGGTAAGCCCATCTGTACCAAATACCAAAACTAGAGTACAGGGTGGAAAACCATACACATGCAAACATACAAACTGGCCCCTCTTGAGGTTTGAACCTATGACCTTCTTGGTATTGACTTGCAAAAAATGTCCCAGACTGGACTCAAACCACAGAAAACATGACCTTGCACAGGCATATCATATTATAATACCACAGCGTGTTGGGTTTCTAAGTAAACTAAAGTTATTATAGTGAGAACACAGTAGATTCAAATTTGTGCAGATGACCGTGCCAACAGGACAAAAGCCTTGACGTATGCAAATTAGTGCATGAACTTTTCAAATATGTTCGATACTTATATGTGTGAGGCAAGTGTTGACACATGATGGTAAAAACATTATATTGTATGAAAACGGACGGGACGAAAGATCTGAAAAGATGAAAAAGAGCAGAGAGGGAAGAAATGGAAATGAGTATCACTTCTTCTGTGGGGTTATAGGAAGAAAAGACTCATGATAGCAGTGTGTGTGTGTGTGTGTGTGTGTGTGTGTGTGTGTGGTAATGACCCAGTTAGCCAAGGCCCATGTTTCCAGATGGTTGTGTCAGTGCTCCACTACTGGTCTATGCTTCAGGGAGCTCTCTCTCTCTCTCTCTCTGTGTGTCCCTAACTGATACCACTGATATAATCTGTGTTAAATTAAATCACAAAACCGGTTATTTTATTTCTCCTGTATTTTGACAGTAAAAAATTTGGAACTTCTTCAAAATCAGTCCATGCCTTTCCAAATGTAAATCTCAAACCAGCCAAACTTTAGTTAATTTTATTATTAACTTAATTCAGTGTTATTCCCCCAAACACTGTATTCGTTGACATTTTACACACAGTAGACACATGAATTAAATGTCAGTATCTCTGGAAAAAACGAAATTGATAACATTTTATTATTGCTTTTGATACTGAGATTGTTTTTCATTTTTTACAGAAGTATATTGCTGCCATGCCAGAAAAAGAAAAAACGATCAGTGTCACAGTTTAAGGTGAAATGTTTATTGTTTTAATGAGATATTTTTCATGCTATTTTGTAAGAACGGGAAAAGTTTCAGGTTATGGAAATAACATAACATGCAAACTTAACATGTTATAACAAGAAACATTTCTGGTAATAACAACATACTTTATTCACACCTTATCTTGTTATAACATGAGAAATTTCATGTTATAATGTAGTAACATATGACAAGAATCTTTTCTTGTTATAACAATATACCATGCATCTTGTTATACAGTGAAAATTTTCTTGTTATAATAAAATCTTTCTCAGATTATAACAAGATGTTATATATATCTTTGTAGCCATCAACATGTTGCCACAGTCGTTTGTCCCTCCTGCTCTGTTCAAGGTGGCTGCGTTCACCAGAGCATCAAAGCTCAAGGTGTGACTCAGCGTTATTGCATGTGAACGTCAGCGCTCATCACTTCCTCATATTAAAAAAAGACAGTCCGTCATGGGACAGCTCTGGAACAGCCTGACCCCGATGCTGTGCCGACGTGTCACGAACAAAACCATCTATATCCTGTTTGCCTCACTGTACACCTGTCTGCTTGTGGGTCAACTTTCCCCTCCCACTCTGTCCTCCCTTCTCCCTCTTTTTCTCATCTTCATCTCTACATCTTCCGTTCCTTCCTTTCCAGTTTCCCACGCCATCTTTTCCTCCCTAATTTCACTTTTTCCGCTCAAGTTCCTTCTTGTCTTGTCCACGTCGTCTTCTTCCTGTCACACTTGTACCTGGTTTTCCTCGACTGTCCTTCACTCCTCCTCCTCGTTGTTTACCTGTAGCTCTGTAGCCACGGTGATGGCCACGGTTGTCACAGTGATCATGTTACAACTAGGACATCCAGTTCCAAGAAAGGGAAACAAGGGATTCCCAATAATACACCACTATTGTTCCCACAAGACTCTCTCTCAGAACTACTCCGCTCCCATAACACACACACAAGAACACACAGATACGCCAGGAAAACAACACCAGATACACACTTGGACATGAAGGCACTAATACACACAAACCACCAAAGCCACAAACAAACAGGCACATAGATTACATAGAGTGTGTACATTTACACAGTTTTACAAACAGAATCTTAAGTTACAGTTAAGTGGAAGGTAAATGCAGTATTTGCCAGGAGTGTGGACTTGTGTCACATGACTTTGTCTCGCCGAGACCTGGTGTTGCATTCATGTGCTCCGTGAATGGTCCCATTTCCCAAGATGGGAAGTCGTTCCTCCATGAGAGTTCATGAGCCTTTAAAGGGAGAGATGCACATTTTTTGTGAGTATTGGTTTATCGTTCTATTTACCCATCTAGATAGTTTTGGTGTGAATTCTCTCCGGTAAAGATGTCTGCCTTCTCTCCAATATAATGGTACTAAATGGCACTTGTGGTGCTCAAAGCACCAAAAAATACATTTGAAAATTCCAAAATCAGTGTCTCTTTACAGAAATCATGATCATCTCACCTTTCTTTTCTTTTTTCTTTTTTTTTTCTTTTTACAGTGTAGCAATTTATATATCCATCCTGCCAACATCACAGTTGAATGTATGCAGCTAGAGAAAGATAACATCACTGTTCTTATTCCCACCTATTAAACTTGCAACAGGCATGGCACTAGTACTATTTAAATCACTGAACAAATCGGAGACGTGGGAAGAGACTCAGAGGTCTGGAACCAGGCTATTTTTAACGTCTTTTGTCTTTATTTTCTCAGACTTCTTCAGTGCCACAGAAGACATTATACAGCTCGTTCTACGGGCTTAGCAGTACTCTCCAAAATTAGCAAAGTGCAAGCTTTTCCCATTCCTCCCATTCTGTCGACATGCCATAAATGCCGTGTAAAGGCCAACCCACACAGAAAGTATTTGATATCACTCATCAAATGTGTGTGTGAATGAGTAGAGGTAGAGGGAGAAGGCTTAAGTGTGTCATATAAAGCAAAGGGAAAGAAAACAACAAAGCTGAGGTCAGTGCTGAGCGGTGGATTTTCACTGTGCTGCGTTCTAGCTGCCGCTGTTCCTCCGGCTCCGCTGCAGCCGAGCACGAATCCCCACAGGCTTTTACCACAGGAAGCCGAGCCGGGTAGCAAACGCTTCAGCTTCATGGGAAGCGAGCGAGTGCAATGCAGTATAACCTGCAGCAGGGAACTCAGATGCTGGCCGAACAGAACTAGGTCACATCCAGCGTCATAACACACAACAGCAAAGTGGAAATATGGTTGAGCAGCGAGGCCACTGATTGCGGCCTACTTTCTGCCTCTTTCTGCAACCTTGCTGTTTTTGAAAGTTATATGGCACACAAAAGAGATTTGACACAATAAATATAGTCCAACTATATTTTAAACGGTCCCCATTGATGTGTTGGCTTTTACCCTCATTGACACAAACATATAAAGACCATTTAAAGACTTCCTATCTTAAGTCTTCAGTCTTTAGTCTAGTTTTTTCAAATTTGGCACTACAGAAGCAAATCCTAACTAATCGTAGGAATCTTTTCTTACTTCATCCTATCTTCTTTAAAGTTGTTAGGAAACATGTTGTTATGCAAAAACAGTGCTTCAAGCCGTTTCATATGATCTTTAATGGTTATCCTAAAGTTAGGAGAGTTCATTTAGGATTTTGGGAAGTTAAGATGCTTGCAGAATACACGTTTCCTATCTTCAGACAGGAACATTGACTTAGGAACCCTTCATCTGTATTTCCTAACTCAGGTCGTGCTCCTAATTTCCATGGTTCCAGATAGGATCTAAGTTTCTGTAATACAGCCACAGTGTGTTACATTTTACAAGTATCGAATCTGTATTTCTTTCATAAAGTGGTTATTTAGAAAGGATTCTCCTCTTAAACCTGGAAGATTTGAAGCACACAATGAAAAACAGAAGGGGTCAATGGATCAATATCGCCTCCTCGAACAAAAGGAAGGTTTTCTTTCTTCCTGTGATCCGCGTGTTCCGTTTGGAGGTCGATACGAGGGCGCATTCACTCAAAATAACTTTCTACAAACCACCTTGCGCTCTTGTTCTCTGCCAAACAGGAGAGGAAAAAACACACAGAGGTACATAAAGAGCCAGAGTAACACCGGAAAACTCTGGAAGTCGACCAGAAAGAGATACTAATGTGGGTGTTCAGGTGGAAGGCAAAGGTCCCAGGACACTTTGTTACTCAACAAGCGATGATGCTGCCAGGGCTGTGGACACTTTCAGAACTTTTTGAAAAATCTTTTTAGGGAGGCGAGGAAGCAAACAGGCCATTAGCTTAGTAGCTAAAAGAGTGCTTTGAGCGAGTGGTGAGGAGGATTGTTTCTGCTCCACTGATTGTCATGCTAGATTTCAGATTTCAGAGTCCAACATCACGACAACATCACAGTTTGGAGGAGGATGGAGCTCAGCTATTGTCTTCTCTGTAAATGTGTGTACCTAAAGCCCATAATAAAACCCAATCTTGTGCAAGCGTAGTAAATGACTGATGTTTTTATGTCAGTTTAGTCATGCAAATGTTTGCATTCTCTCTATTTGCTCCTGATGTCACCCACACGGCTCATGCACCCAGTCTGTCGATATAAAAGGTTATGAGTATCAAGTATCCCATCTGTTTTTGTGTTGGATCTATTTTTGGAGCTTTCCACTGTGCATAAACAATGTAGTTAAAATGGACTTGCGTAAATCTTTGTTGACAGAGTTATGTGACACAGGTGAAATTGACTGAGAGCAGATGCACTATTATGTTTCTGTGACATTTAGGCTGAAAGCAGAAGAGCCGAAACTCCCCATGATGTCATTACCACGCAGAGTGACTTTTTTTTTTGGTTTGTTTTTTTTTGTGTGTGTGTGATTTATGTGTATTTTTTTTTAACATCTTACTTTGACAGATTGTGTACACATACTGGTTTGTGTGGAATCACACTTTTTCAGTCCCTCCAGAATTTCACGGGTTGTTTTGGGGGATTGTTGCAGCCTAAATTGCCTGATTCAAGCAGCTTTTCTAAAAAAAAAATGCAATGCAATGTTTTTAGGGATTTTTTGCAATGAAATTGTGGGAGCAAGTGTAAAGTACCTGGTTTTGGACAGAAAGATATTTTGTATGATTTAGTGAAATCAAAGGCAACTTACTCTGGGGAAAATAAAACCCTAACTCTAACCAAACAGGCTCAGGATTACAAAATCCAGAGCACCTGGAGGTGATCCTTTTGGAACTCAAACTCATTTAAAACAGCAAGCACAAAATTATAAAATAAAAGTGCACATAGCATTGATAAATGTCACAATGACAAATTGTATTCTTTTCTTTCAGGACATCTTAAAAGGAATATCTGCGTTTAAAGGAATAGTTTGGCTATTTGGGAAATAAACATTTGCATTCTTGCAGAGTTAGTTGAGAAAATCTCTTTCAAGCAAAAGTCCGGAGGCCATTAGCTGAGCTTAGCATAAAGACGGCAAATGTTGGTCAAAAATCTGACTACCAGCACCTTTAAAACTCAATTAAAATGTTTTATCTTGTTTCTATTACACAAACACAAGTATAAAAATGACAAGTTGTGATTTTACAGGTTGTTTAATGGACTGTTTCTTGGCTGGGAGCAGTTAATTCCTGAAGTCTCAGCCGCTTGCCGGGAAACTCTATGGTGACGACGAGAGTTCCGGCTCTAGTTTTATATTTACAGTAATTCACAGTCACGAGAAGGCTATCTATATTAGGAAAAGCAAACGTAAGTTTTACTGTTCTGGTGATGGTGGTGCACGGGAAAGATTAGTTTTATTGTCCTGATGTCATGGATCAAGGGAGCAATTAATTTCCTGATCAAATATGATTACCAAGGCTGAGATAATAGGGCAGCTGGTGAACTTCTTTGTTATTTCAGAAATTAAGAAGTCTGACAATAGTGATGACAGGTCACTATTTATAAAAAGATTTCAGTCCTTTTATTTGCTTTGTGGTCTGTCTCCAAGTGAGTGACATCATTCCTGGTCACCCGTTGGCGACTTTGGTATGCAAAAAGCCGTCTGTCAGAGCTGCAGTCACGGAGCGCCCCGATGACATCATGGAGAGGCAAATTTTGTCGTGTGTGTATCTAGGATGTTTGAGTGTGTCAACATTGCCTACTACATTTTCCTGCATTCCCTTGTCACCCTTAAACACACACACATGAACTTTTAACCACCCACGCACATGCACACATGTATGATCACACACACACGCTGCCTCTTTGTGTCCTCTTTTATCCTTCGTTTCTACTCGATGTGATATTCCACATGAACTCTTAAAAAAACCTCCACAGCAGGATGATAAGACATGATATGACAGCATGGATCGTGCTGGTTAGTGAAGCGGAGAGGACAAATGCAAGGCATGGTTGAATAGAAGAAAAAAAAACACTTGTCAGCAAGTTTATTACACTGAGCTAAGAAATCTATATATATTTAAAACCTACATATACATCCATCTTTGCTGTGAAGTCAGCCAATCCCAGCCTGCCTGGCTGTGGGGAAGGATGCTTACCCAGCAGGCTTTGGGGGTTCAATGGTAGGCCAGAGCACAATTCCAGGTCACGAGAAGCTTGAGGGAAAAGGATATCTGCTTTGACCATATTATGCATAGTCCTGCATACATATATGCATATGCATGATATAAAGATTTCCAGCCTGTTATGGTTTTAATATCTGTCTTTGAGCATGAATTAAAACCTGTGATACAGCACACTGTTTATTGGTAAAGAGGATTTAAAGTGCAATATGGAAGCATTCAGTGAAAATGGAAAATCTGTTTGTTCAGTAAACTTGTGTTGTGACTACGTTGTAGTGTTCATCTGGTAGGATATATGTAGTGTGTACTCTTCACCACTGAGAGGCAAAAACTGTGTCAAAGTTATGTTTCATACAATCGATATTTTATTGTATTTATTGTTGAGGCCATTGACATAAACAAAGATGGACACCACATCTCTGCTTCCTCTCACTGTATAGAAATTAAGCCGAAATTAAAAAGAAAAGAAATCGTAGCCAGAGTCTGCATAGTAGACAAAATCGAGGTCATATGTGAGCAGGACTCATCTGTCAATCGTGACATGAAACCCACTTTTTATAGCATCAAACAACTAATTAAAACCCCAAAATGAAAGAAACCTTCATGTAATAATAAAGCAGGCAGGGTTTATGACCTATACTGTAGCCAGCCACCAGGGGGATTCCCTCACTTCAGGGAGTTGTCAAATTGTCCATCTCTTTATATCAGTGGTTGAGGTTTAGAAAATTGTATCTTAATCCTCTGAATGTGGGTAGTTTCTTATCTCAAGCCCAGTCTGGGACCACTGTATTTTTCCCAAGTGTGTAACATTTAGTGCCTAACTCCTCCCCTCCCCCTTTGATGTACCCTTTGTAAGCTTTTTCTATTTTTTTATGTAGGTTTTTGTATTTTAACGTGCCAAACTATTTCTTGGCTGGAACGAGCCATTTCCTAGAGTCTTGCTGCTTGCTTGGCAACTTATTCCAAAAAAATATTTGGTTTATATATGGATTAAACAAACAAGAAATAACATGTAAATTCATCAGTGTAAGGGATGCCGATAGGCTGATTGTTACCGCTGAACAGAGCCAGGCTAGCTGTCTCCCTCTGTGTCCAGTCAACCAGCTGCTCTCTCAAGCTACATATTTAGCCGAGAGGCATAGCATTGATCTTCTCATCTAACTCTCTTGCTTGCTGAGTGTGACCTCTGTTTTCATAAGACCATCCCTTTGAAAACCGTTGTTTTCTGTGAAGTACAGAGGGTGATGGGGGCTCCGTTATTGGAAAGGCATACTGCAGCTGAATTTCTTAAATGAACACCACACATGAAATTTCACTTACCTACATTGTACTGGGGTGGAGGCAGAATGGCACTATCCCATTGTTCCAATGGTCCAAATGGGAATTTGTCCAACAACCCTTTATCCCAGGAAAAAACAACCATTGCTCTGCTATTACTAATAATGATACTAATGAAGTAAAGCCTTCATACTCCCAAATCGGAGTATACATGACACCATGGATGCACACAGATGTACAGTAGATCAGCATCTGTAGTGGCTGCCCATGCAGTCACAACAGATGAGAGATATGCAAATGTCCACAAAGACTTTACGCATCCACCCTCCGGTGATGAAATTTGCATCACGTGGATGTGGAAAGTATAACACTGGCTTAACTGTAACTATTTCAGCACCACAGACAGTCGCTGAACTAACAGCTGTAGGAAGAGTGTGCATTTTCGGAGCAATGGGCCTCCAGAGCAAATGTGTGTTTTCGGGAGAACAGGCTGTCAGATGAAGGGTTTTTCAGCCCAGTGCGACATCAAACCAATGACCAGTCCATAGCTGAAACGGGGCAAGTAAGGGTTACGATTTTTATTTATTTTTTTCATAATTTGGATGAACCAACCCTTTACTTGTGTGTCATCAGTCTTTTAGTCATTTGTTGCTTTGGTGTAGCTAATTTTGGAACAGTGTGATGACCTTGATCATGTTTTTAAGAAACTCATACTGGATGATTCATGACATTGGCTCATTGTTTTGGTCAGAGGCACAGAGCTGCTACCATGTCAGTGTATTTCTGTGTGTGAGTATACGCACGTAGATACGATGCAGTGGAGACAACAAGTGTATTCACAGGCTGAAAACAAGATAAGGTTTCCTGTGTGTATGTATATGGTTGTAAGTGAACATCCCTACGTATGCATATTTGCCTGCGTGCTTGCGTGAGCTCCGCCTCTTACGTTTTAATGAGTCATGACCGGCGAGCGCTGCTCATGCTGACTAAAATTAGACTTTAAGTTATCTGCTCAGTGAACTGCTCAGCACTGCTTAATTATTCAAGACCTGGAAAAGGCTGAGGACTGCCATTTTCTCCCTCCCTCTCCGTCTCCCCCCCTCCCTCCCGCTTGCTGTGTTTCGTTTTCCAGGACATGAAGTGGAAGACGGATGAGAGTCCCTGCGTCACTGCTGAGTGCGTGTCACTGTGTCATTCACCGGCCGCTGGATGATAATAATATCTCCCAGGCTTCTCCAGCGTGTGTACATCCACGTTCACGGTGTTTCTTGAATAACATCCGACGTCACAGGAGTGGGAGGTGTGCAGTCACATGCTCATTCACAGGAACACACACACACACATAAACACATACAGTTATTCCATTATTTCCCCCTCTAATGCATAAAATTGACCATAACATATGCTATTAAACGCCTGACTCTTGCTCTTCCCAAACCATTAATTAATCATATTTCTGATCCTATCTTGAAGCCCCTGGTAAAAAAAAAACAAGCACCAACATGATCTTTTTTTTTTCCTGGTTTCCAGTGAGGATGGTGGTCTTGTTTCTAGGCACAGATTCATATCCCACTGTGCCTGATATCCAAATAAAATATGAGGCTGGCAGTATTCTGGATTTTATTTATTACCAACAAATCCCATGAAAGACAAAAATTAACAATGTATTTACCCAATTAGCAAGTTTCATGTGTCGCCCAAGCTCAGTTATTTTCCAAAAACTAAAAACATATAAATATGCAACACAGCAGTTGGTTGCTTCATTACGATCAACATGGGTGCTGTGGTTTAACTTGAGTCACTCACACGTTGCCGCTGTCACTTTTTATTTTAGATTTCGCCTACTGTTCAAACCGACAGGCTCTGTTGCTCTGTCAATAAACATTATAGGCATTAGTTTGATGGTTAAAGGTCAAAGGTCATATCTCATCTGTCCCATTTTTTCGGACGAAGAAAAACCAATTCCAAAAATATTTAGAACAGCTGGTTAGAAGCTGATTACAAGTACAGTTTTGGTTCAAAAATGATCGAGGGGCAGTGCTCTTCTGGACTGGAAAACAAATTCAAAATGAACGGGTATTTGGGGGAAAATGGTTACCCTGTGATGCCGCACTGTGGGTTAGTTTTACTCATTTAATTCTTCTTTTTGGGCCAAAACTATTTGAAACATAAATAATACATTTGGTGTCTGAATCATGCCGTTATCTCTGTGAAAATAGCTATATTGAAGGAAAGAGGAAAAACATCAACATATTAGGTGACCTCAAACTTTTGAATGGTTGTGGCATATATACTGTACATATACAGTAAAACGCGCATCTCTGTGTGTGAGCATTTCACAGTTGTATAAAGAAACTGCGTCACTCGCTGCATGTAGTAGGATACTGAAGAGCCTTGAATGACAGAGCTTGATGTCACTCGCCCTCCCTCTTCATCTGTGACAGGCACCAAGGTGAGAGGTCAGTGTCCGGGTGATGATTGTGTGTGTTTATGTTTGCGTGTGCAGCTGCGAGTCACGTCCACCCCCGCTGTAACACCTTCAACTCCCCGGCTGTCACCTCTTGTAAGTCAAACACCACCTCCGTCACTACACACTCTAGCTTTCTTGTCGTCCTCGTGTCTCTCTCTCTTTCCCTCCTCTGTACCTCTTCATTGTTCTGTCTCTTTCATCCAGACTCAAGCCCAATTTAACGTTACATATCATTTTATAATGACGTAGTATGTGTCCTTTAAATCATCAGAGTTATTTCCGTGGTAGGAGCAGATAAATGCACTTCTTTTATGTTAAAAACAGGACAGATAAACACATCCTCACCCTTTCATATTATAATCCCCTCAAAACAAATTTTCTGGCTGTCACTTTTTGTTTTTGTGGCCAGCGAAGGGTGTGTGTGAGACTGACGGTACATGGTTAATAACAGTTGTTTAAGGCTTCAGTATGCTTCAAACAAACCAGTACCACCTGACGTGTTGTCTGACGACATCTTTTGGCAAAAGTGTTTACACCTATTCTGAATGGTTACAATTGAAGGCAACATGAAAGCCTGTCATCAGAGCCTCCTCCTGGCTGCCTAACTGATCTCTCTCCAAGAATGTCTTTTTAGTCTCAAGACAAAATCTGCACAATTGGAGATAATGCCCCATTATTTCTTGGTTGTACACACAAACAAGGACAAAAGTAGCTGTGTGATTAAAAAGAGAGCTCAAAGAGAGAAGCTCGCCTTACTGTTACGCCTCCTGACTCGATTGCTGCACAAACTGAGCTATTTTAGCTATTTTTGAAAGGTAACAAAAATTCCTGGAGACAAGCACCTCACTTCGGCTATCAGAAAGAGGGTTTAAGAAGCTGTCATATGATCCAGTAAGCACTTCGTTTGACACATACTGAAGCCATTTGGCTTAGACACTGATAATCATCAGTCCAGTCAGCATCAGTCCAGGTATCAAATGTTTTCTGTCAGTTTACAGTGATTCAAAACTATACTTTGTAAGCAATGGCAGAAAAAGTTATTTTAGTGTTGGAAAATCTGTGAGAAGTTCACTGAGGTACCAAATTTGCTCAGCTGTTATTGGAGTGCAGAGCAAAAAGGGGCATAAGAAAGGTCAATCAAAGGAATACTGAAGCCGTTCTATTGATGGCCCAGCATCTTACTAACACAGGTCTATCCTTAAATTTACCACCCATCTGTATATCTAGCATCTCTGAACAGGAGATGATGCTTTCTTTAACCTGCACCGTGTTGCCTCGACTGCTGGACGTGGACATTTTTTGGAGAAAAGACAAAGCGGTCCAAGTTGACCAATCACAGGACTCTCTATAGAGCTGCCACACATACAGTGGGTACAACTTGTGTGAAAAGCAGAATTCAGTCATAGGGTTCACTCAGGCCATTCGCTGCCAGCGTCCATACAGCACGTTTGCCTCCAGTCACACACACACAAATGCATGAACCCCCTTGAACCCCCTGCCATATAAACAGGCAGGCATGTTAGGAATGCCCACGTGCATTTACAGACATGTTTTGTGCCACCGGTGGCATTTGTTTGGTTAATCAGTCTGAGCAGGCAGCGGGGTCTTTTGTTATTGGCTGGGGCGCAGGGCGGGGCCTGCTGGCTGAAAGAACCTATGAGCATCAGCAACATCCTGCTTCTTTCAGCGGGGAATACAGGATGCATTCCTGTAACATGGCAGCATTGTCATCTCATATAATACCAGAGAGAACGGGAGGAGAAGGAGGAGAGAGAGCCCTCATCTGTCAATGTCACAGCTTTTTCTCCTCTGCACAAAACTCCATATTCCATCTGAAAAAGAAATAAGGACAGGAGACAAGATAATGTTGGTCTTAAAACAAACAAGTACACAACATTCACAGTTAAAATACTAGTGGGTTGATGAATAAATGCCAACTCTAACAACAACAAAACACTAGTGATATTTTCTAGCAAAATCACTGTCACAATCCAACCTCAGTTTCACTTATAATCATGTTTTGGTGCTTCTCACAGTGTTATCACATAACTGGATCAACTTATATATCAACCAGTTACTTAGAAAATACATATCTTTTACATTAGTGTTAAATTATATCTATTCCCAAGGTTTTTTAGATTGATTTCCAACTTCTCTGATTGTGGTATGAAAATCAGTTTAAAGAGATCTCAGGTTTGTTTTGGAAAGGCACCACAAGAATAATAATAATACTACTTTAAGACTACTCCTGCTAACATATGAAGTGTAGCGTTAACTTAAGCAGAGTCATGCTTGAATTGGCCATCAGCATTGTTCATTCATGCCTCTGGCTCATTCTCAGCTATGTGGCTACCAGCTGACTAGTAATGTCCAGTCATATTCTCTCATTAGTACAGCACAGCCATTTTACCTTGACGCCTCTTACTATTAAGCTGCTAATAGACTCATGCTAACACAGATTGCTGCCGTGGCTCCCTCCACCACCCCCATCATTAAGGGGTTTAGTTCTCTCAGCAGACTCCCAGTAAACATGGCTGGAATGTCACACACAGCCTCTGAGACCGTCAGGCAGCACAGTACCGAGGTGATTTATGGATTTTACTTGTTGCTAAAGAAGCTAACCACTAATTATCATTATTTCAGTTAGTCCATAATTTAGGTGTGCAGTTAGATGACTCAGCCCAGAGGCACCAGGAACCAAACTTGGCACTAAAACCATCTCAGTACTGTATTCCCTGTTGTCAGACTGGCCTCCTTTGATGTCAAAGATTGGTTTTGGTCCAGCCCCGTTTACTGGGAACCCCCATTCCAGGAAGCATCATGGACCACTACAGCTAACACACAGCACTATTAGCTACTGTAAATGCTAATCAAAATGCCTGACAAATCCCTCCCTTGCTGCTCGTTTTAACAGGAAACAAGTAAATATGCGTAAGCAATAAGGGAACTTTAACTGTGCTGAATATCGAGAATTCCTTGATGTATCTCAGGCTGTACTGCATTTCTATGTCATGTTTCTGGAAAAACATAAAGTGGCCTGGACTAGAAGTTTTGTCATTGCTCACTGTGGTGGCTTGCTGATCTCATGCAAGTGTCTAGACTGCAAGTTCATTTTAGTGTTAAAATCAGTAAAAATCCATGGATGCCTGAAAATTGCTCTAAAATTTGTTGTTAAGAGGCATAAACATGCAGAAACAATGAAAATGGTCAAGTAACAGTGACCGTTAACAGACACTATTTAACAAGTCACACTGCAGATCTTGTCCTACAAATCCTCCTGTGACTAATCTGCCTCTCTTCATTTGCATCTCCTCATCTGGGATTAACATAAAATTAACGGTCATCAATGAATGATAATGACAGGTCAAAGACAACTGGACCTGCAGTTTAGTCAGTTTAGGCTTCTTCTGCTGTCTGTTGGGGATTCACAGTCGTTTTGCCATCTGAAGGCCCCCAACAGTTTGATGTCACATGAGAGTCATCAAGGTCAGATGTGAATCGTTAAGGTCAGATGGCACTCATGTGAGAGTCATCAGAGTGACAGAATGTCTTCAAGACCAAACAGAAAATCCAGCTGCCTTTTGGTGACTTATCTTCAGATCGCTGACAAAAGGCCCAAGATCAAATCAGTGTTTGATTGCTATGTGGGAACTGTTCGAAGATGCAATCCAATGCCCAACATTTCCTGATTCCATCTTGTTAAATGTGAATATTTTCTGATTCATCCCTCTTTGACAGTAAACTGGATGTCTTTGGGTTGTGGGCAAAACAAGAAATTTGACAACATCATCCTGGGCTTTGAGGAACACTGATTGACATTTTCAAACAACTGACTAATTCAGAACATGATCAACAGGTTAATCAATAATGAAAGTAATCTTAGTTGCAGACTCTTTATCTAATGTCACTTCTTGCCTGTGTTTTCATGACAAAACGTAGTTTGCACAGCAGACAGACTCATCGAGGATTCCCCCTGGTGAAAGATCCTGTAATGTGTCATCCCCTGTTACTATGAGCAATCATGACCACAACTTCAAATTTCCTAATTACAAAACAGAGAGTTACACAGTGTGAACAATAAAGTAATCTGACAACTTTGGCAGTCATGTATTGCGACCGAGTCATTACTGTAGTCACATTCCCTCACTGTCCCCAAACAATGAGTTTCAGTTGAAATGCAACATATGTGAGGGGCGGTACACCCCTTTGGAAGAGACCTGAAATAACCCTGCAGCTTCTCACAAGCAGGATGCGTTTAATTTAATCCAGAGAGGCCAAATGTAACCGCCATGATCATCATTCAGGGGTCTGACTCTTACCATCAAACTCTGAGCTGCAGGGAATTACATGTTTATAAAGGAGCGATTGTTCTGATTGCAGTTTGAATCAGAGTTGATCGTAAAACACACACGGGAGGGGGGCAGAAACGAGAAGAAGGGGGAGGGAATGACAGCATGAACCCTGTATTTCCCTCCTGAGCAATAGTGCCAACACAACGAGGCTATTGTGTTGCTCTCTGTGTGATGTGGCCAGGTGGGGAAGAGAAAATTAGAAACGGGGAGGCAAAAGTATACACATTCTGTACTCAAGTAGAAGTACAGATACTTGGGTTAAAAAAAAGAAAAGTAGAAATACAAATTCAGCTTCTGTACTCAAGTAAGAGTCTTTGTCTTGGTATGTCTGTTCCATGAAGTGTACTGAGGATGTTACAGAGGTCAGAACCATCAAGAGGCGTGCTAATCAGAGGCCATGGCTGACGGGGGAAGTGCGCTCATTGCTCAAAGCACGAGACGAGGCATTCAGAGCTGGAGACTCTGCAGCATATGCACTCGCAAGAAGCAATCTGGCCCAGGGAATTAAAGGGGCAAAAAGGCAGTATGCACAAACACTGAACAGCCAATTCACCGAAGCTAAGGACTCATGTCGCTTGTGGCAGGGATTTCATTCCATCAATGACTATAAACCCCCTCCCCTGTGGATGTGTCATTCTGACCCCTTGTTTCCAGATAAACTGAACACCTTCTACGCACATTTTGAGGCCAAAAACACAGCGCATGCACAGACACCGCTGCCAGCACTGAACGAAATGTTTTGAACGCCTGGTCATGCAGCACATTAAAAACTGCCTCCCTGCTGACCTGGACCCACTACAATTTGCTTACAGAAGAAACAGATCCACAGAAGATGCAATTTCCACCATGCTCCACCTCACACTGTCTCATCTTGAAAAGAACGCCACCTACGCCAGGCTCCTGTTCTTAGATTTCATCAGTGCCTTCAACACAACGCTGCTAAAAGTGGACAACGGCATCTGCAACTGGGTCTACAACTTTTTGACTCAGCGACAGCAAACAGTCAGGGTGGGCAGCCGCACATCAAAGACCATCTGAAGTTCGCAGATGATACGACAGAGGTGGGCCTCATTGAGAACAACAGTGAGTCTGCATACAGGGAGGAAGTGAAACACCTGAGTTCATGGTGTAGCTCCCACAACTTCTTCAATGTGGACAAGACCAGCGAGGTTGTTATTGATTTCAGGACGGCTGGCAAACAGGATCATGAACCACTATCCATCGACGGTACTGCTGTGAAGAAGGTCAGCAGTGTGAAGTATCTGGGGGTTCACATTGGTGAGGACCTCACTTCAACCACTAACACCTCAGCAGTCCTCAGAAAAGCTCAGCAGCGGCTCCACTCCCTCCGCAGACTCAGGAAAACAGGCCTCCCCACCACACACCTCACCACCTTCTACAGGGGCACCGTTGAAAGCATCCTGACCTATGGATTCACCACCTGGTTCGGGTGCTGCAGTGTGAAGGAAAAAAAGCAACTTAACAGACTGGTCAAGACAGCCAGCAAAATCATTGGTGCCCCACTCCCCTGCCTGATGGAGCTATACCAGCAGCGCTGCATCAGTAGAGCCACCTCCATCATTGTGGACCCGCTCCACCCTTCCCACCACATCTTCTTTTGACTTGACAGCTAGGCACCAGTCAAGTCAAAAGACTGAATGCACTTTGAGAGAATGGACTGTTTTTATCTGACTTTATTCCTATTTATTAGTTTATTATGATGCTTCTATTTGATTATGATGTTTACTATTTTACTGATGTTTCTATTGCACTGCAGTCACTGATCGAGAAACGAAATTTTGTTCTCTTGTGTTGAAATGCACAGTGAAAATGACAATAAAAATCCTTGATCCTTGATCCATCTTGTTACTTCTTTTTCATCTTGTCATGTCTTCTTTGTATTGTCTTTTATGTTGTTTTCCATCTTGTTGTGTCTTTTTTGTTGTGTTATGTGTTTTATGTTGTCTTTTGTCTTGTTGCATCTTTTTTGTCTTGTTATGTCATTTTTTGTCTTGTTATGTGTTCTTTGTCTTGTGACATTTTTATCTTTTTATGCTGTTTTCCGCCTTATTACATGTTCTTCGTCTTATATCTTCTTGTGACATCTTTTCTGTCTCGTGACATTGTTTTTTGTCTTCTTACGTCTTTTGCATCCTATGTCATTTTCGTCTTGTTATGTCCATTGAGGTTCATATGCCATACACTGATGGATACACCAAGAAATCGTCTTTTCTGTTACTGTCCCATCCATTTTGGGTGAAATCAGTCTTGTTGTTCAAATGCATTATAACTAAAGTAACAAGCCAGTTTTGAAAATGTAAGGAGTAGAGAGTGCAGATGTTCAAATGAGCTCAAAATAAAAAGTTGTTAGTAAAATAAATACTCAAGTAAAGTACAGATACCTGAAAAATCTGCAGCTTATTTACACTTAGATACTTCCCACCTCTGGTGACAGCACACATGTTGTATAACCTGCAGACAGGTGTGAGTGAGGGTGTGTTACCCTGAAAAGACAGTAGATTGACAGAAAGGCAAGACAGACTGTGAGGAGACAGAAATAGGCGTTCAAGACTCCTTCCCACATACTTGCTCTCTCTCCCCGTGTCTCCCAGGTTGTGGTGGTGCTGGCTGGGTGAGTGGAGAGTCACGTCCCCACCCCCTCCACCCCCCGTAGAACCCTCCTGCGCACAGACAGAGTGGCCTGTGTAAGGTGGAGGAGCAAGGTGACGCCAGTGGGCCACACTGAGCCTGTTGTTAAGACCTGCACGTCAAGAGTGGGGGGTAAAGGGTGAGAAGAGGGGTCGGGGGGGTAAGACATGGTGGAGAAATGCAGGGGAATTGGAGGGAAAAGAAGGAAGGCGATATTGGAAACATGGTCAGAGGGGAGGACACGAGCGAGGCAGAGATAGGGAGAGCAGGATTAAGAGGCGTGTGTGTGTGTGTTTACGTGGCAGAAGTTACATCTGTTCCCAGTTACCCCCCCTCTCCTCACCTCCAGCCCCCTTTTTCCTCCCCAGCTTGTAAATGGTAGCATTTTGCCAGCCATGTGGGGTTGTGGGGGGCAGGGGTTTCGCTCCTTGGCGGGAGATGAGGCGCGATGCACATGATTAACAGTCCAATCTTGTTCTCTCGCAACCTCTAGTTGTGTAACCAGCTCCTTGACAGGGTAAAAGTTCGACATCATTACAAATACTGCTCATTGCATTCACAGTGGAAACCAGTGCAGATTTGCTAAGGAGGTTTTAATGAGTTATGGGTTTCAGTAAAGTCAGCTGAGGGAGACTTCATTGTATTATGAATGCACTTTGTGCCCTTGTTGAGAAGAGCGCTAAAGAATAAATATCACTGTAGTAGATTTGTTGGTAGTATGAAAAGAATTAGTTACTGTTGTATTATTGTTGCTGTTCCCATCAGTTTTGTTAGCCTGCAGATTGCATACACTTTGTATCACCTTCCCCTTGCAAGTATGAAGGAGAGCCTGACTGCAAAAATCAAAAAGGCCAGATTTAAAGGCTAGGTTTGGTTTGTCCATTTTGGATTTCAGGTTGACGTTACTAGATCGAAGTGCATCACTTGAACTTTGAATCATAATTATTACAACTTAGGTATTATTTAGTATTTTTGCCATTATGTAACAATAACTCTGTACTCATCAAGTTAATTGGTGAGAGTTCAGAACATGGCAACAATGCTAAAAACATCCTATCAAGAAACACGAGGTTAGCTTGGTTAGCTAAATTTATTCATAACAGACAATAAGTCAAATTATAACCCAAACTGTATGTTGTAAAAATCCATTACATTTTGGGAGAGCCATGACACTACATTCTACAAAACCAAAGTCCTAAAACAAGGCATAAGTGAACTAATCTCACTAGGTTAACAACAAGCTTGTCTGGCAAGGGATTATTACAAACATTTTAACTGTGCTTATTTTTTGTTTCACCTCCATAAAAGTGGTTTAGATAATCTAGTAATACTGTTACGCTAGGGCTACACTGTTTACCACTACCTATGTGTGACAGCTACCTCACTGCACTCCTGCTTTCTACAATGATTTTGCAGAAGAGTTTTGAAGAAAAGAAAAGAGAAATCACCAGGGAGCAATATGATTTTTTCCCTTTTTGATTTTTTCATGTGGCATATTCTACAGATGCAGACTACAGATATAGACACTGAAACTGTAGAGTGAGGCATCATGTTGCTGGTATGATGGCAATATGACTATCAACAGATCATTTTCACGGTCTATTTTTGTAGAGAACCACTTGCCTCACGTAGGAATAAAAGGCAGCCAGTGTGGTTGTTGTAGCCTGTTAGCATGGGCACCGAAATGAAAAGCAAGAGGCTCTGAAATGCACATGTGCTGCTCAGGTAGGCATGTGCATCCCAACCTGTGCAGAGAATCTAACTGCTTATGTTTATGACTGTGTCCAACTTTGATTTAGCAATGCTCACAATTGTTCTCAGATATAAGCAACTTTGGTTAGTACAACATTATCATGTCCATAGTCATTACATGAAGCCCAAGTCATAAAAAAAATGCAATTATCCAATAACATCAACCTCACTGTTAAATTATAATTGTAGTAATTCTTCAGCCATGTGAGTACTACCAAAAAGCTGGCAAACATGCCATCATATGGAACAAAATCTCACTGTGGCTCGCTGTTTAAGTTTAAAGTTTGTAGTTTGAAACAGTCCTTTGTTACGTAATTCCTGCTCTGGTAGTAGTCCATCTGGGAGTACTCTATTGGCATGTACAAACGTGTGAGAGTGTGTCAGTGTGTGGGCGAGAGCAAGATGGAAAGAGTCAAGTGAGTGAGTGTGTAGCCTATGTGTGTGAGTGAGCGTTGTGGGTGTATCGGCCTTATCCGCTTTGAAGGCAATCGATTAAATCAGTTCATTTCAGAATTTAATTTCGTCATTTCTATTTTTTACACCTGATGATTCTAACAGAATGACAGCGCACCAGAGCCGTCCTCGTTGCCAATATGCAAGTGTTCCTGTATGCATGAATGTACTTGTGTGCATGTGTGTGTGTGTCTGTGTGCGGGGGCTGCAGCAGGCTGGTGAGTGGGCTGCTCACTGCCTTCCATTCTCTCTGCAACCAGAGACACTTCCACGCCGTTTGCTACCAGAGCCATTCACAGCCATCGCTAAAGACTCCCAGAAACAGGATGTAGGCCAAGCCGGAGCTGCTATTGCTTGGCCACGGGTAACCGACTCGGTTCCAGCATTATGTAAGCCTGCCAGATCAAGCTGTGTAGTCATTTGGTCACACGCTTAATTTACATTTTCAGCAATGGAATGAAACACCGGAAGCCCTTCATCTCTTCTCTTTTCAACTTAAGTAATGACAGCAGGTTGGACAAGTGGGAAATACCTGAAAAAGCCTGCAAATCAAAGACAAAGACTGGTTTCTACCAACAACAATCCATTTATAAACCCAATGAAATCACGATTTAACTTTAAAATATGTTGCACCAAACTTTTAAACTAAACTTAAATGATGGCTGAATAAATATAAACCTCTATAGATGCCTAAATTTAATGGCTGCCTTTTTGAGATACTTGAAAAATACTCCCCTGCTGAGCCGTCATGAGTAAGTTAACTAGGCTGACCAACATTAACACAAGTTATTTGTTGATGCAAGGACGTTAAACTTTTAAAATGGCTACCTTTTTGAGATTGATTAAGGAAAATAACTCTGCTGAGCCATCGTGAGGAGGCTAACTAAGCTAACCAATGTTTTAGCTAGCTAGCTAGCAAACAATATAACATTTTGTTTTTTTCTTCACTTTTTTGCTAGCTAGCAAACAATACAACATTGTTAAGGAGAGCAGCCAAAAGTTAATGAAGCCCCACTCTTTTATACTTACAGACAGCACTTGAATTTATTTATTCATTTATTTTATTGGATAAGCATCTCCAATAACATGAAACTCTACTTAAACATTGCTAAACTTGCATTTACTAAATGGAGATTCTTCTTTTATTGTGCAGCAGAGCTCTGCTTAATTTAATTAATCTAATTGATTGATACAGCTAATCCTATGTTAAATTCATCTTTTTCGGTGCAACCCGGTCACAGACTGTGTTTTGTCATATGATTTAACCTTTAACCTTTAACTTTTAACCTGATCAGCTTTCAAGCCACAATAAACTGCCATAAACTGACTGATCTGACTCAAGATCATCACCTGAGGGCATGTTCTACCAGAGGAGAACATAATGGGGAGGCATGGTGTAACTACGGCGAGGAGCAATGTCTTTTATCGGCCGGTCGTAAACTAAAAGATTCACGTCCCGAGGCGAAGAAAGAGGCTCATGCAGGCACCAACTCTCAGAACAGTAAAACAAAGACAAGGCCGCCTGGAGGAAAAAGCTCTGCTGGATGATTTCTGTCTACAGCTGTGTCCAGCCTTTGAATTGCCCGTGTGTCCAGATGTTTCTGGCTATTAACGCAGTACATGTGTGGACCACAGTGGGACGACTGGCTGGTCGCCTCTTACACCAAGGTCGCCACCTAATGGCCAGAGGTGTGAAGACAGGAGGAGAGACGTCAGTCAAAAAATCTCTGCCAGTGTCATTACATTTCATACTTTATAATTCTCCACTACATTTTAGAGAGAAACATTGTACTTTTTTTCATTTATTTGATGGCTATAGTTCCTTGACTAATAACACATTCATACATCAATAATAATAATAATATAGTAATAGAATATATAATATTTAGTATTTCTGCTTTATGAGTACTTTTCATTGACACTTTAAGTACATTTTGCAGATATTACCTCTGTACTCTAGTACGATTTTAAGTGCAGGATGTTTACTTCTAATTGGGGCTGTACGATACAGTAAAAAAAAAAAATCATATGGCGATCACTTTGACAGGTAATGTGATTGTAGTATGATCAGTGGCAATGATTATTTTTACATCACAATTTTCATTTTCTGTGAAAAAACATTTGTCGGCCAGGGCATCCCTGCAGCGTTATAGCAGTCTCACAATTTTTCCTTTATCAAAAAATTGCAGCTCCTGCAATTTGAATTGATTGTGCAGCCCTACTTCTAATGAAGCAGTTTTACATTAAAGTATTGCTACATCAGCTTTAGGGTTGGAGTACTTCTTTCACAACTGGATAGTGCAGTTTTTTTCTTTAACAGAAGTTTAGTGTAGTTGCCAATTAGCAACATTTGTCAGCTATTAAAGTCCCTTCACAAGCTTTACACACGTCATGAAGTTCAGTGTACTCGTGACTTGGCGAACTACTCAGGCTGTGAAAACAATTGCTTAATGTGGCTTTTGTAGTTCTGGAGAAATTTTTCCAAAGTCTGAGAAAATACTACCCTGATGATGTCATGATGATGACATCAGGGTCAGTTTGGATTGGACCTCATCTTTTTAACAGAAAGTTTGCACTACAAACTGGAGTTGTGGAGTTTGAAAAACGCTGGTATTTAAGAAGCAATGAAGGTCTAATGAAAGATGCTATCGAATTGAATTGTGGGAAATGCAGGATCCAGAGTTTATGGAGTGTAATCCATGCTAGGAACTAAAAACCGATATATCTCAGCCTCTGCTGCTTCAGTTTTAACCATTGTTTTTGAAATATATCTCTTGTGTGTGTCATATGGCTGCGCTTTGTTGATGTGTTTCATCAGATGTACAGATTTTTTATCTCCAGCTGATCAGCTGTTAATTGATTGCTGATGCACACATATTACAGCACAAAAAAAAAAAAAAAATGTATTTGCTTTAACTTAAACATTTTTTATAGTCAAATAATAGTGATATTAATTCAGTTTTACTTCAGAAAACATGTCGATTAAGCTTAAGATATTAAGTTGAACCCACACTATAATTAACATTACTAACAAATTGGATTTGAAAAGTTTGAAAAGTGGCACAAAGATGACATGTGAAACTGTGGATTTATAAAATTTCAAGTTTAAGTTGGGACTGAATTCAGTACTAATCTACATCATGATGACAGTGTTTTCCTTATCATATCTTAAAGTGTATTAGAGACACACAGCAAGTTATTCATTTATTTATTCATTTATTTATTTTTTGCAATGAATGCAGAGGCATGAACATAAAGTTAATATGAAGTGTACAAGTTGAAGTATATATCTAGATTTAGTTGAGGTGGTGTACCTAAAATAATACAGAGCCTGTTTAATTGGACACATTTTTGAGTAAGAAGTATTTCTGTTAAAAGTCACAGAGGGGATGTAGGAAGTGCGAGGCTTTAGCAGAGCGGGCTTCGGCGGGGAATGAGTGGCATGTCACCGGCCCAGCAGCTCCATGGCAGATATATGTCCAAAAGTGCTGAGCTGACAGAGAGGTGACAGGCAAGGCTTAGCTGACCCAGCAGTGCTGCTCTCTCTCCCCCTCACTCTGTCTGACTGCAGACTCATCAGCACAGCCTTCAATACAGAACGCACTCTCTTTCCCAGAAAACCTCACCGTCCCGTCCACACTTTGCAACGAAAAAAAAGACGACGAGTTAATTTCCACCAAAGCCTCAAACTCAAATCTGTCCTCATGAGAACTGCTCTCACGAAGGAAGGGTTCTGTTTTTACCCTGTGCTCTTAGAAATAAGGGTTCTTAAGGGTTCTTCCTGAAGGGCTGAGGTTCTGCTCAGAACCATTTGCTTGTGAAAAACCTTTCATTCACATATATCCTTTCTGGTAGACAGGATTGGTGAGATCCTTGAAGAACTCTTTCATCGACTGTTCTTTGTACCATAATATAAATGGGTTCTTGGTAGAACCTCCTGGGTGGGTTCTACATAAAACCTTTTTAATATAAAAGGGTTCTCTGTACACATCCCTGGAGGGGTTCTAGATAAAACCTTTGCAATATCAGAAGCTTCTCAGTAGACCCCACCCCCCCCTCGGATGGGTTTTATAAAATCCTTGGCATATAAAAGGGGACTCTATGGGTTGGTTCTATTTAAAACCCTTTGAACGTAAAGATAGAACCCACCTAAGGGGTTCTAGATAAAACTCTTGGAATACAGAAAGGTTCTCAGTAGAACCTCCTGCCTGGGTTCTAGATAAAATCCTTAGAATATAAAAGGGTTCTCAGTAGGACCAAAGCAGGGGGTTCTAGATAAAACTCTTGGAATATAGGAGGGTTCTCACTAGAACCTTCTAGGTGGGTTCTAGATAAAAACCGCTGGAATACATAAGGGTTCTTGGTAGAATCCCCCAGGTAGTATCGAGGTAAAAGAGTTCTTGTTAGATCCCCCCAGGCATGTTCTTGGTAAAACCCTTAAAGGGTGGAAATGTTCTGGTTGGAACCATAACTCCATAGAAGGGTTCTGTGGAGAACCTGCCATACAGGGTTCTGAGTGCAACTTGTCAGCGATGGTTTTAGGTATAAGCTTTTTAAGCTGGGCTCAATGTAGAACACTCTGAAAGGGTTCCAAGTGGACCCTCTATAAAAAGTTCTACCAGGAACCAAAAAGGGTTCTCCTACAGGGAAACGCTGAGGAACCCTTTATGGTTCTGGTTAGCACCTTTATTTGAAAGAGTGTGAGCTTGTTGCAGTGAACGTGAATCACCCCTCTCTCTGACCGAGAGTAGCCTGTCAGTTGCATAACTGCCATCAGTGGGGTGGTCAGCGCGGCCGAGCGGCTGAGCCCTCCTGTGATCGCCGCTCTCTCTTTTCTGGGGTTCCCGTCCAGAAAAAACAAAACCATATGAACTGATAACGGCCAGGAAATGAGTTCCATAGAGAATGACACAGAAGCCCGGGCCTGTTTCATATCCAGTCGATTATAATAAGAGAGAAAATGTAACTGATGCCTGTTGTTGTTGTGATCGTCCGCTCTTTGCTTTCATGTGGCCACGTGGCTTTGAAGGCTCATAAGAGACTCATGTCCTCTCTTATTACGTTGCAATGAAACACATCCACTAAACTACCCAATAAAACACGGATCAGACCGAGTCACGTTTAGGAAGCTGAACGGAGATGTGAGAATGTTTTGATGACGCAGCAGTAGTAGGCTGTATTTTGACTCTGCAGCTGACAGAATTGAGATATAAAATATACCATGAGTGCCTTTTAAGACTAGACTATGCTGCAAATTGAGCTCATTTAAAACAACAAAAACAAAAACCACAAATTAGACTTGGAGAGTGAAGCTCTATATATACATGTGTAGTTACTTGCAACCCACTCATCAGCCCAGAGCCAGTCTTCCACTTCAGCCCCCAGAACAGCATGTGAGTCTGTCACAGTCTCCAAAAAGAAGACAGGGTTGCAGTCTCACATACATCCGGCCGAATGCTTTAACACTTGAGGTGCTGCACATTTAAACTTGTTTTTTGAGCTGTGAAACAAACTATATGTACATGCTGTGATGAAACACATTAATGCTGGCATTTCATGGTTTAAAAATTACTCAAAATGGCTTGGGACTTCTTTACATCAAGAAATTGATATAAAAAAAAGAATGTTAATGTCCAATCAGAGGTGGGTGACCAACATGATTGAGCTCTGAATTCCTCTCTCCAGTCCCTTCTCACAGCCCCTTCCAGCCCCCCTTTTTGCAGCAGGTACAGATAAGATCTGGGGTTGAAGTTACAATTTAAGTAATCAATTATTCTTTAGTACTGTTATGCCCCTCCCACTGTTTTGGAGACTGGAGCATGCTGTGTTGCACTCCTGTTTTGTCTGCCCCAGATTTCTCCTTGCCTTTCTCTTTGGATGCATTGTCATGTGCTGTGTAGGTATGGTAGGTTAGCTGTATAATGTAGTTCCAAACCTTGTTTGGACTTATATGGGTGGGGGTGTTACGTGCCAGTCAGGAAAAGAGCTTGTTTCTTGTTTTTCCCTCCTGTCTGCCCTTTCTCCCCTCCCCCTCCCCTCTTGTCTCCAGGTGATAATGGACAGGCTCCTCATTGGTTCCCTAAGCTTGGAGCTGTCCACTGGCTGACATGGGAGGGTAATCAGCTGATTGAGCTCACCTGGGCCTCTGAGCATAAAAGCTGGGCCCTTTGCTCACTCTGGTCTCCCCCTTCCTCCAGCTGGCATCCACCTTGTGGTCTTTTTGGTTTGTGTTAAGATCTGTGTTAGCTTTTAGGTTAATAAATTATTCTTGCTTTTACTTTGACCCCTTGTGTGGACTCCCCTTCTTGTTGCATTCCTTGAGCTGGTTTGTAACAAGTACTTTCCATTTTTTGACCCATTTCATTATGGTACTGTGTCAAGCTTTGTTATAATTCCTGCATTTAAGTAATGCACTGTAATGTTGCTCTGTGTCTGCTGGATATATATAAAGATTTGTTAATATGTTGACGATAACAACTTCATAAGATAAATTTGTTGACGGTATTGGTTCTAAGGGGACAAGTACAAATAGTGTATACAAATTTGTATACTCCCTTTTGTGTCTTGTTTGTTTGTTCAAAATAACAATGGGGAAATGTTGAGATAAAAGGTTCTCTAGTCATAGGAGGCAATGGTTTTCTTCTTCCTCTATGGTGTTCTCACTGTGTGATTTTTTTTTGAACATCGGTGCAAAGTTTTTGAAAAACAGTTCTCCAGTTCTAGCTGTGATTAAAAAATACCAGCATTCAAGTTGTCAGAGTTTGTCCAGTCAGATAAGAAAAATGCGTCAGGCAAATTAAAGCCTGTTTCTTAACAGTGTTTGTTTGTGGATTAAACTGCATTACTGCACAGTTTACAGTACAGGTACGCACAGAATCAAACCTGTGACCCTCTGGTCTCACAGCACACTAATCCCCCCTGCCGCCCAGACTGTGTCATCTGTCTGAGCTTGTGTGTGACCTCCTCTATCTCATACACACCACCACCTTGTTCCCTCTCCTCTAGGTCTGTTTACACCCTCCAGTGTCAACACCACCTGAGCGCCATGGCAACATGCACCGCTACGAGGAGAAGCGAGCATGGGCCTCTGCTTCCACCAGGGTTTTACAACTGGTTTTAGAGAAAAGGTTTGGAAAACATTTTGAAGTCAAGTCCAACAGTTTGAGAGAAATATGCCTTTGATGTGGCGAGCCAGCTAGCGTTTTATGTTACTGCAGGTGTTAAAACAGGTTAACAATAGAAAATACTGCCTATTCATACTACCACAAAATCCAGTTTTACAACCTCAGTGTGAATTAGGTCAAGCTATCACCCACACAATGGCTGATACAGTTAGCTTAAAACTCCAAATTTAGATCTTAAAAATAGAAATAAGGGGGCGCTCCTATAGCTCAGTTGGTAGGGGCGTGTGCCCCATGTTCTGAGGCTGTTAGTCCTCTGTAGCGGCCGCTGGTTCGATTCCTGCCTGTGGTCCATTTGCTGCGTGTCATCCCCTCTCTGTTCACCCCCCTTTCCTGTCATATCTTCAGCTGTCACTATGATTAAAGGCAAAAGCCCAAAATATAATCTTATGAAAAAAATAAAATAAAAATAAGACCATCAAAAATTGTTGTCGACATGGTTTGATATCCTTGGCGTCCACATTTTAAATTTTATTGCCTGCAATCAAAGAATCTGTTGAGTGTCAGCATCTGTTTGGCCGTTAGTTACAATGTAACAGGGTGGAGATGGTCTCTGCGACTGAAAGATCACAGGCTTGATCCCCACAGCAAATATGTGGCCTCACAGCTGAGCTAAACTCCAAATAATTCAAATTTGGCTTTTCCACACAGGAAATATGATAAATTTATGGCCAAAAAATCCCCGACACTAGCCAGCCACGACTGCAGCCACTGCCACTGTTCATCAGTGGCATGTGACTGGTGGTACACTGTGTCCTCTTTTCAATTTCATAAAAATGTGAATGTGTTTGTAAGTACTTGATTTTAGGATTATGCACCTAGGCCTAACGCAGCTACATTTTATTGATTTTATTGTGGCTCACAAGATCCTTCACACTGTGGGGATACTGTTTAAGAATCATCATGAGAGTCTGCGTCTGCAGAACATTACAAACCCATATTAAGGTCCATGTGAACATTACTTCATTGAAGCCACAGAAAAGTAAAAAACAGCCAGACTTCTAGCTAGCCAATCACACTTGAGTAATTAACAAAGCTGTGTATAATAATAATTGCATTTAAATTCACTGAGTGAGCAGGGTGAGAGCATCAATTAAGAGCCTCTAAAATAAATGTGTCATGTAAATGAGTGCAATAAATAAGCAAAAAACAATGCATGGCAGGAAAGAGATTTATTCAAGTACTGTTCCTCCTTTGACTTCCTCGTCTTAGTGTCTTTAAAAAAAAGGAAAGATTTTAGGAAGCAAGAGTGCTGCATCTCTTTAGAGTGAGATCAAAGTCGCCCTCTCTGTCTCCTCTCATTCCTGATGGGAGTATGAGACCAGAGGCCAGACGATGCAGTCACACATACAGACACACACACACACACACACCAAATCTCATCATACTGTCATGCAGGCATACACACAGATGCCTTCACGTGCAGACAGACGCTCACACAGACATGGGCGCTGGCTTTAAGATCAAACAAAGGTGGGTAACATCAATCCATCCTACCTGTCTGCGAAATCTCTGTACAGCAGAGAGCGTGCCAGCGAGCACCACGCCACTCCCTGTCTCCTACATCCCTCCTCCTCCACCTCCTCCTCCTCCTGCTTCTTTAGTCGATGCATTGTTCCTTGGAAGGCAGCGCAAAAGTCGACTGTATCTGGAGATGGAAGACTCATATATGCAGCAATTCTAGGTGCATACAGTACTTATATTTCCAGTAAAAGCACGCACAATATCAGCCTTTCATCTGCTACTACTACTATTCCAATAAAAACCGAAGCAGAGAGGACTATTTTCTCTCCAACCAGGTACACATAACATGTTGAATAATTAAAAATGTTTGGATGGGTTGCACACTCTTAGTGTACAGAATAGTCCCAGGTAGAATATCATTTTTGCACATGAGAGGAAAACTCTGGTGTTATTGAATATTTTGCTATTACTTCTCTGCTGCTGCAGGCCCAAGCACACCTCAACCACCAGTATCATGGCGTAAATTATTCAGATTCATGTTATGTTTCCCTGTTTGCTCTTATCAAAAATCAATTGAAAATCCCATAACAGACATGTTCATCAATCCAAAAACATGGTCAGTGAATGCAGTCTCTGCAGAGCTGCTTGATTCAGTAAAGCGAAACAGCTATAATTGACTTTTATACATTTACTTGACAGCAAGAGGATCTACAATCACAGCACACTGCATGAATAATATACCTGCCCTTGGAAATGATAGCTATAAATTGTGATTTTATTACAGCAGTATTTAAATTAAATTAAATTTACTTCCAGGTCTTAGCTTATATATTTTCTCGTGCCATCTCTGATGATTTTATGCAGAAGAAATTAACAGTACCCTTCAACTGAGGACGAGCCTGTAGCTCAGTTGTGAATCCAATATAATACCCTTAAACCACATTAAAGGTGCAATATGTAAGAATTGGATACCTGTTGAATTCATACTCCAAACAAATAGGGGGAAGAATATCAATAGAGCAACTGCAAACTGCTGCTAATTGTAGCTGCCGTTAGCTAGCTAGCCCAGTTAGCCTCTAACCATGCAGGACCCGAATGGGCACCAGAACTGGGGCTGGGTGAGCAAGCAACAGAACCAGACTCACCAGCTTCCCAGCAAACATGGCCGGCCCAAAACTGAACATCTCTGAGACTGACGGAGGCCAGTTTGATGGCACATGCATGTTTTAAATCGTCAGACATCTTCACATATGTGAATTAGTCTGGAACCTCTTAGTTCATGTTCAGTTTTCAGAGGGTGTTGAAATGTTTGACATGCTTGGTCCATTTCCAAGCAGAAAACAGCAGCCACCTGGTTACAACATTTCTCATATTATAGCTAAAGTACACTAAAATATACTTCTGAAAACATCTGAGGCAAAAAAAAAAACAGGCAATGTAATAATAGAATCTTTATTCATATTCTCAGCAAGTTTGATCTGAGTTTCAGAGTCCTGAGGCTTTGTTGTGGATGGACCTGCTGACTGGACCCAATTGGACAGACCGACAACCAATGAGAGTAGCAAAACGTGTGACAGAACATCTGAAATGTAGACCGGTGACCCTTCTTTGTCAATCAATGTACAGAACCCGTCCTAAACACAACCAGACCAAGAATCCAAGACGTGAACTTTCGTCTGGTTCCCAGGCTAAGATGCTCTTAGGATCCCAATTCAATTACAGAAAGTATTAGTTCATTGCTCATAAAGTATATTCTAGCCTTTTAAGGAACCACCACCACCATGTTGCTTATCTGAACGATATAGCTAGATGAAAGCTAGACAAGCTGCAGTTTTTGGTCAAATATAAAAGTGCTCATGTCCTTGTTTGCTCCTTCAGATACAAACCAGATAAAAAAAGAAAGAGCCTCTCAGAATTGGAATCCAGCATTGGGGTTCATCTGTGTTTCAGGGGTCACACAACCTGCACATCAGTGTGTTATAACTCTTTCGCACACAACACAAATTTTCAATTTCCCCTCCTTAACCTCAGGCAGGCAACTATTGCTACACATGCAGCCCCAGCTGCTCCTCTGTCCTCCATCTAATGCTTTTACTTCCCGCCAAAGTCTGCGTTTTATAAAGCATCTTGGAGCAGGAGTGCTGGTGTCAGCCTATTCAGTAAGGCACCCTGCACCTCCTTCACGGTGCCCTGAAAGAGAATGATTCCCAAACAGCACCTTGAAAATCTATATTTGAGTTCCACTCGGGTCTGTGCTGCAGAGTATCCAGCTCGTCTGGCTTAATCTCCGGCGGTTGAGTGTCCAGCTGGGTGAAAGGAAGGCAGACACAACCGCATCAGAGAGGGCAGTAAGTTTAAGGAGTGCCTGACATCAGAGGCGGTGCAGGCCGCTGTCAGCTGAACAAAAGCACATGGTGCCACATCTGGCTTCTAGTTTAGCATGCAGTTTCCCTCAGCGTACCTCAGCACTATGATTATCTCTGTCCCACTGCCTTACAATGGAACAAAGAGGATTGTTGTCTAAGAATAGCGTTGGGAAACAGCAGCCCTGAGATTTAAGCACTGATGAATGAGGATGAGGAGGAGGAGAGTCACTATTTGATGCCAGGGAGTCGAGGGCAGGGTGTCCTGGCCTGCTAAAATAGAAAGCATTTCTGAAGAGAGCAGATCTATCATCTCAACGCATTTTTTTCCTCTGCAGGTTTCCTCAGTTACCCTGTCAGTGTCCTCGTAGTCACCCCACCACAGCTGGACCATGTGCTCCACAGCTGAGGTTTACTGGCAGAAGAAAACCACCACAAAGTCATGAGAAAAGAGCAGGGTGCCCCTCCAACCACAGAGGATTCGTGCACATGCTTCTCCAGTGTGTGTAAACACATGCATGGGCAAGGCTGTGCATGTGCGCACACAAAAACACCATCCGGTTCTCGGTGCACGTTTTGTGGAATCCGACCAGGGATTCACTACACCGCACGAAAGAGGAGGCCAGCATGCGGAATAAACAATACTCTGACTTCAAGGGCAGGCAAGCCCAGTGGTTAGAAGAGCTGTCTGAGGAAGGTCACAAGTTCACAATACTGAGGATTTCAAGCACGATCATGAAGGCTTAAACTGCTACACAGCCCATTCATACCTACACGGGTCAGTTATTGAAACTATATACCAAAGACGCAAAAGATTTTACAATGGTGAGTTCATCTCTCTTGTTAAGGCTGCTCATTTTAGCTTATACTAAATTTGCAATTGTTATTTCTGTTGTAGAGATTTGGGAAACGCTAACTCTTTTGCACCACTGCGCAGTAATCACCCTGACAACCGCCTACCTGCAAGAGTGTTGCCTAAAAAGCATTTTTAAAAGTGGCTGCTGCTGCAGTTCAAGACTGCAATGACAGGCAAGAGGTCCGGTGGACTTCATAGCATTGGTACAACCCAAGAAAAAGCCCCTCCATGTTTGCCTCTGTCTGAAACCACGATACCTGCTATTTCTGCAATTCTTGACCCCTTCTATTTGATTGGTCAACGCCAGCCACTTACTGTCAGAAGTTATGACATCAGTACCCTTAAAGTGATACTGACACCAATGAAGTACTTAATTTGAAACTTTTCTCTTTTTCTTCAACATCACATAAATAGTCATTTTTCTTCTAGATCTGGGTACCAAAAGGATTGAATGCAGGTATTGCTTGAATGGATAAGTTTCAATACTACTTGGTACTGGTTTATTTCAGTCGCCGCTTTCCTTCTGCTGCCTTCCCCGGGGCAAGTAGCACAAATCTCCTGAGGCTGTTCAAATAAATTCCAGTTCTCTGTATGATTTAAAACACTAAAGCACATAAAATACCACCTGAATTAACTTTTGTAGCACCCACGTCTCTGCTGTAGACATTTGGGAGGCACAAACGTGGCGAGTGCAAAGTCAGAATGTCCATATTTATGAGAATATGAAAAAAAAGGTTGGAAAATGCTGTAATTTTCCTTTAGTTTTTGATTCATTGCTTAATTTAAAATGCCAGTGAAGGCTAAAATTCCTGACTCGAAAAGTAAACTGGGCATACAGACTGAATCTCCATCTCTAGATGAAACATAACTCTCTACTTCAGCCCCACTTTGTGCTCTAGGCTGATAAGACGGGTGGAGTATATTATCTTGCTCCAGCCTGAATCACCAGATCTCTGCTGCTGCACTGCGTGGCATGTGAGAAAAGCCCTTGAGTGAAGTAAAAAGCCAGGTGAATCTGCAGTGATTACTCATGGTACCCAGTCAGTCACTCAGCATCAGCCTGCTGCTACATGATCGCAAACTTTCCAAGTTGAGCTGTTTTTATCACAGAGGTGGAAAAAAAGCGGAGAGTCCACCTTGTTTCCAAGCGATGAAGCATCATATAAAATATTTCTCATCGCTGTCAGTGCACTAATAAAGGATAAATTCACCTAGATGAGTGCTGTAGAATCAATAGTAGGTACACTGAGTCATGTATTAGTCAGTGTGCTGACTCATGCTAATGCCCTCTCTTGCTGTTTCCACTGTTTGGGTCATAAAGATAAACACTCTCTCCCTTCAGCTATTGATGATACATGAATTTTACAGGTGACCTAGGAGCTGTTTTTGTCTATTTTGCTGCTTTGGTACTGTTGTTCTGTCTCTCACCCTTATTACATTGTTGGTTTAGGATAATTGTGGTGATTAAGTGATTTTAAATAAGTATTTAGGGAAATATAGTTATTTGTGATCTTGCTGAGCATTAGATAATAAGAGTGATACCACTCTTGTGTCTCTGTTAAACATGAAAGTGCTGGCAGGAGAATGTGAGCGTATACCTAGCTCAAAAGCAAAATAAGTTCATTTTTATGGCATAAATATATTATTTATAAATAAATATGCCATTTAATGCACCAAAATAACATTAAAATAAATGTAAGTATTCATTAATTTATAAAATGTGACAAAAAATAGACATTTCTTTGTATTGATTTATTAATACAAATATATTAAATAAATTTATTCATTTATTTATTCATTTTAAAATGTGTTCATGATTCACTTATGTATTATTTTCAGTTGTATCCCGTCCCTCCATTTATTTCCCCAAACTTATTTATTTCTGTATTTTCTTTTTACATTAATTTATGCATTCTTGCTTAAGAATGCAAACGAGGGGGCTGCCAACAATTGTTTTTAATATTTTTAGCACATGTAATGTCATATTAACTTATTTACTGTTACTGTTACTATTTATTTACGTATTTCATTTTGATTTTGGCAGTATTGGTCCTCCATAGGGGAGAGAAAATATGATTTATTGGGCCTAGAATGCGTCAGGATTATTATTCAATCCTGGGTTTCTCATATGTACCAGTAAACTGATAACAGTGCACATCTGGGGAAGAACCTTTTTCCCATCCTCTCTTATAAAACCTTTCCATACAGAGGAGTTAACATCCAGGAGTGAGAAGTGAAGGGCTGGCTGGGGGGGGGTGTATGTGGTATGATTGCATCTCTGCTGCCTCACTGCCAGCTCAGACAGGTCTCAACTGGCTGCTCCTCCACCTCGGCAGGCCTGTCGAGTCAAAACAGCTGACATCATCCCGCAGGAAGCCGGGAAGTCTTATTGCAAGGTGAGACTTGGGTTAGGAAAATATGCTTTGATCCAAACGGAGGCCACAGGAAGGTCTTTCCAAAAAAGTATCCTAACGCCTGAGTGATGACGGTGCTGCTTACTTTCAAAAGACCAAAAGAAGATACCGGCGGTGATGGAACGGCTTTTGTTAAGTGCAGGACATGAAGGATAACTGCAGATTAATGTGCATGGAAATACTACAATAGCGTGGATATATAACATGTTAAAATGAAAATATAGAATATACTGTATGATTTTCTGTCATAAAACTTAACAAGGAGCTCAAATTAAGTCATACATCAAAATGAGATGAGATATGAAGATGAGAGGAGTAAAAAAGTGAGACACACTATATAGTTCTTTCTAGATCCATTCAAATAAGGCATTCATCTTCAGGCAGCAGTGAGAATACATATTTCATATGACTAGACTGCCACTGTGTGGTCATCTATGATAACTGCAACAACACACCCTGTGATCCACCTCAGTTTGGGGTTTGGACAGTTTTCTAAAGGTAAAATTCAAGCACTTTCAAGGTGCCTGCACTAAAAATTTACAGACTCTTGACGCCTTTATTATCACATTTAAACTGATAGTGTATTTTCTTTATATCCACAGCAATCACTTACATATTGATACTTACTGGTTTATTTCACTGGCTGTGCATGTAACCCGAATTAAAAAAAAAGTTGGGATGCTGTGTAAAATGTACATAAAAACACAAAGCAATGATTTGAAATACTTTTCAACGTGCATTCAATTGAATACAGCACAAACTTTATTGTTTTTTGTAAATATACACCTCTTCTGAATTTGATGCCTACAGCATGTTTCAAAAAAATTGGAACAGCTGCAACAAAAGACTGAGAAAGTTGTGGTAAACCCAAAACATTTCACAGGTTCAGACGTTAACTGATAATGAATGATAGTGTTAGTGTAGTGTGTAATGTGGGGGGAGGTTCACCACTTTGTAAAAAACTGCGTGGGTAAACAGTTTAAGAACAATGTTTCAGATATGTGGCAAGCCTGAAAACCAACCTTTAATATCTGTGACCTTTGAGTTAGAAACGCTGTGGGCTGACGAGCTGTCCTCATCTCATATTGTTTTTGGAAATCATGGACATTGTGTCCTCCAGGCTAAAGAGAAGGACCATCCAGACTGCTAAAAGAGCAAAGGTGTGTTGCCCATGGCAACTGTCACATCTGTGATGTTCCCATGAATGCTGAAAGGTGCAAACAGGTTTTGGAGCAACATATGCTGCCATCCAGACGGACCAAGAGACGTCCCTGCTTATTTCAGCAGGACAATACCAAGACACATTCTTCACAATGTGTGAAGAGTCCAGTTACTCAAATGTCCTTCCTGCAGTCCATCATGAAGCACAAAATATGACAACAGAGACCTCAGACTGTTGCGTAAAGCATCAAATTCAGAATATGTGTACATTTCTGTCTTAGACAGTGTTCCTACTTTTTTGGAATTGGGGTGTTTATTAATTTTTGATTGTATTTTTTTTAATTCTTGCTTTGGTAAAATGAATGAGAAATATGACAACAGAATTGTTTCATTTGAAACATTTGGTGTAGATGAAACACCAGAACAAAAATCAAGCACTTTTCATGGACTATATTCAAATTCAAATGTATTCCAAGCCCTGAAAACATTTATTAAAACACTTCAAATTAAAGATTTTCCCTGTATAATTTAATTTAATCCACTGTCCTACACTTGGCTGTTAAGAATTAAAAAAAGAAAAACTGAATGAAAAAAACCCCACACATTTTACTGACATGGGTTTATCTTAAATTTAACACGATTCACCTTTATTGAAACACCTTCAATTTTAAAACCATACAACAAATAAAGACATCAAGTGGTAGTTTGAGCACACCAGAGAAAAGCAACAGTGATCAGTGTACTGAGAGCATAAAATGTCTCTTTTTTTTTGTCCTTTAAATCCACAATCCACTGCTGGAGCTGCTTTTGTTTCTTCTGAGTGCGGTCGGTACATTAAGTGCATGTAGTCGACAATTTAAGAACGAGCGGCGTCAGATGTGCAGGAATTGATTCGCTCCTGTTGGCAAGAGTTTTTGCATCAAAGCTCTTTGTGTGGACTTGTGGTGGTCTCGGATTCTTCTGTCTCTTCCTCTTTTTCTGATGAAAATGGAAGCACAAATAAATGAATAATTGAATAAAATCACTTTTAATACTGATAAGAAAATTGCTTTCAAACTGTTCATTGATTTCTCACTATTGAACTTTACTTCCATCTACTGGATTTTAAGATGTATTGCATTTATTTCACCAGGCCCACATGCTCTATCTCACAATGTTAATGAAAATTGAAAATAATTGTGTATCTGCTTTGTGATTTCTTTCTGCTAGAAAATTTAACGGGCTGCTCCCTGACCTGTGCTACACCCTTCCACCAACTTTCATAGAAACTGGCCCTTTACTTTTTCCATAATCCTACTGACAAACTGGCAACAACACCAAAAAATGGTGGAGGTAACCAGTGTTTAAACCACCACCAATCCTCACCTGGCTGTGGCGTTTGGACACACTTGCCCTCTTGCTCCTCGTAGCCCCTCGCGCAGATGCAGATGTAGCTTCCTTTATTGTTGATACACTCCTGGTGCTCCTCAGTGCAGACAGGATCCGGCTGGGAACACTCGTCGATATCTGGAAAACACGACGCAGCACTGACACACCGACCTGACTCAAACAGTTTTCTCTTCCGATGACATTACCGCAGACAGGAAGTCGTCAGCAATAAGCGGTAACATGTAAGAGTGATGAAGTCAATAAAACAGAAAAAAGGGCTCAGTAGTAGCACCAACAGGATGCTCAAGCTCAAAGATGAAACAGAATTTTCCATTTTTTAGCTACATTTTGGTCCACAGGCCATTAAAAACACATCAATGAGTGACACATTCTCCACATCCCTCACTATGATGAACATGGGCAGTGTAGTTTATTTTGTTTTGATCACGTGTACCAGAGGTTTTCCTCTGGCTTTGTCTCTGAGGAGTTAGGACTCACAGTTTCAGACTGTGATAACCTCTGACATATAACATCCTGGTGCCATAAATACCAGGTGTGTGAATCATCAAAGGTGCCACAATACAATATAATTCTGATACTTATGTCACAATAAGATATTCTACAAAAAACTGCACTGCACTTTTACTACTTTTTCTATTCATCAGTTCTTATATATTTATGTCTTCTCACACAATATTTTATTTTTTATTATTGTCTATTTTATTTTCTTCTTCTTCTGTCAATTATTACTTAATTTCTTGTTCTTTTTGTAACGGAGCATCTCAGCAAAAGTGAAAAACTTGATTGTCCTCGTGTAACTGCAATAATAACAATATTTATATTGTTGTGATTGAACATTCAGAGTATATGGTGATATATCACAATTTGTTATTTTTATTCAACAACAAAATGTTCCCAAAGAAAAACATCTGTTTTATCTAATAAGATTAAGTTTTCAGTCTGTTTATTTCACTTCAATCATATTTATTGCAGCAAAGTGGAGCTGTCAGGCAGGCAGTCCTGCTCACTGTGACCTTGGCTGACCTCACTAGGAAAAAAACATAAACAGCACCATCTAGTGGAGGAAAAGAGCAATTGATTGTAGTACAAAAAAGGTTTAATTTGCATTTAATAATTTATATAATAAGAGATTGATGTCTGTGTGTCAATAATATTGCCTCGCAAAATACTGTGATACTCCACTGTAGCAATTTCCCCCCGCTCCTAAATACTCACTCATAAATAATGTGCTGTTTGAAGGGTCTCAGTTCCTTATGATGGAGAACAAGTTTGGAAGAATTCATGTGCCAAGGGTCAGTATTTTAAAAACAAATTATTCTAAATTGCTGTAAAGATTTTTGTAGGTGAAATTCAGTATTAATTTAACTTGTGTTTTAGTCGTACCTGTGCAGGTGCCCTCTGTGTCCTGGTACCCGCTTGCACAAGCCTGGCACTTATCAGGCCCGGCTCCAGAGCAGCCGGAGCACGCTTTGTCACAGGCTGTGAAGGACAAATACAACAACTTTCTATTAGATGAACACAACTAAGAAAAGCAAGCGACATATGATTTCTAACTAAAGTTGTGCCCAAAACGTACTTAACAAAATGCTGTAAAACAGAGAGTAATTACCCTTGCAGGAGTAGGAACCTTCTGTGTTAAGGCAGTATTGATCTTCATCACATGGAGAGGGATCTTTGGAGCACTCATTTACATCTATAACACATGAGATGCAGCATTCTTTATGTATTTTATCACATCAGGATGAAAACTAGTCTGGATCAAATCAGTCAGTCAGTCAGTAAAAGGATCATTCAAGTGCAAAGACATCATACAGAGTTCTGCTATTTTTATTTATTTATTTATTTTGATGAAATGTGGTTTCTGTCAAGTCAGGAGGCTGGAGCTGTGCATGAAATCAAGTGCTTGCTTTAGAGATTTTTTTTAAAGCTTTTATAAGAGTGCTGCGAGTTTTTATTTTCTATCTACAGCTGTTCCATAAATTCACCCCTTTAAATTATGATTTTTTTGTTATACATTGGTTCTCACATAATTTTTTAAACATGCAAATTCCTCTCAAATGATACTGAATTTCTCTCATTTTAAAGAATTTAAGGATACTTGGGATTGAATTGATTTTAACTAAGTCTCTAAACTTTAGAATGTTTTATTAATAAACAGTGATGGTAAAAGTGTTTTTTATAATTCCTCTGGTTTCCTTCTGAAGTAAGAAAATTAGATTTGCATTTGTTTTGTAATTACTCCCCCAGTCACTCAATAAATAACACGGGACTATAATGGAACAGTATAGAGTATATAATGAAGACTGGTTTAGAAAATCCTCAACTTTATTGTATGGCAGCTGAGTGAAGTTTTTGCTTTGCGTGGTTTCCAGCATGATTTATTATCTGTTATCACTCCTGAAATTTTTCTTTTTATTTTCAACATAATTTATCACAAGTTTGCTTTGTGTATTTGTTGCATTATTCCCAAAGATCATAAATTTAGTCTTTGAATTCAGTCATAGTTTGCTAAACTCAAATTCTTTAAAGAGAGAAATTCATTTTCAACTGTATCCAGAAATTATTACCCAAACAAAATGACAGAATGATCCGCAGATAGAATCTATTTCAATGTTTTGGAAACCCCACATATTCTACATGGAGACTTCTTCTTCCTCTTACCAACACAAGCCTCCTGATCATCTTCCTCCCAGCCCTCTTTGCACTCGTCACAGTCCTGATTGGTTGCTCCGGTACAGGTTTTACAGGACGAGTCGCATTCTGCGGGACGAATTCACAATCACCACAGATTTACTTTCCTCGTGTGTAAATGAAAGTGAGTGATGTGTCGCAGAAAAAGCTGGTGGCGCAACAGCAGCGACGTGTTGACGTGTACCTGTGCACAGAGAGAAGGTGTCGTTCCTCACTTCGTTGAAGTGGCCGTCGATGCAGTCCAGGCAGAACTCTCCTGTGTAACCGTGGTTACAGCTGCACTTTCCATTCCCTCCTCGAGTCCCGTCGCCATCGCACATCCCGTTTCCATGACAGGGTCTGTCAGAACCCCCGACACAGGCTTCATAGAATAAAATCAGAAAGACAGCACTATTAAAAAATATAACTATTGACAATACTTTTAACATCCACGTCCCTGCCACAGGTTCTAGTGATTATTTTTTTCACTACTTTACGACAGAAACAGAACCACTGTACAACTTCTACACCTTCTCTGTCACAATAGTTACGTTACATTATGTTACATTACATTATTGTACAATATATGAACAGGACTCTGCAGGTGGAACAATTTCAATTTAAGACTTTTAAGACCAATATGAATGCAATTTAAGTCCTATTTCATGTTCATACTGGCAAAAAAGTAAAGAAAGTGCGTGCACAGTCTGCATTAGTGGTGATTAGTTCAATGTTGGTGTTATTTTGTCCTTATTACAGCATGATCAATACAAATATTTCCACAAAACACATTTATAGCAAGACTAAAGTTATGCAACTTTATTAAAGTAGTGTAAACTTCATAATGCAATCAATTTTTGAGACCTGGTGTAGCCTATGTAATTGTTTTTAAGATATTTTAAGACATCTTAAGACCTAAAATTTAGATTAGTGGATTTTACCTGCAGAAACCCCATGACCCCTATACTTTTTCCTGACCTCAATATAGTGTAGTATAATAGTGTTGTTTGTTTAGAATGACATGTTTAATATTTATTTAAGTGTAATTTTGGTCCATTTGATTAATTTTCATTATTGTTTTGGTGGTGTGGTTTTGTTTTATAGACCTTTTTTTTGGGTTATTTTAATTTTCACGTCGAATTTTAAAAGTCATCGCTTATTGAAAGGGTGTACTTGCATTATTATGCTATTATATTATCATATGATAAAATAAGATAATCTTTTGTGTGTGTGTAAATAAATGTAAATAAGTAAACAAGCATTATAAAGAAAATAAAAATAGGAATAACAAACAAGAAATACAAAAATCCTTATAACATTATATCAATGGCATTAAATGGTCATAAAATGACAACTACAGTAGTTCTTGAGACAGGCCTAGCTGTGCTGTGCTTTATGATTTTTCTTACCATTGCAGTCAGGTCCAAACGTCCCCTTTGGACAGCACACTTTGATGGTTTCGATGCAGAACCATTTATGAAGATCTGGGTGTTTCGTTTTCCTGCATTACAACAGGAAACAAAACAGGAAAAGGTGAGGTTTACCACATTTGACTCAGAGAAACAATCTTATAATACAGGAGGCTTTCAAAATTGCAGCTCCAAAATTGCGTTGAGGGGAGGCTTGAAGAATGGACATGAACAAATATCGCATTAGTTATCAAGACGAGATCACAGAGAACAGCCTAAATGTATGTGATTTGGTTAAAGAGAGCTCGGAGATACTGTAGTTTGAGGGAATTTCGCTGTTTTCTGTAAGTCAGAAACTAATAAATGTCTTCTGGCAGGCCTTTTTATGTACTTGGTGTAATCTGAAGAAGAATTTTTGAATTTTTGAGTTTCTATGGGATCAGAAAACATAATCATGATCCCACAGACATCCAAAATAACCTCAAACTTTGTACTCAATTATACTGGCAGAGCATCAAACTGTCTGTCTTTTGTTTTCAGAAATTTGTTTTACAGCCTAGTGTTAATCAATTGATGATTGCTAACCATCAAAATAAATGTGGCTGACTCTGACAATATTTGCATTAGGCACCACCCACCTCTTGAACCACCAAGTTTCAAAATGATCTTCGTGCTCCTCTACCATACGGTTGCACTCGAAGCTGCTGCTCTCACACAGACCCTCCACTATCTCCATCAGACGGATCTCACTGCAGAGGAAACGATGAGATGCACAGACAGAAGTTTAATAAAGGTGGAAGTAACTGATACCATAAAACGGAGGTATAGAAAAGGAAGTGTAGAAATTAGTTCAAGATTGCAAGATTATGTAAATGCAAGAAAACAAATGGTTACTTCAGGTAGGCGTTGCAAGAGTGGGAAATTAACACACTACACCTGCCTGCAAAATGCTGCAGTTTGAAAGCTTGGCTTTACTTCCAGCCACTTGGGCACAGAGTCACCTATAGATTCAAATGCATATTGCTTATCTAAAACATTTCTAATACCCTTCTTGTGCCAAGTACAACAGCCTGCAACCCTGGCGCAAAGCAAACACAGCTCTGACCAAGCGACTGACTGACTTCTGTGGCAGGGTGACCTGTAGCTTGGACAGGACAGGATGCACCTTCCTCACCTTGTCTCATATTTGGAGAGCTTTCTCTCCTCCCAGGCTGTGTTGCCTCCACCAAAGTTCTGCTTTGCTGTTCTGTCAAAGCCCTAAAATACAAAAACACAGTTACTGATTGTACAGAATAAGGGTCTGATAAGATTTAGGCATTAGGCAGCATTCAATGTAACAGGAAACACTCACAATATAGGAATAATGCATCAATAAAATGAAGAACAACACAAAGGAGAGGTTTACAAATGTCCTACTACCTTGTTGAAGTTATCAGTAATTTGCTGACAGGTAACACAGGCGCCTTTTAAGTCCCTCTTTGCGTCGGTGACTTGAAAAAGTAAAAAAAGAGTTACACAAGAAGACAACAGCAGCAGTGGCCGCAGCTCTGGACCGGTGGACAGCATCTCAGCCTTTCAATTCAGACACAGTCTCACATCAGAACACACGCTTCAGCCACTCGCCAGCAAGATTTCAACTAATATTAAAGTGCTGCACGGTTCGGACACATCTAAATGAGCCGCTGTTAACATTAAATCTAAGTTAGCGTTATCTATGCAAAGCGCAACAAAGTAGTATTTACATGCCGGGTGTAGTGAAAAAACGGTGCGGTTTTAGATTTCCGCGTCAGCCTCTTGGTCCAATTGTGGCTTGTGCTGATTGGCTTGATTTACCCGTCAATCAATTGCAAAACCAATCACAAGCCGCCACGCGCGGGACAAAAAGGTCCTTCCCCACGTGGAAAATTCAGGAATTCTAGAAGTAAATATTTAAAATTATGTATTTCTTTTACTTTGGGGTGACGCATCTCCAGACAATATAATATGGTAGCATTACTACCTTAATAAGAATATATAAAATAATATTTTTTTTTAGCGATATGACAAGTTCGAGTTGAGAAGGTAACCCCAGACCCACGAAAGATCTCGCGAGAGTAAACATGTTAATCCAAATCACGGTCTTTACCTTGCCTTAACCAGACATTTTGTGACACTAAACCTACCCAGAATTTTAAATACATCGTTGTCACATTTAAAGTAATTAATTCGCACAACATGCACAACAAAGAAGCAATCTTTACATATCTCGCGAGGGTTTCGCAAAGTTCCCTTCTAGACTCGAGCTAGAAAACATGTTGAGCCGTTCACTTCCTGTCCTGACCAGAAGTGATGAAATTCTCTCAGCTGTCATGGCTGAAAAGAGGAATGTTTTGGGGCTGCCACTGCTGATTTTATTAATAGCAGTGGCTCTATTGCATTTATCAATTTGTCCGTTTACCAAAGTTGAGGAGAGCTTTAATTTACAAGCGGCACACGACATTTTGTATCACAGACTGAACTTTGACAAGGTAAGCTGGTGTTAGTATAGATGCAAGTATTAGATACTGGCTAACAGGCTAACTATGCACAGCCACAGTGAATGAAATAATTATTATTTTTAAGTTAAACCTTTGGGAAAATGTTACACATCCACGTAGAAAAAACTTGCAGTTGATATGTATTTATATGTTCACAGTTTCTATATTTTTATCATTTGTGGAAGGGGCAAATGTGGGTGAAAGTTCCCAAATTAAAGCTAAATGCACACTTTATGCAATAGAAGCCCATGAAAAATATTTAGAAAATAAATATAAGGAAGCTTTTAATGTTTCATGATGAATGCAGAATTATTTCTGTTGAATTATAAATTGAATTTTTTACTTAAAAAGAATGCTTTGCCATTGGCATATTCACTATTTTTTTCATTTTATTGTTGTTGCATTGTTTTTGTAACCCCAAATCCTCCATAAAAGTGATTTTTCTTTTACAGTGCTATTAATTTTAAGTCACACAATCATACTCCATTGCAGTATGCACTGTTAGCTCATATATAGTACATACTGTATTTGTTCTCTAAAACGTAGGCATTTATTGTAATATTTAACACAACACCAAAAGTATGTAGAAGTATGAGTGCTAATTAAACAACAATTAAGAATCAATAAAACAAGCTCAGCTGATTTAACTGCTGTTTTGGGGTTTTTGACCATGATAATGTTCATCAGCAGATGGTGTTTGCTGAAAAGACATTATCTGTATTGAAGTGTGGCTGTATTTAGTGTTTCTGAGACCAGATCTTCTTCTGTCTTTCAGTATGACCATCATGAGTTTCCTGGCGTGGTGCCCCGGTCTTTCCTCGGCCCCCTGTTTCTGTCCGTGCTCTGCTCCCCTGTTGTGTTTTTGTCCTCTCTGCTGGACGCACCGAAATTCTACACACAGCTGACGGGTAAAACACTGGTACTTTCAAATCCACCGACATGTTAAAAACAATGTTGTCTCTTTGGTTTTACACCAGTCCTTTCTCTTGATGTGTTCTGGGCAGTCCGAGCCTCCCTGGGTGTGTGTGTTATTGCTGCACTGTGGCACATGCAGAGGGAGGTGAGGAGGCAGTTTGGCTCCACAGTCGCAGGGCTCCTCTGTCTGACATGTGCTTCTCAGTTTCACCTGATGTTCTACAGCACTAGGACACTCCCGAATGTGTTTGCACTGCCAATAGGTAAGATATGTTGGTAATAATCAACGTAACATGAAGAGACTTTAAGCTTTATGTTTTTCTGAATTAATGTACATTAGCAGTGACATGACAACGGTACATTTTTGTTCCCAGTTTTGGTAGCATTCACGTCTTGGATGGCTCAGAAACACGGCCGGTTCATCAGCCTCTCTGCTTTCGTCATCATTGTGTTCCGGTCGGAGCTCTGCATCTTCATGGGTCTCCTGTTACTGATATCACTGTTGAGCAGGAGGTTGGGGCTGCTGCAGCTGCTTTACTATGCTGTTCCTGCTGGGATCTTGTCACTGGGTGAGTAGTGAACGTACAGTCTGTGAGCAGTACATACTCAATAAACAATAAATTGTACAAACAAGGTTTAATTTCCTTTGTCTTTTATAGCAATGACTGTGGCCGTTGACACCATCTTCTGGAGGAAGTTGTTGTGGCCTGAAGGTCAGGTTTTGTGGTACAACACTATTCTCAACAAAAGCTCCAACTGGGGAATATCCTTTCATTTACTCGGCTACACTCCCACTTACTGTTTGCTCTTTGTTTTGTATACTATCCCTGAAAATCATCAAGGATGATTGCTATCCCGGCAGTTCTCCTTGACTCTCCTCCCCAGTAAACCTCTCCCTTTCTGTGGTACTTCTACTCTGCTGTGCCCCGCGCTCTGGGCTGCTCGCTGCTCTTCGTCCCACTCGGCCTCTTAGACAGGCGGATGAGGCTGCTGCTGCTACCCACAGTGGGCTTCATCCTCCTCTACTCGCTGCTGCCCCACAAGGAACTGCGCTTTATCGTATACACGTTCCCCGTGCTCAGTTTGGTGGCTGCTCGAGGCTGTTCTTTCATGTAAGTTCAAACGTATTACCCATATTACTTTAATTAAATTGCAGCATGAATTTTTGTTATCGTGGAAAAAATTGACCTATGTACAGGGTAGAACATTTACATTTCATCCAACAGCACAGGAATCATTTGGAAAATGACATTTGCAGAAAGTGGCTATTTTTCAGATATAACATCAAAAGCGTATGAGATTATCTGCTATTTTATGTTTTATGCTTTCTTTTTCCTTTGTGTTTTAGTTTGTGCAACTACCATAAATCCTGGATGTATAAATTGGGGTCTGCGGTTGTGGTTGGCCAGCTGTTGACCAATGCAGCATACTCGAGTATTTGTCTCTACGTTTCCCAACACAACTACCCTGGGGGCAAAGGACTGCAGGAACTACACAGGCTGCTGCCAGCCACAGCAGGTTGGAATCACTTTTAGCACATCTGGATTCGTTTCTTAAGCCATATTTGCACAGGACTAGTGATTATCAGAGAACCTTTATGTGATTTAGAAAATTAGTGACATCTTTAATTGATTAGAATTTACTGAGAATATTCCCCAGATATGATGTCAAGGCTGTGTGTAACATCAATTCATCAATCAGAATGGAGCATCTTTTGTTCAGCAGCCACATTAATCATATAGTTTGGAGTTGTTTTGTACACATGGTGCCTTTGTTACAAGCATAAATAGACATTTGCAGCTCTTTTAGATCAAGTTACAGATGCTTTGTGGCTGTACTTGAATATGACAACATCAGTGCAGCTGGTGTCACAGCAGAGCTGTTGACTGCTGTTCAACATGATATGAGCCAAATTTCATATGTGATCAGTAGTCTGAAACAGAAAATGATTAAGAAAAAAAAAAAATACAACCCCAAATCACCAAAATGCCAATGTTTGGCTAAATATGCTAGGTAACCTGCATTGGGATTTTTACTTTCTAAATTACAGCCATGGCAGATTCACACAGGTTAAAGATCACAGATAAACTCCATAGATATTATAAATTACAAGAGGTACCGTGCTAATGAGTCAGCACTTTAATATTTAATCATTGAAAATGTGGAAAACCTTGATCATATATGCATATAGTATGCTTTTTTTTAAAAAAAATATATTACTCTGTTGTAAAATACTGTATACTAATATAACCAGTTATTGAAAACGTATAAAAGTTTGTTTTCTCAAGTTGTTACACCATGTTGTCATCTCCTCAGATGTCTTTGTTCATATCGACACTTACGCTGCTGAAACTGGAGTTTCTCGCTTCTTGGAGCAGAACAGAAACTGGAGGTTTGTGCAATTTTCATTGTTTTGACCAAAGACTTGTGGAAAACAATGTACCCAACTTTAACACATTTGTAATGCCATCGCTTTTATTTATTTTTTAACAGATATGACAAACGTGAGGACCTGAGTGTCACAAATCCTGAAATCAAAATATACTCGCACCTACTGATGGAGGCCAATGTTACCAAGATAGAGCAACTCCAGGACACTCATCAGCCTCTGGCCTTCATAGAAGGTTACAGCAACATCGCCTTCAACATGTTTCACTTCCCTCCTGTCAGTGTGCGGTTACAGAGAAAAACTGTGCTCATGGAGAGAAAAACATCAACCGGGCCACAAAAACACTGACTTCAACAGGAATGTGTCGGGTTTAGCATTTGTACTATATTTTCTTAGTGACCAAAAAATAAGCCTAAAGGTGACCAAAACAAGTGTTCTCAACAGTTAGATTGGAATGTAAAGGACATTTTTCAGGCATGAAAAGGTTAAAATATCTGTTGAATTTGACTACAATTCAACTGTTGACATGTGTTGCCCAAGCAGAAAAAATGTGTTGCATTAATCTTTTCTGGTGTTTAAGGGATAGTTAGGATTATTTGATGTAAGGTTGTATAAAGTACTTATCTATAGTCAGTGTGTTACTTACAGTAGATGATGGTCAGCACACCCCCTGTGTGGAGATGCAGAGAGGAGTACCAGCATGGGAGCTAAGCAATGAACCGCTGTGGACAGGGTAGGTACCCATATTTTAGACACTTGAGAAAATCATAATCATTTAAAGTGTACTCTCTATTTAGATTATTTTCACTGCTTTACCTTGTTACAGACAGCCTTTTGACAGGAAACTGCTATTATACAAACCAAATATCGCTCTCTCTGAACTAACCAAACTCCATGGGCAAAATCAGTCATTTTACCTCGCAGAACACAGGAGTTGCTTTTCTACCGCTGCCTCAATCTGTTAGTTTGTTTGTGTCATTGTGTGACTTCAGTGTTTTAAAAGGATAGTTTGGATTCACTTAAGTCAGACACTAACACAAACAAACAGATTGAGGCAGCGGTAGGCCAGCAATTCCTGTGTTCTGCAAGGTAAAATTACTGATATCGCCAAAGGACTTTGGTTGGTTTGGAGAGAGCGATATTTGGCTTATAGAACTGTGGTTTCCCAGAAGAAAAGGCTGTCTATTTAAAATAATATATTTTTCAAGTGGCTGAAATATGGTTTGCTGCTGACTCTGTACACATCAGTACATTGGTTAACCTTCATATACAGGTACTCTGTGATTCTCCAAACTGGGGGCATTCTCAACACCATCTATTGCAGCCGATACAGTGACTATGTATAAGTACCTCATACAACCCCACTTTAAAGAATGCAATCTCTCTTTAAAAAGTGGTTCTTTATTCTCATGCTGATGCGTAATGCATCATTTACCACAAAAAGGAAGGAAGTACTATTTTATCCTCTACAGACAGCTTTGTGTTCTTCACCCCAGGCTGTGATTGTTTTGTATTTTATATAGATTTTAAAGATGAATAAAGCAGAGTGGAAAAAAAAAAAGATTCCTGAATTGGACTTAAATTCTGCACATGATCCTATAACTTGTACAGAACACAAAAACGTTAACTGAAAACCAAAAGAACTCCTCTGCAATATTGCATAAGGAAAACCTTTATTTACAAATGACCACAAAATTTGCATGGTTCCAGTCTCAATGCTAAAACATTTATCAAATTAGGTTCAGAAGTCATTTAATATAAAAATGTACAGTACATTGTTTTACTCAATAATAAACCCATAATTTAATCCCCTGGACATAAACTTAAATTGTGCTTAAAGAGACAAATTGTATATTCCAAACAAACTGCTTATTCTGAAAATACAGCAACATTATACATGATCTTATTAAAAACATTTCAGCAAGTTTAAAAAAAAGGTCTATTTCTAAATGACAGTACCATGAGCCACAAATTCACAATGAAAATTAAATAACATTAACTTAAAACATCTTTCTGTCACAGCATTTATTTTTGGGCCATGTTTTCCATTCAGAAAACAACTCTGCATCTATCTTTAATAATACATAATAAAAAAAAAAAAAAAAAAGCATCCTGACGTGATCTTCGCAATTTAACAAAATATTTACAGCATTTTTGACCTGAAGTAGTTTTGGATAAGGCACAAGGAGAGAGTAGACACGGAAAACAAAACACATCAATTTTACAAGCAAACACATTATCACCAACCCCTACAGCTAGAAAAACCCTCCCTCCCTGATACACTTTTTGACTGAGACTTTTCATCACAACAGCTCCAAAGTGTTTAACAGTAGTACACAGAATACAATAAAACCTCCAAATCTGGCCTTTGCATTGAAAATCAATCAGTGTATAAATTGATATTTTACATTTTTGCCCAACAGAAAAACCCCCTTTTCACAGCTATAATGCAACTTGGTCCTTGATAAAGGGTTTTCAAGTCAATGGTCAGCAATGATCAGTACTGAAAATAAATCAAAGGGAGGTTGACCTTGAGGAAGAGCAGACCCTCCAGATTTTCCAGTGGAGGTCTGGGCTGATTGAGGGTACAGTTGACACTAGCTGTGCTGAACAGTGTCTCTGCTGGGACGATGCTGGGAGGGCAGCCCACGTAACGGGCGGCTACTTTGGCAAGATCGGGCCACAGGAACTTTTTCAGGTTCCAATAGTCGAGGGGGTCACAGCTTTGATCAAGTATGTCTTCCTCAAGGTACTCCAGCACTGCCAGCTCTGAGGACTTTGGCTTCTCCTCGTGTTTTATCTTTTGCCGGATGTCGGCCATCAGGGACCAGAGGTTGTCCTTGTTTGAGTGGGAGGCGTTGGATGAAACAGGAGCCTCGTTGCAGCCATTGGGCAGCGAAGGCTTAGCTGCCACTGAGGTAAAAGAGGACCTGTCAAGCTCCCGGATTAGATCTTGCTTACATTGCTCGGCTTCTTCCTCTGTGAACAACGAAGTCTTGTACCGGGGGTCTAGCATGGTCGCCCAGGTGTATCTTGGGTCATGCAGAGTTCCGGACATCCTGCTCACCATGGCTTCCTTTAGAGACTTGAGCATATTGTCTATGCCCACGGTTTCATCAAACAGCAGGTCTATCTTTCTGTTGAGGATGTGAATGAGTGGTATGACTTGTCCCAGAGTGGCAGTGCGGTTGCTCATCTCCCTGTAGGCGACTTCGAAGGGTTTCAGTGCATTGCAGACCGACAGCATCACTTCCCACTGATCACAGCTGATCATTTCCCTGAAATTGCACTCGATCGACATCTCGTCGATGGCTTTCTTCTGTTCCACCAGCCGCTCCAGCATGAAGAAGGAGGTCCTCCATTTGGAAGGGACATCCTGAATCAGCGGGTTCTCTGGCAGCTGGTGGGCCCTCTGGAGCTCGGTCAGCTTCTCCTTGGCCTTCGCTGAGCGGTGCACACGTTCACAGATCTTTCGTGCAATACTCAGAAGGTTCTGAACCATTCTCTGGCTCTTTATGGCTTCGCTAACAATGAGGTCTATAGTGTGTCCAAAACACTGCATGGTGACATGGCCATGGTCCTCCAAGGTGTTTCTGATGGTGTTGTTATCAGTTACAGTGAACCCCTTTTTCAGCCCTGATGAGGTGATCCAAGAATCCCACAGATACTCAAGCTGCTTTGGGATGTCATGCATATCGTGATCACAGTCTATTTGTGAGACACTTAGGAGAGCGGAGCAGTGAAAGTCCTGACCCTGGGGTCTGACACTTGACTCGTATGTTGCCCAGTGGGCGCTAAGGGTCAGGTATTCCCTTGTCTGGCTGCTGACCCAAATACTAGTTGTGAAGTGGACAACACCACCCTCTGCCTCTTTCAGGTGGGTCAGCACAACATCCTTCACCCTTTCGTACATATCTGGTATGGCAGTGCTGGTAAAGTAAGAAGAAGATGGTAGAGAATACTGAGGCTGGAGGTACTCTAGTAGTCTGTTCAGTCCAGCATTCTCCACCATAGCTGATGGCTGAAGATCCAGTGCGAGCATTTCTGCGATAAGTTTGGTGATTTTTTTGGCAACCGGGTGGTGTTCATCAAACCTCTCACGGGTCTGTTCTGTTTCATAAACAGAAGTAGTGTCCATGAGCTCTTGTTTAACTTGAATTTCAGCAGACGGTACATCACCTGAGATAGTATTGTTACTTTCAAGAACGTGTCCATGAAACCTCTGCATGTGCCTGAAGAGGCAGCTCGTGCCGAGGTTCGTAGTCTTTTTGCCTCTGCTAATTGTGCGGCTACAGTGCAAACAAACCACCTTTGTGGGGTCAGCAGGAGAAATAGAGAAATGATTCCACAGTTTTGACGTCTTTTTGCTGAAAACGGGCAGGGTTTGTGGCTTTTTCTCACTTGCCGGGCTCTCAGTTTCTTTGGTTGAAACTGCGTCCGCTGCGGTGAGATTGGTGTAGGGATGAGGGGAGGGTTCCTTCTCATCTGTGCTTTTTTGGTTTTTGAGGACGTCCGGGTGGCGTCTCATGAGATGCCTCATCAGACAGCTTGTACCAAAGTCGCCCCGCTTCCCCCGACTGATGACGCATGGACAGTAACGGCACAGTGCTTTTAACTGGTCAACTGGTGACACTATGAAATGATGCCACACTTCAGATTTCACCCGTTTCATGATCTTCTTGTTTTGCTGGAAAACTGAATGATCCTGATTAACGCTGGGGCCCTCAGAGAGGTCGCATGGCGAGGAAGTTAAGGGTGTATCCTCCCCCTGAGTTTTGAAGGAGAGGTTGAGAGAGGACTCCTGACCTGAGAGATGCATCACCTCATCAGATTCCTCTTTTATATCCATGCTTTCCTCAATGTTTTGGGGTAATTCATCTGATATGGTTTCTGGCGAGGATGGAAGAAGGGGTGATTCTTTTTTTAAGTCCAGTGGATCCTGTAGTTGCGTACGGGACAAAAGTGAGGGCGGGTTTGTGTAGGGTGGAGGAATGTGATTGCCCTGTCCATTTTCCTCAATGACAACCTCTTTGTGGGCCCTCCACATATGACGAATGAGACAGCTTGTCCCTAGATCCTTCCCATTTTTACCCCTACTGAATTCATTCATGCAATGGATGCATACTGCTTTGGAATTGTCAGCAGGCGACAGGTAGAAGTGTTTCCATACAGCTGATCTCCGACGGGAACTCGAGCTTTTGGGGGTTCCAAAAAGACGCTCTGGCCCTCCGTCTGACATGTCTTCAAGGTTGTTTTCATTGGAATGTGAGGATGAGAGTGTGCTGCTAACAGTGTCAGTGTTGGCATATGGTTCTAGTTTTGGTTCGACTCTGGGCAACACTTCTTTGGATGACAGATCTGAATTTTCAGCTGAGGAGGTGGACGGTGAAGTGTTCTTTGAGGCAGAAGAGATAATGCTATTTGTCAAGTCTCCGTTTTTTGGTGAGTTTGGGGAGGGAGGTATCAAAGACGAGGCAAGAGAGCTCGTCAGATTATTTGAGGGTGTGTCTGCTCCATCTTGTAAAAGCACAGTGGGGTGAGCCCTTCGTACGTGCCTCATTAAGCAACTTGTGCTGAGGTCTTTCTCGTTCTTACCCCGACTAAACTCTTTCATGCAGTATAAACAGATTGCTTTGGTACTGTCTCGTGGCGATATGCAGAAATGGTTCCAGGCGGGAGATTTTTTCCTTGGGTTGGTGTTACTCCTCATGGATGACAAAAGGCTTTGAGTGACAGCATCCATGGCAACATCATAAAGGGTGCTTGTGTATCCACTTAGTAAATTACTATACTCATCACCTTCTCTAGTTACAAAAGGGCCAATTGAGCTACCGAATGCTAGCCTTTCATCATCTGGAGTTTCCTCCTCCATTCCATTTGCATCCCCAGTTTCATCTTTGATATGTTGGCTTTCTTCATTACCATTTTCATATTTTTCAATGTCCATATTTCCCTCAGTGTCAGTGTTTAGGCATTTGTTTGAAAGAGTGGGAGAAGCTGGATCAGTCTCACTTGCTTGGTCTGACTCCAGCTGTTTGTCATCCTGAGAAGATAAATGAAAAGAAGGGGGAGAGTCTTTATCCAGTGTTATTGAGGAGCAAGCAGGTGACTTTGCATCTGCAGTCTCATGAGGGTTAATGCTGTAGGACTTAAACACATAGCCATCTTGGCCCTCAATTTTCAGGCACGTCCCTTTTGCCTCTCTTCTTTTACTTTCTATGGAGCCATTAGGTTCACTGACCATATCCTCACTCATGTGAGAGACCTCTTCCTCCCCATCCATGGCAGCAGCCCCAAGGGTTTTTGTAGCGTAGTCAGGCCTGGTTGTCAAATGGAATCAGTTTTTTCAGGTGTAGTCATCGATACTGCAGCACTCAAGCAGGTGTTGTATTGAGTGTGTGGCTGTCTGGGACACGGGGTGCCTGCTTGTCCCTCTCCATTTAGGACTGAAGTAGTTCCACCTCTCTGCACACAACCTACAGAGAAGGAGAGAGGAAATACATCAAAAGGTGTATTCTTCAGAGATAAGAAGACTCCAAAACATCAGGTATTATAGGTACTCTGCAATAACACACAGGCTTAAGTCTTGTTCAGGATGAGAATCAGATGGGACCTCATGATTTGACACTGATTCAGGGGGCTATGAAGCAACTATAAAATGGTTGATGTATCAAAAATTTTGATTTCTGTGCATGACTCATTTTTTTCACTGCGTAGCTACTTGCTACTTATAAAACATAGCCTATTTGTAATGATCCATGATTATTTTAGTTAGACACAACTCTAATGCAGTGTGCCTCTTGTCCAGGTCCTTCTTCCCTTCAACTTCATAAGCTGTGTTTCCACCCCAAGTACCCAGAACCTTTAGTCCCAGGAACTATTTTTAGGGAACTAGAACGTTCCTTCAGCACATTGTTGTTGTTGTTGTTGTTGTTGTTCTTGTTGTATGCTTTTCCACTGGGGTCTAAAGACCTGAGAGAAAAACCTCACTTTGTCATATGTCCGCTGACATATGACAAAGTGAGAGCTGTTTTTACCTCAGTTACCTCATTGCCTGTGACTATACAACAACGAAAATGGTTCAAATGATAGCATATAAGCCAGTGTGTGCCAGTCAGATTATATACGCTCAGCCATCCTCACCAAAACTCAAGAAGTAGCCCAGTTTAGAACATAAACACAATGCACGTTTACATCTGTTACATTTTAGGTATAAGGAACTATAGCCCGGTCTTACAAAATTGTTACAGGTGATGAAGATTTAAATTTCCAATTATTGACTTTTCTGCATCAATTCATAATCTTTCAAAAGCAAACTGCAATGCATCAAGGAATAGATCCCCCCACCCGCCCAACACGTCGTGTACATAACATTTTAAATCAATTTTTATTTTCTAAAACTGCTTGACAAAGCTCTTTATAAAACGTATGGCAATAACATATAGTGTGTTAATGTTAAAAGTCACAACTCCTGCTGTAAAATCACGCTTCACAAATCTCCGCCCATGTTACTGACGACTTTGATTTTCATCTGTAAGCAACTTTGTGGTAATAAACCTGGAAATGTTTGAATTTGCACACTGGCATGCACCACCCCACGACATTATTAATTTTGGCCTCGGTGAGGCTACACTGTGTAATTTGCATGTGCAGGCTCAGTCTGGCCTTTAGGGTCCTCTGGAGGACCTGCATTCATGGCTCACAGCTTACATATGCAAGCAGTCACCTGGGAAATGATAATTATGCATCAGGGGCGGGAACACCTCTCAAAGCCTCTTCCACAGAACTGTTGCTCAATTCGGTCAGCTTTCTGAATAATAACAAACTGTTCTCATCCACAGAATTAAATACTCTCTCTTGTCAGCCAACTGTATGCGTAGCTTTTACTATTATTACATCAATATTTACCACAGAATTATTCACAGTAATCAAACTATTAATGTAGAATTTTCAGTGGTGATTTTTGTGACTTTGCTCTTTAAGGCCAATAACTTCTTACTTATCATGCTTGATTATGTATAACTGCCTCATGACAGAATAGATCTATGCACAACTGAAAATGTGCTACTTCCTAACAAACATGGTGCTTAAATCTTTAAAATATTGAATGTGGATCCATGCATACAGATGTTTGTATTACAGTGAAACCCTCCTGCAGCTGATATCACAGCTCTCATTGAACTGCAGGCGGAAATCAGCTCAGAGGTAGTGACTGGTTGAAAAAGAACCAATGTAGTGACTCATGTTTAGAGACACCCAGTCTACTATGTTTCATTACCAGACCATGAATGCATCATCAGTGCTAACTGTCAAAATGATCCTATCATAATGTCAGTAGGTTTATCTATGTCATCGTTAGACTATCGAGTCTTGATTTGTAAAAATCAACAGATATTTGGTTTTATGCCCTGGCAACCGTAATTTACATTGTCAATATCTTCTTTAAAAAGATAATCTATATGGTATCAAGTGTGATAAAACCACAAGTAAGCCACACTGTGTCATCTCTGAGGTTATTATCCTTAGGCAAGTGGGGATGGAGACAAAATAAATACAGGGAAAATTGCCTCATTTTTGTAATATTTAATATTTAAATTGTGACACTCCTAACATGTATGAATATGACATTTATAAATACATGTAGTAAAGTGTACAAAAAAACATAAATCCAGTTGTCAGTCTTTTAGTTCCACCTAGCTAAACTAATGTAGTCTATTTATCCATGTTTTGATGTGAGTTGCTGAGTTTTGGAAATATCAGCCATAAAAGATTCCATCCTCTTCTGAAAATAACTTGACATATAGCATTTGACCTCTGATACTCAAAGGGCCAAAAAAAAAATTATTTTGAAAAACTCAAAGCAGAACAGCACAATATGGTTAAAAATAATCACTATTAAAAAATATAGATTATTTTGAAAGATATTGTGATAGCTATATAATTCATGATTAGTGGGAATGAGTTCACTGGAAACAGAAAATTATGATGATTACATTTTTGAGATGTCTGTACGAAAAACAAAAAACAAACAAACAAACATGTTTTTATACATCTGGAGAAGAAAATTTTCAAGACCAGGGCATCTCTACAGCATTACAGTGGTTCTTTATAGTACCGTTATGTCACACATTTTTCCCTTATCAAAAAATTGCAGCTTCTGTGATTTGGATATTGCACACGGCCATACTACGATTTTGATCATGTTTCTATTAATTGTGCAGCCCTACACAAAAACAATGCCTCTTTCCAGATATCATGACTCAATTACTCAAGACAATCCACAGACCTTGATGAAAACAGTTTCATGTAGGAATGACTTTCTTTGTAAAATACAGAGACATTGCTTTGTTGAGTTTTTCCAAATTTATTTTTTGGAGATTTGAGTACAAGCTGAGTGCCATAACTTCCATTATATTGGAGAGAAGGCAGACAGCAGTCCATATCTCCAAAACTCAGCAACTACCACCAAAACAGTCTATCTGGATAAATACCACTATAGGCCAGAGGGAAAATATGCATTTTATTTTTCAGGGTGAACTGTCCCTTTAACTACAAAATTTATCTTTACAAAACATGAACGACAATGCAAGCAAGAGCTAGAACAGGGTTAACATTGCACATGATATAGTAAATGAGTCAAGACTATACAAATAAAGTTAAGCTTTGACAATATTTGCCTGAGTACCACCCAAACGCAGTCTAACTTTTAATCTCTAATAAATGCTCAGAAAAATAATCGTTCATTCATCTTAATCCAACCTGTGAATGTGGCCAGCATAACCAATCGTATAATTGATTAATATATACTATAATGATCTTTTATTAAAACGTGATTTAACTTAAGTGGGGATTCAAAAACAAGCAACGTTGAGGCATTTCCTTGGTGAGCAGTGACCGACAGTTTTTCCGGGTTTGGCATTAGTGCTAGTCAGGAAGATGCGACAGGACACCACAAAATTGCTTTCATCTTCACGTAACACACACACATCTATAAATAGTTAAATAAATACCGGCGTTTGGCTTACCCTCGTTAAAAACAGCTAACAAATCCTGAAACTTGTGCGACTCCTATATCAATAAATATTTGATGTTATAGTGAGCCGTTTCTGGCAGTTAAGCTACATCATCAGTAAACACCACGGTGGCTATCCTGGTGCTAACTGGGTTAGCCGCAAGGCTAATAAACACACAAAAAACAACACACAGGTACTACACTTCTGTCACATGGATTCGTAGCACAAATACTCGACACAATTCAACTTCTACAACTACCCCATTAACGTCGTAATGGTCTGTGGAAAGGCGTTTAGTAAAATTTCGGACCACACCACGACAGCTAGCTGGTTAGCTGCCAGCTAGGCCACACACAGGACATACTAGCTAACCTGGCGAGGCAGAACCCAGCCGTGGCAACACACACACGAACCACACGGGATCCGAATCAGACCAGCACTCAGCACGACGTCCTTGCCACATTAAAGCCTCCACAGACCCGTACATATACTCAGGATACTTACTGTGAAGTATGACGGTGTGATCACTAGATTTCGGCTCCTAAACAGTTAAATATGACACATTTGATTGATCCGGAGGGGGGTTCACTTTGTTGCTTTTGTCTCCCTGGTTAGCTAGCAGTTCACGTTCGGCCGAAGCAGCTCCACACAGCGTCGGACGGAAGGAACATGTTTTAATGATGTCACTACTGGGAGCAGGGTCTTCAGTATGGCGAAGATGCAATGCGTTTATGTGTGTCACATAAAACACTGCTTTACTTTGATTTTTCACTCATTAAAAACAGTTACACGAAACTACTTAAAATTTAGTTGGACCGTCTTTAACAAGAGAGAACATGCTTCTTTAGCAGTAAGCATTTAACTTATGCAACATTTTCGCTATTTGTAACTTTTTATAACAACATTTATTATTATTATTATTATTATTATTATTATTATTATTATTATTATTATTTTAACAGTCATCATCATAAGTTATTCATAATGTTATGTTGTCCACCTATTTTAATATTGTTTACTTTGTATAGTATGTTTACAAATGTCCTCTGTGTCCCTGCATGTATGTTCTCTAAAGGTCAGCAAACAAAAAATGTAAATACGCAACTACAAATTGTGCCTTTTCCCTTTTTTGATTATGTATTTACTTATATTTTATATTTAATATTTTCATTAAATCTCTCATCTTCTCACTTGCGGTTGTCCGCCCTTGCATGTGAGCATTTCGCACACTTTTTCATTTTACTGTCAAAATATATGAATTGTGCAACTAGTTAAAAAAAAAAGTAAATAAACTTCAAGCCCCCTGTTTTTTTAAATATATATATGTGTGTGTATATATATATATTATATATATATATATATTTAACCACAAAGGGGTAAGGGCATGTGATGTCTGTGAAGTATTTATGTAAATATGCAAATACAAATTGGGCATTTAATATTGCTTTTTCCTTTTTATTGTTATTTACTTATTTGTGTAGTTATAACCCTAATAATAATAATAATAATAATTGTTATTATTATTATTGTTGTTGTTATTAATAATAATAATAATAATAATGTGTTTATTTTTAAATACCTCTCCCCATCTTCTCCTTGAGCTACTGTGTTGTTTTTATTGTCAAAATGAATGAAATGTGCAACTTGTTAAATTAAAAATTTGTTAAAGAAAATAAACAAATTATTTGACTTCGATTGTTCGCGAACAACAGTTGTTAACACAGGTAGCTTGTTAGTACGAAATAATTACTGCTCAATGAATGTCTTCTGCTGTGTGTTGCATTCACGGACTGTGGCAAATGCTTGGATATTAAAAAAGAACAATATTATATATGTATTTTTTTATCACTACAACACGTTATTACTGCTTTAAACCGGCGGGGTTTCTTGTCTTCGGCGAATTGGTCACCAGGGTGGGGCATTTAGCAGTGTATTTTGTTATTCTGCCTGTGTCTTGCCTGTCCTCTGTGACTAGAGGAGAAATGCTGAATCAATGGGCCAGACCATGACAGAGAGACCCACAAATTTGAAAGTCATACCCGTCGGTTATGACTTAACAACCCGGTGCGGAGAGCCAAAACAGAGATTTGTCCCAGGTTTTCACTCAGACAGAGGTGGTACTGCCCACGATTCGCGCTTTGTGTGGAGCTTTGTCTGTGTACGGCTAGTAAGGATTGACAAAAGGCGATGCATTGATTGTGTGACAGATGGGCTTTTGTGTGAAATCTACGACTCACCACCAACATGACCTCCAGGCAGCGTCACACGTAGAGTAGTGCGTACGGGTGGGAGTTGTCTGCTGCTGAAACGCATTGTTGTGTTGGGGGATGAGCCATTGGTAGTGCTGCTGCTGTTGCTGCTTTTTGCTGCTGGTCGACTGTGGCTAGCGAGCGACTCTAACCTATGAATGGTTCACAAAGCAGAATAACTGTGTGTTTCCTGTGGAATTTAATACCGAAACTTCACAGGCACCAAGCAGGCCTCTTTCTCTTTTTGTTAATAACTGAAAAGACCCCCGTATCGCCCGTTGGATGAGAACATTGTGTACGGATTTAGAGCCACTTAGCAGCAGGCCGTATCGCCATTGCTTTGTAAGGCTGCTGGCTAGCTACCGTCTTCTTCAACTAGCAAAACTGTTCGGCAACCCGAGGTATGTGCTTTGCTTTTACATGCTTTTCTGTGTTTTATACGGTGGCGACGAAAAGGCACACAGTGCATCTGCAAAATGCGTTTTTAATGCTACACATCGGGTATGAATTAACAAACGCTGTTTGTTTGACGCCATTAGGGGGTGGCTAGCTGCTCTAGCTTGTTAGCTGGCTAGCTAATGTTATTGTTAGCAAGTTGGCCACTTTGACTGTTGGTCGTCTTTCCTGAAAAGGCATCTCTGCACCAAACGGGCAAGTGTTAACTCCTGCGCAGTCATATTGCAAGTGCTCAGTGTGGCCGCCTCCCACTGCATTTAAATGCCTCAGCTAATTGACAAAGCTGTAACGTACAACGTGCTACAATACAAGTAATAACATTGATAGTTACTGTATTTTGAGGCAGTAACATCAATGAAAGTTGCCCTACACTCTAGCCCCTTTTAATCATATTAATGTATAATGCATTCAGTTACACAGTGTAAAACTTTTGATCCGGAGGATATCGCATTAAATTAATTACCTTATTTCTCACTGTGTGTACATGTGCATTAGTAACCTGGTTTTGAGTCCTGTCCCATTTTGATGATAGTCAAGATCTGGTCTTTACATGCAAGATGAAAAAGATTTTTATATCTTAATAACATTATTCAGGTTTATGACCATATGTCCAGAGGTGTGTCAGTCTCACTGCTGTACATGCCTAAGGCTATCCTGGTTTTGAGCTTTATCCTTTTTGTTCTTTTTTAATGGGATTATTCATTTTAGGGATGGTTCAGTACCACTTTTTATGTCCAATACTGATACAGATACTTGAATCTCGAGTATCTGCTGTTACTCATGCCTATCTGGTACCCTCTATTTCCATCTCTAAAGAACTAAGCTGTTAATAAAACGTTTGGATTGACTAATATTGCTACTGTTCTACTACTCAAGATAGGTGTCCCTTTAATTAAGCTTTTAAGGATCATATCAGATTATACTTTTTGTTTTTCCCAATATCTGATTCAGTGATTTATGCCAGCATCGGACTGATGCTGAGTAGCGGATCGGCCCATCTATCACCTTATATCCTTGTATTCATGATTTTAACAGTATCCAGGTGTCTGACCTTTAGTGTTCAGTTGTACTGTACATGCCACAGTGTCTTGTCAGAATACTCCAGGTAGCATATCCAGGTTTCTCAAAACTGGGGGAAGGTCTTATCCAGGTTTCTGACACCAGGAAGTGATGTGTACATGTGCAACAGGTAGCTGGAATACTCCAGAAACTCAGTTATAACAAGGATAGTAGTATGTTTGTAAAGATGCACAAGTAAATTATTATGTTGTTCGGTTATAATGGATGCTATTATTTATCTATTCTAAGTTTATATCTTACTCGCAGGTTACAGTCTTATTGCTTACTGTTGAAGCAAACAGTTAAGGCGTTGTTAGTTATATTTCTTTTCAAGTTTTATGTAGTATGTCATTAATAAATGTGTCTGCATTATGATACAGAATACTGTCTCTAGGGATGAAACAGTTACTATTTTCACAATAAGCCATGGCGAACAATCTGATGAAAGTTTGTGTACAAAACGTAATTAATTAAATATCTTTGACCACAACTGAAGAAGACAGAGTGAAACAGTCTTTTTTTCTGTATTGTTGACCTATGTTCTTGTCCTTGGCACCTGCCGATCATTAAAACTTTGATCATCACACTTTGAAAAACTTACAGTAAATGCAAGGTCTTACAGGTGCTGGAAATCCTTGAAAACACTTGAATTTTAATGTAATGTTTTCAAGACTTGAAAAAGTGCTTAGATTTTGGATAAAGTGCTTGAAACTGCAATTGCATTACAGTTCCCTGTTTAGATAAAGAAATAAAATAAGTTAACTATTGGCTCAGGAAGGTTGTATACAATGCTTAGTGTACTTCAGACAAGTGATAGACTTTGACACATGAAACCTTGTTGGGTTTCCCATTAATTCCCTTCTACAGAATGCTATCATGAAACACAATTATGGTTGTTTATTGCACAGTAACATCTAATTGAATGTGATGAAGAAGTGAAAGAAAATTTTTGAGTGTATGTATATACATATGTTATTTATCACAGCTGTAAGCTGCTGGAGAAATTTGAAAATTCACCTTGAAATTCAAAGTGTTTGAGTTTGACTTTGGAAAAAGATGTAGGAGCCCTGTAAATATGTGGGTTTTATTTGCATCGATGGCATTTCAGATTATTGAGTGAGTTTCAGTATGAAAGTTGGTGAAATGATTGCAGTGTGTGTATCAGTATTTTAACATTTTCAGCATATATGAACAAAATCACTGATACTACTACTAACACTGATAACCGTGATAATTTTGGTCATTATAATCATGATTTTCATACCATTCCTGTATCAGTAAATTTTGATGGACTTTGTTTTTCTGACCCCCGAAAGGCAGCCACCTAAATAAAATGCATCAGCTTTCTCTGCCTTTGGTTTAACTCACCTGACCCTAATGAAATTCATGCATCTCTAACCGGTCCTCTGTGCTTTGTGTCTCCACAGCAACACGGAGCATCAAGATGAAGAAGAAAGCTCGGCAGCACCGGGTTGCGGTGCAGAGGCCACCGTCTCCCATCAAACCTTCCCCCAACAAGCAGATCTTGACTTATGCCCAGGCGCAGCGCATGGTGGAGTTCGACATCGATGGTCGCATCCACCGGATCAGCATATATGACAAGCTGGATGTGATTTCTGACGATGACCCCATGGTGCAGGAGATGATGGAGTGCACCAGCAATAAGGAGAACGCTGAGAAACCCCAGCAGCAGGTCCTCCTGAGGTCAGTGAGACTAAAAAACAACCAGGAGAAGAGGAACGCAGCACTGGGAATCACCGGTCATGCAGAGGGAGGTGGACATCCTGCCGCTGTTAACACCGGACCAAAGCTTCCAGAGCCTAAATTTCGTACAGTGGAATATAATCTTCCTGCAGTTCCGAAGCGTCCAACTGCCTTTTATAAATACACAGAGAAAACAGAGGAAGAGCTTGATGAGGAAACGGAGTACGACATGGATGAGGAAGATTATTCCTGGCTGGATCTGGTGAATGAGAAGCGGAGAAGTGAAGGGGTTGGTCCGGTTTCTCACAATGTCTTCGAGTTCCTCATCGACCGCTTCGAGAAAGAGCTGCACCTGGAAAGTCTGGATCAGGGCAGCGAGAAGCAAGCGCCCATCGATGAGGATGCCGTCTGCTGCATCTGCATGGATGGAGAGTGTCACAACAGCAATGCTATCTTGTTCTGTGACGTGTGCAATGTGGCCGTGCACCAGGAATGTTACGGCGTGCCCTACATTCCTGAAGGCCAGTGGCTCTGCAGACACTGCCTCCAGTCGTCCACGCAGCCTGCTGACTGCATACTTTGTCCCAACAAGGGCGGAGCAGTGAAAAAGACGGACGATGACCGCTGGGGCCACGTGGTGTGCGCCCTCTGGGTCCCTGAGGTTGGCTTCTCCAACACCACCTTTATCGAGCCCATTGACGGTGTCAGCCACATCCCCCCGGCCCGTTGGAAGCTCACCTGCTACCTCTGCAAGGAGAAAGGTGTGGGAGCGTGCATCCAGTGCCACAAAGCCAACTGCTACACCGCCTTCCACGTCAGCTGCGCCCAAAAGGCCGGCCTCTTCATGAAGATGGAGCCGATCAAAGAGGTCACGGACACAGGAGAGCACACATTTTCTGTGAAAAAGACGGCCTACTGCGGGGCTCACACGCCTAATGGGTGTGTAAGGAGGCCGCTTACGATCTACGATGATGCTAAACCCAAAAACGGACTCTGTAAGAAAGGTGACAAAGGAAAGTCAAAAGGGAAGTCGCATAAGAAGAAGAGTAAGAGTAAGAAGCCTGAGCCTGAACCTGAAAGTGAAGAAGCAACCCCAGCTACTGTCCCTACTTTTCCTGCTCACAGGTATACAATGAGTTGTATTAAGGGGATAGTTGGGATTATTACATGAAATACTTATCGTAAGTCAGTGTATTACCTACAGTAGATGGCAGTCTGCAAGCCCAGAGTTTGGAGAGGCAGAGGAGTACCAGCATGGAAGCTAAGCTATGAACTGCTGCAGCTAAATGTATATTAACCACTTAAAAAAGAGACCCACCTAAAAACTTCAGACAGCCTAACATGGGAAATCACCATTATACAAGCCTAATATCACTCTTTCAAACTAACCAAACTCCATAGGTGATATCAATAATTGTACCTTGGAGAACATGGGAGTTGCTGGTCTACTGCTGTCTCAATCAGGTAGTTTGTTTGCATTATTGTGTGACTTATGCGTTTTAAAAAGGTAGTTCGACATCACCAAAATCACACAGTGACACAAACTAACCAATAGATCAAGGCAGCAGTAGACCAGCAACTCCTGTGTTTTGTGAGGTAAAATTACTGATTTCACCTTTGGAGTTTGGTTGGTTTGGGGAGAGAGAACTTTGCCTTATATAACGGTGGTAAAGCAGTGAAAATACAGGCTTGTTAGGTGGACCTTTTTACGTGGCTGAAATGCCTTTTGTTGCTGACCCTGTCCACATCAGTTCATTGCTTTACTTCTGTCCTGGTACTTCGCTCTGCTTCTCCAAACTGAGGGGTTTCTGATCATCATCTACAACAGATAAGTATTTATTATGTCAGTAAGCACCTCAAACAACCCCACTTCAAATATCTGAACTATGCCTTTAACTTACATTTACTTTTAGGGTGTAGATGCTCAGTGTGTGAGTGTTGGTGTAGGGGAGGGGTTTTCTCTCTTTCTGAAAGGATGTATGGTTGTTTGTGTCCAAGCATTGGCTGTTGCAGGAGCATGTGACAGCCTGTTTGCTAACTAGCTGTTGGTATCTACAGTATCTGTATGCCTCTAATACCCTTCTTCTCATCTCTTCCAGGTTACAAACCATTCTGAACCAGGTGTCGGTACAGAAGAAGAAGGCGTTTGTGGAGCTGGTCCTAAATTACTGGACACTGAAGAGGCAATCCAGAAACGGGCTTCCCCTCATCAGACGCCTTCAGACAAGCCTGCAGTCTCAGAAGAATGCACAGCCGGTTTGTTCATCTGTCAGTCAACCACAGAAGACTTTCTGTCTACTTACTCTTCTACCAGTAGCTGTTAGAAATTGAAATATGTTATAATGTCATTTTCGCACAGTTTGTTCAGTTTTACATTTTAATAGTTTGTCTAGTATGCTTTTAAACACATCATATTTGAAGTTAAGATTGTTTGAGATATGAACTAGGATAAGGGTGCAGTTAAAACAACTAAATAGCTAAGAGAACAACACCAGAGTGTCACAGAGAAGAAAACACTGAATTGGTCAAAATTAGTAGCCCATTAAGTTAGTATGATTGTTAAAAAATAATAATAATTAAAAAAACACACAGAATTGTATAAATCAACTCATCTCTAATGCAGTGTTCACAAGATGTAATTGCTCAAAATGAATCCAAACATTTTTACACAAGTTTCCTTCAGTTATTTTGTTCAATATTTGGTTCAGTTATTAAATATATTTAATTAATAATGTGAAATGTCCGTAAGAGAGAGGAGACCCTTTAAGGAAAAAGTTTAGGAGCCACTGCTTTAATGAATGTGTTTTTATTTCCACGTGTTCTTCAGAGGCAGAATGAGGAGGAGAGCAGGGCACTGAAGGAGCAGCTGAAGGAATGGCATCGTCTCCGACACGACCTGGAGAGAGCTCGGCTGCTGCTGGAGCTGATCCGCAAGAGGGAGAAGCTCAAGAGGGAAGAGGTAGGAGTGGAGGGATCGTTGGGTAGATGTCTGAACCTGTGGTCAGAGAAGTTCAGATAATAAATTAAACACTCCTCAATCCTCTGATGGTTTCCTCTCTGTGCTGTGATATAGATTAAACAGCAGGAGACCATCCTGGAGATGCAGCTGACTCCCTTCAGTATTTTGCTCCGAGCTCTTTTGGACCAACTCCAGGCCAAAGATCAGGCCAGGATCTTCACCCAGCCAGTGGATGTCAATGAGGTGAACCCCAGTAGATACTTAGACACTTTTCTGTTCTATTGTTGCATTTGTCCACGCAGAATCTTTAATTGTTCTTTTCTTAGAGCCCAACTTAGAGCCCAACCTATACCAGATGTGTGGGACTGATACTGATATTAGGGAGTAAAAAGATATTGACCTATCAGCTGATATTCTTTCTTTATTTATGTTATTTAACGAATTTAATTCAAAAAAAGGATGAAATGTACCTAAAATACTGCCTATAAAAGTCAAAATTAAATAAAATTAAAATTATATAAAATAAAATAAAACAATGTACATAAAGTTCTTTAAATAATATTTATTGTAACAATATTGTTTAATATTGTTAATATTAAACAATAATATTGGCCGACAGGTATATTTCTCTGCCTCTAATTCCATTAAATGCACCAAAATAATGGTAGGCCTTAATTAATTTATAAAATGTGTCATAAATTGATATTCTGTTTTAATTTGCTTCTGTATTTATTTACCTTTGCATTTATTCACCTATTTATTTACTTTACCATTTAATTTCCATTTGATTTATTATTTTTTTTCCTTTTCTTTTTAGTTAATAACATGGAAGTTAAATAGGAATGTATATAAAAATGGGAATTAATTCAAATGTCAGTAAATACATGAGCAAAACAAATACCAATTTAAGTCACATTTTATGAATTAATTAATGACTACATTTATTTTGGGGGCATTTAATAAAGTATTTATTTATTTATTGAGTGATTTTTCTAAATTTCCTTATTTCTTCTGGCTTTCATGGTCCTCTTTACAAATTCACCCCAACCATTTACTAATAATATAAATACGATGAGTACAGTATTCTGCAACTCAGACCTATTTCTTGGGCACAAATGTTGCATTTCTTTTGGGATCATTTTTTGATGATGGTAATGATTTCTTTTTTATGGAGGATGTACTTCATGTCACTTTGTAGTACTGTTATTTATTGTGCACAAAAGTTGAAAACTGTTGTAGCGGGGAGCTCTGCCAAGGAAACACAGATAAAGAATTCCTGTTTGATAAGCCTTCAAACTGGACTTGCTGGTTTATATTTTAACACAGCCCTTTTTACTTTGCCGATGTGCTATTTTCAGCATGAAAGTCTGCTAAGTACCATTCACCAGGTCTGTTTGACCTGTTTTTCTGCCTGATTATCAGCTTCAGAAATGTTGGTATAGTGACATGAGTGATGACATGAGCCAAGAACTAAGTAGATAAAAATTACCTGTTACAAAATGAGAATAATTATAGTCTTCGCTTTCATTCATTGCACTCGAACACACCATGCAGACAACAGCCAGCCAACAACTGCTCGCTCAGTGTCACAAGTTCTGATCACATCGCCTCAGGTTATAAATCACCCCCGCCCCCCCTCCCTGTGGGGAGAGTGTTGAGCAATGTGACTTCCTGGTGAGGTGAATGTGTAACCTGAGAGTAAAGTTCACTCACAGACGTCTGTAAAAGGCAAAGGGTGCCTCTCTTTGCATGCCCGGCTAGCTCAGTCGGTAGAGCATGAGACTCTTAATCTCAGGGTCGTGGGTTCGAGCCCCACGTTGGGCGCTACCTTTTGACTCCAGGGTCCATTTCATTACTAGTAGATTATTCATTATCTTGGTAGGCTGAGCATTTGTGGTAGGTTTTAACGTTTGTGGTCATACATTTAATTTTTAAGACTCTATAATGATATACTATATAAAAAAATACTGTAATTGCAATCATTTTGATTGATATTACAATCACAATATGACTGTGATGACTCACAATAGGGAATGATCATTTTTACAGAATTTTGCTCTCACTTTCATAATGAAAACATATTGAAATGAATAATTATTGTGTGGTTTTTTTTGGCAGAAATGTGTACCAAACGAAGATGTTATCTTTAGTCTATAGACTAGGATGTATTGGACATCATTGCAGCATGACAATATTTAATTCAAAATGACATTTTCACACACATTTCAGGGTTTGAAAACTGATATAAGCCATATCATGAGTTTGTTAAAAGTTTAATTAATTGTTCAGCTGTACTTTCATGTTGCCTGGCCCATGTGGACATGGATGACTTTAGAAGCTTTTTTTAATATAAGCATATTTGGTGAAAAATGTTGGGTTAACATGCATCATACAATAATATTTACTTCATATTTTTCCTTTAATGTCAAATTTCTATTTTCTATTTATGTCCTTGATTTGCAGTACTTGTTCATTTCTTTATATTTTCTCATACTGTGTTTTTTGTAAAGCTCTGCAACAAACAATTTTATTCTTTATTGATTAATCAAATAGTTTGGTCAGAAAAATGTTGACAAATGTTGATCACTGTTTCCCAAATGCCATGATGACATCCTCAAATGTCTTGTTTTGTCCACAACCCAAAGATATTCAGTTTATTATCATCTAAATAGTTACTGCTTAACTTCATTGTTGACAACTAATCAAAAACATATTTGGCAATCAAATTGATTCTGATATATATGTATTTTTTAAAAAAAAGTCTAGGTAGCTTTCCAGTATTTCATTACATTTGCTGTCTCCTGTAGGTGCCTGACTACCTCGACCACATCAAGCACCCGATGGATTTCTCCACCATGCGGCAGCGCATTGATGAGCAGGGCTACAACAACATGGACCAGTTTGAGAAAGACTTCAACCTCATTGTTGATAATTGCATGAAATACAATTCAAAGGACACATATTTCTACCGGGCTGCCGTTCGCCTCCGGGACCAGGGCGGGGCCCTGCTGAGAAAAGCCCGGCGAGACGTGGAGAAGATCGGCTTTGACACAGAAAGTGGCATGCATCTGGCTGAAGCTCCTGAAATCAAAGCACCACCAGCGTTTTCTTGGGACGACGGTAAGAGCAGTAGCACATACACATCTCTGTGATGTGTTTGCATCATTAAAGGGATAGTTCACATTATTTAAAGTGGGGTTGTATGAGGTACTTACTTATAGTCAGTGTATATCCTTCATGCATTAGCACAGAAGCTAAACAGTGTAGTGCTGTGGACAGGGTTGGCAGCTAAAGGAATCTTAGCCACTTAAAAAAGTTTAAGTGTATACTATAGTTTATACTTTTCTTTGCCATCAGACTGGCTTTTCTGATGAGAAACCACCATTACACAAGCCAAATATCACTCTCTCCAAACCAACCAAACTCTATCAGACAAAATTAGTCATTTTACCTCGCAGAACACCCGAGTTGCTGGTAAACTGCTGCCTCGATCTGTTAGTTTATTTGTGTTATTGTGTGACTTTGGTGAATCTTTTTAAAGCACCAAACACACAGTAACACAAACAAATTAACATATCGCGGCAGTGGCAGACCAGCAGTTCCAGTGTTCTGCAAGGGAAAATGACTCATTTCACCTATAGAGTTTGGTTGGCCTGGAGAGAGCGATATTTCTCTTAAATAACAGCAGTTTCTCATCAGAAAAGGCTGTCTGACTGCATGGTAAAGTGGTGAAAATATTCCACACATAGCACACACCTATTTAGGATTTTAAGTGGAACTCTTTTAAGTGGCCAAAATAGCTTTTGTTGCTGACCTTGTCCACAGCGGTGTGTTACTTAACTGTCCTGGCAACCTCTCTGCTTCCCCACATTGGGGCCATGTCAGCTGGCATTCACTGTACGTAACACACTGACTATTGATAAGTACCTCATACAACCTCACTTCAAATAATCCAAACTATCCTATTAAAGACAGCAAATGAATGAGAAATATTTGTATAATGTCTTAGCAGAACCATGTTTCAACCTACCACTGATGAATTAATTCTTTCCTTAGTGGACCGCCTACTTGTGCCAGCCAATAGGGAGCACCTTTCTCAGGAAAAGCAGCTGCAGCAGCTCCTGGAGAAGTTCGACCTGACCTGTGCCATGAAGTCCAGCCCCTCCCGCAGCAAGCGCCTGAAGCTGCTCAAAAAGACCATCAACGATGTGCGCAATGAAATGAGCCTAAAGAGATCCCTCCCCTCCCACCACCACCACTCTTCCTCCACAACGCCCTCCACATCAGCATCCTCTTCATCAGCTGCCTCCCACTCAGAGCTGGTTAAACCTAAAGAAGAGAGATCGAAGCCTAACGGACATTTTCCAGATGATGAGGGTACGTATGGATCTGGTTTTCTGGTTGACATTGTGCTCTTCAACCCACCTCTATGAGTCCAAAGGAGAATCACATGTCCTTAATATCCTGAAGTGTAGGTCAGACGTCAGAGATTAACGTCCAACCCAAAACAGAGCCTCAAAGAGCCAAGTCACATGATGTTCCTCATACCTAGTGTGTCTCTGCTGCTTTCAGTCGGACAACACTAGCCTGGTTCCAGACTTCTGAATTGCCTCCCACCTCTCAGAGATTTTTAGCGAGATTGAAATGGCAATTAATTCTGATTATCAGGCAACTTTAACACATGATCATTACAAACCCTACTCTGTTTGTATTGGTGTAAGCAAATGTCTGCTGAAACTGCTTCGGATATTCCTGGTATTTGGACAAGCAGGGCCTTTGGTTGTGAACATTTACTTTTATCCCCCAAAACTCAAATCAAGTGGCTAAAATACCTTTTGTTGCCCTTGTCCGCAGCATTACATTAATTAGCCTCCATGTCGGTGCCCTTCTCCAAACTAACAGGCATCTAATGTAACCAATACACTGTCTATCGATAAGGACCTCATACAACCCTACATCAAATAATCTAAACTATCTCTTTAACTGATAAAACAGTTTAATGTTAACAGGATCATTAGTGGTAATATTGTTTGTTAATATCTAATGGGGGACATTGGCACATACTTGGGAATATTCATTGCACCTATAAATTATAACTATTTTACAGAGAGATTGACAAAAAATTCTGAAGTATAGTGTCGGTGGAGCAACATCAGGTTTTGTGTCCAAATTGCACTACAGATCTCAGTCTGATGTACTTCTGTGTGAGAGAGAGTTGTTAAACTGTAAAGTGTTAAAAGGCTCACTGACACACAAAACCTTTTGTGAAGTCCTAATTCCAAAATCACAGACCCAGTCAACCAGACAGTAACAAGTTAAGGATTACATGACTGTGATGATTGTACTCTTGCAGCAGAGGAAGAAGTGTTACTGGTGAATCCTAACAACGGTCTCATGTCTCTCGGTGGAACCGATCTCTGAATAGATAGCGTTATAATGAGCTGGTGGGGGGAAAGAGAGAAAGGAAAAAGTAATTTAGCTCTCATTTTTTATTTATAAAAGTGCCTCAGTGTTATGCTAAACAGCGCCTTGTTTTACTTTTATGATAAACCCAAAAGCCATACCATAATATAATGTGCTGTGTCAGCATTTCTGCAAACACAAGGACAAAGTGTGGGTACTGCAGCACATTACTGTTGGTAATAGTGTTAGACTGTAGGTCATATTTCTTTGTCTTTGTCATTTTGTTATATTGTTTATGTTTGTACTTTGTATGAATAGCTTGTTTTTTTTGTTACCCTTCCAAAAGAGGATGCCAAAGATTTTATTATGTTCGTATGCATAGCCAATCCTTTACCACGATAAAAAGTATTCTGCTTTTTTCTATAGCAACATGAGGAAACAGTAATGATGACAAAAGAGAAAAGAAAAATGCATTTAAGAGTCACTTCAGCAGTGAGGGAGAGCGCTGCAGCTGGCAGCAGTGAAACTGAGCTGCAGTGTAATCCCTCCAGGCAACTGCATACCATCCAAAGCAAGTCCACTGAAAGTGCTCGTTTTTGCCTCTGACAGGTTCAGATTATTATTCTCAGTGTTTGACAACATTATGGAAAGATTTACTACAGAGATGGACCTTTTTTGTAGATTATTTTTGGGGTCTTTTGCCTTTACTTGATAGGGACAGCTGAAGAGCAGACAGGAAAGGGGGTAGAGAGAGATGGGACAACACAGCAGCAAAAGGCTCTTGGCAGGAGTCGAGCCAGTGGCTGCAGAGGACTGATAGCCTTGGTACACGGGGTTCATGCTTTACCAACTGAGCTGCAGGGGTGCCCCCCTTTTAAAGATTAAGGTACCTTTTGCTCAGCCACAAACGGCTGTGTTATTGCTTTCCCCAAACTAACCAGTCTCCCTTTACAAAACTGTAATTTTAACATCGCCATCACCATCTTCATTCAAACTCAGTGGAGATAAAAGAAAACTCACCAGAAATGTCTTTCCCCATCTTTCTACTGCTACAACAAAAATGTTTGTGGTGAGTTTCATTTTGTTTCTGTCGCGTTTCAATTAATAGAACAAGGTTAAAATCACAGTTTTCCAAAGGCAGTCTGGTTAGTTTGGCGAGAGTTTCAGCTTCAACAAAATGTATCTTACTCTTAAAAAAGGTCTATCTCTCTAACAGTGCTTTCCATTATGTTGTCAGATACTCCTCATCTTCAACCGCAAACATGTCAGACACATTTTTAACTCAAACATCTCAGCCAACAGAAATGCTCTTGTTCTAATCCATGCAGCTGACTGCACTAGCGCTGTGGTAGCTGCATATAATGGGTGTAAATGCAACCTGAAGCATTTAAGTCTTCAAGTCTATTTTATTGATGATACACACATAAACACGAGGCGGAGGAGGCAGAGCAGGCTGTGCTCTACAGCCAGAGAGCAGCTCACTCTGCAGCTGGTAAGCAAGACATGGAAACATCTTGATTTTTTTTTCCGCAGTGTTTCTTTTGGGCAAATGGTAGCCTTCACTGTACGTTTACTGCCACTTGACATCTTCACTGCTAAACTTATATCCCTCTGCTAAAACCTGTCTGTCTGGAGCACAGCCACAGGCACTTTTTGTTCTGTTCTCTTTTCTTGCTTGCTTTTCTTGCTGCACTTGCACACTCTGGTATGCCACAATCACATGCATCATGTTGATGGAAAAATAGTTTTGAAGGAAAACTGCACAAAGATTGGCTGCTCATTTGCTGCTGACACTATGGAATACATTGACAGTATGCAGCCTATATAGACACTTCAGTGTGGCATGGACAAGGTCGTCGCACAAGCATGAAGCTGACGTGACATTTGTGGTCTAGATGAGGGGTTAGAGTAACAGTCTGTAGCAAAAGCAAGCACTTTTAGTGGATGTACTTTGATGATGCGCACTTGCCTGGAGGGATTATGTTGTAGCTAGTTACACCAGCTGCAGCACTCTCCTTTAATAATGGACAAATTTCAGAAATTGTTAAAAAACAAAAACATGGGGTGTAGGTCCATATTGAAAAATGCAGAAGTTTCCCTTTAATATAATATAAACTTTTTATTAGTCTTATATAAATAATATATAATAAAACCTTAAAATTCAACTACAACTACAACTTTTTGTCCTCTGCCTGCTTACAGGAGACAAGTCTCTTCCTCCTAAACTGGAGCTCTCAGACTCCATCCCTCCCCTCATCCACTCAGACACAGACCCCGAGCCCCCCACCCTCAAACCAATTGACGCTGCCCCGGACTGTGACGATAAAGCTCACAGCAAGCGCGTGAAGTTTGACGGGGAAATCCCAGACCTGCTCTCCTCTGCACCGCGCCTCAATGGCTACTCCCACGACAGCCTCCAGAACTCTTTGCTGGAAGGGGATGTGAGCGTGGTGGCCACGTCGACCCTCGCAGAGCCCACGGGTACGGTGAACCGCCGCACCGCCGTGCTCTTCCGCAAATCAAAGACCGCCAGTCCCCAAAAGGCCTCAAGGGGCACAGATGAGGGGGCTGGTGGGGTTGAAAGAAAAGAGGGTGAGGAGGAGGAAGATGAAGACTCTGCACAGCTGGGCTCCAAATCCTTCCTGTCAGTGGTCATACCCAGACTGGAGACGCTGCTTCACAGCAAGAAAAGGAAGCACAGCGGCAGCAGAGATGGCGAGGCGGAGGGAGAGGAGCACGAAGAGGAGGGAGAGTCCCCCGTGAAACGACTTGACACTGGTAAGAAGAGTAAAGAGGAAAATTCACACAAAAAAACCCAACAGTGTATGTCACTGACTGTGATTTATTCATAATTTTCTGCATGGTTTAACATTTCTTTGAGTTACCGTATGTTAGAATTTGACATGTGACATTTCTTTGAGGCTCTTATTAAATTAGCACAGCAGTATTTAGCTCTGCTGCCAAAGCCTGAAACTGGCAGTGCGAACACTGCAATGAGCTGTTACACTACATGTCACCACAACAGACACTTGTTTAATATTTCACATCAGTTTGCTTAAAGGTCCAATGTGTCAGATTTACAGGATTTTTATCAGCAGAATGTAGCAGAAACAGAATATAATATTCATAGAAATACATTATTATATGTATAAGTATATTAATTTCCATATAATCCCCTTGACATAAGAATGGTTGTGTGTTCATCACCTTAGAAGGAGCTGTTTGTATCTACAGAGGGCGTGAGTCCACCATGTTGCACCACCATATGTCTACAGTGGCGCAGAGCAGACAAACCAAACACTGGCTCTAGAGACACAGTTGGGTAGTAATGGATTACATGTAACTGGGATTACGTAATCAGGTTAAAAAAAACAGTAACTATAATCAGGCTAAATTACTTTTGAAAAAAATTGTATGAAGATCTTGGTTATGTTGTCAAATTTTTTCATGATAATTAATGGTTTATTAACTCATGAAAAGCATGTCTGACATGACATTTCTTAGACAAGTGCTCCACTTTATGGTGGACATGGCAGGAAAAAATGCATTTCATTTGCACTGAAAATGTTTTGAGATCTTTAAATAGAAAAAACAGAATATTTGTGGAGCTCAGAGTTTTGTGGCTGCTTCCATTTTGTTGTGTAAATTGCAATATGTTCACTGTTTGATTTTTAAGTAATCCAAAAGAATTTAGATTGGTTGTATTTTTTTTTTTTTGGTAGTCAAATTACATTACTAATTATAAAAATTGTGATGTAATTTCCATTCAGTAACTAACTACTTTCAAATTATCTGAGGGGGCCATTTGTGAGTTTCGCAGAGGAAGCAGAGGGTGAGGCGAGTAAACTCAGCACTAGATGCTACTAAATCCTACACACCGATTCCTTAAATGAGACCAGAGGATGACTGAACTACCTGTAGCCAGAGCAGATACAGACATTTGACAGGAGTGGTTTGGATTCTGCCTTTTTGGATCATGGCATCCGTAATATATCGTGACGTCTCCTCTCAGGCCTGTCCAGTGGTTTTCTTGAGGTGGAGGAGGAGAAGGAGATACAAGACTCAAGTCGGACCAGTAGACCTGTGGAGCCACGAAGACGTTGCGCCTCTGAGTCCTCAATCTCCTCATGTAGCAGTCTGCCAGGAAACACCAGGTAATCCAGCAGATAAAACATACTGCAAGTCTAGTATTGTGATTTGATTTTGATTCGACTCAGAAGCATCCTTCTGTTCACCCCCAAATCAAAAATACTACTTTTCCTCTTACCTGTAGTGTTGTTTATCCATCTACACATCAGCTGTAGAGTTGTCTGTCTCCTCTTGAATATAATGGAACTAGATGGCACTTGGCTGGCGGTGCTCAAAGCACCAAAATACATTTGAAAAACTCAACACCAGTGTCTCTTTCCAGACATCATGACCCAGTTACTCAAGATAATCCACAGACCTTGTTGTAAGCAGTTTCATGTTCAAACTATTTCCTCTCTATCGAACTACACCTGCCAATCACATCACAGCACAGAAGGAAGCGTGCATCTACTCATGGATGAGAGGTTAGAGTCATTAATGTTTACATCCTGCACTGTCATGAGCACTAGCTTTCCTTAGCATGTTGATTTGGTTGCGGGATGGTTGTGGCGCTTTGAGCACCACAGGCCGAGTGTCATCTAGTTCCATTATATTTGAGAGAGAAGCAGACATCTCTACAGCCGATATATGGATATATGGATAAACAGCACTACTGGTAAGAGGAGAAATATGTTCCTCTTCCTGTCAGTTAGGTGGTCATCCAACTCTTTGGTTTATGCCATCATCAGCACAAGATGTTTTGTTTCTAAAGCTGATTCTGCTGTTTGTTTCTAGCACTATTCTCAGTCTTCCAAAATGTGGAAAGGGGAAACCCGCCTTGGTCCGGAGAAACACTGTGGACGATAAGAGCGAATTAATCGCCTGCATCGAAACCGGGAACTTTGCAAAAGCTGCACGAATTGCCGCCGGTAAGTCTGTTGCTTAATGTGTCAAAAGATCCTGCATGCACTTGTGAACATTATACATACAGATTTTATCCACTGGCTCAAATAAATATACAGGATTTTTTCCAGTGAAGTATTGATATTTAAATAAGCTTATGAAATTCTGTGCTAATAAATGTTTCCAAGAGCTTTGCAAAGACGCCTCTTGGCAGGACAGCTTAAAACACTTTATGAAAGAAAACATCCATATGAAAAAAAACATTTAGAACAGTAAAACCTCACTTGACTGTCATTTATGTTATCATTTATCATTTTAAATGGTTTTTTTAATGAGTAGCAAAAAGTGAAATAAACAAGCAGTATTAACATAAGGAAATATAAAGAAGAGGAAATGTATTATTTGTGTTCATATTTAAAAGTATTTATTATTACGTGTATTATATCCTGTTGCACTCAGTTTAAGTCAGATGTGTAGACTTCCACATGTCTGCAGGTCATTTAAAATCTTAAAATATGTTATTAAAAGAACAAAAGGGTCAGAGTTCTTTTACTTTTCCTGTTGGACTAGAGAATTGGCCTCATATTTCATTCTAGCATTAGCATGAATTTGATGTTAAAACTTGATAGAACTTGCAGACACCTGGTATTTATGTGCACGTAAAAAAAAAAAAAAGCAGAGTTGGAATTTAACAGCAGCCAACTCCTTGTGACTTTTGGCAGTGACTGGTGAATCTTTATACTCTGCCTGCCATCATGGCATGTAACCAGTCAGCATCTGGAGACTCTTCGCTCATCTAAAATTCATATTTGGCGAATAAAACGCCAACAGTGGCTGGTACATTTTAATATCTGTCATTCACTTGAGGCTCTTAACGGGATAAAGTCAATTTCCCACCCTGATTTGGTGTGTTGCACTTACAGCTCGGCTTTGGAAATGTGTGTTTGTCTGTGTAAACCCACACATAACTTGTTTGGTGTTGTTCCCGCTTCCATAGAGGTTGGCAACAGCAATATTTGGATGCCCGCTAGTGCTGCAACAGTTGCATTGGAACCCCTAAAGCTAGTTTGGGCCAAATGTAGTGGATACCCTTCCTACCCTGCCTTGGTGAGTGTTTGTGGGATAGAAAGCATGACAATCACTAACAAAAGTCTTTATTTTGTTGTTTCATTGTCGTCTCTTGACGTCAGGACACACTGGAACCTCATTATGACACTGTTGTCCCACAGGACGTTTTACTGCAGCTGTTGTCTTTTGGAGTCCAGTGGACATTTGTGGGGAACTGTGTGTTTAAATGGTTTCAACATGATGAGCTTATTCTCAAAATCAGTAAATGTAACTTAATGATCTTTCGCAATAAAAACAAATCCTACTAAGAACCAAAAATAATCAGAAATGGAGCTACTTTTTAGTTTTCTTGTTAATGTAGGTAAAAGATTAAATTGGTCATATATACAGGAGATCCATAAAGATGTTTGGTATATTTACCATCCTTCTTATTCTACACATTTATCATATCTCAACAAAATATTAGTCATTCAGAAACAGATTTTGAGAATTTTTTCACACTAACAGATGAGCTCCATCTGCCCTTCTTTTAGGAAATATCCATTACTGTCCATACATAAAGTTAATGTTTTTAAATGCGTATTTATGTGTAAAGGAGCAATAAGTAACAACTGTGCATTCAGAAATGAGCACTGCAGTCAAAATAGTGCGTTGGAGTCATAGACAGTATATGAAATAGATAATATAATCTATGGCGAGCTGTCCAGAGTCAAGGAAGCTCAGGCAGGCTTCAGGAACACTCAACAGGGGTGCAAGACAAGCTCAACATTATAATTTGACAGTAAAAATATATTTCATACTGTAAGTTGATTGGCTGTTTATAACTGCCAATTGTCTGTCAATGTTAAGTTGAGCCTGTCATCATGAAAACAAAACCCCACTGCTCTGAAAATACACAGTCACGTCCTGCCTTTGTGCCTGCCAGAGTACATTAACATATTGCTCAATTTACCCGTTCTGAACATCTACTCCTTCCAAAAGATTATTAATGATTTATTACAACTCATAAACAGACACTCGTTTGGCGAACATTCAGTATTAATTTGAATTTGAATAAACATGAAACTGGCAAATGGCATCACAAGCTATGGACTGGAATAGAAATTTCAAAGGACACTGCAGTTCTTTTCTTTTTTTCTTTTCTTATTTTGTGGTAAATGTTCTTTTTGTTTGTTTGTTGTTTGCTTGCTCTGTTCATTTTTGCTGAACAATAAAGTTTTTTTGTTTTTTTTTTACAGAGGTAGGCTCTGGATAAACCTTTCTTCCTCTTCTGCAGTGCAACTACTATCCTTTCTGTTTGTGGTATATGCTGTTCATTTTTACTGTCAGAAAAAAAAGAAAACTAAAGCCCACTTTTCAAAATGTCCTGTTTTTCCTCTAGGTGGCAGCCTTTCACTGTTAACCAGTTGAATTTGACCTTAGCATGAAAGGACAAATGAGGAACAGGATCGTGTGTGCATGCATCTGTGTGTGTGTGTGTGTGTATGTGTGTACAGTACAGACATCTTAACCGTATGCTTGAGTGATTCTGTGGGTGAAATGTATGTTTGCCTGCGTCTGCATTCATGAGCGTGTTTTAACTCCTCTCCCGCCTCCCCCCTGCTGTGTGTAGATCATCGACCCCCACATGCCGCGCGTGGGCTGCCAGCACAACGGGGTGTCCATCCCCATGCCCCCCATGGACGTGCTCCGCATTGGAGAGCAGATGCAGTACAAAGCCGAAGAGAAGCTCTACCTCGTCCTCTTCTTCGACAACAAGCGCAGCTGGTGAGTGCCGCCGTCTATCCGAGGGAATGATTTAAACTGCCGCAGGTTCCTACAAGGGTAAACCTGTCAATCTGTCCGTCAGCTCATCATTATTCTCCCGCGGCTGCGTGACATCAGTTGTCAAGAGATGACAAATGGTCCTCTCTTTGAAAATTTCACCCAGACTCATATCACTGGGAAAATGTTTTTCAGTCTTCAACAGTGATGATGGTTCTGTAGCCTTTGTGTCACACTGGTAATTGGCTTTAAATCTGTAACTAGCATAGAATAAGAGCTGAAACTAAAAATCGCCTAAAAAGGATAGTCAAGAAGAAGAAGAATTATAAGGCTTTCTAATTTTTCTTCCAGTTGGTTAAAAAAAACAAAAAGCATCTTGTTTTGTCCTTTTATCAGCAATCACTCGACTAATCACTCTTTAGTTCCATTTCGTATGTTGGCACACATTTAATAATTTTTCTTCCTAATTTTCCCTAAGAAAGAATTTGCCATCCCATGAAGCACTGCACACTGCAGATGACTCAAATGCAGCAGCAACAGCAGCATTTTTGGAGTGTTTTATACTTTTGCTACAACAGACCATTTTCACAGCAGCCAACTTTCTCTCAGTATCAATTAATTTCAATATAGAGAAATTTGGTCAAAAATATATATATGATAATATATTTGATTCATATTGGGCAGTGCTAACAGTATGTCCACATCAAGATATATATCACTTATCATGGAATAACCTAAAAATATTAAGATATTATTTATTAGCCATATCGCTCAGTCCCAAAACGTCAGTATTTGACAACCTGGGAATCCAACTCAAGAATGAAGTATTTTTCTATAGAATCGCTTACTGCACCTTTAAGTTTCATGCCTAAATAGTTGTTGTGTGGTAAAGACAAGGCAATATCTGTGAGACAGATGTTGAAACATGAAGGATGGTCGTGTTGTTTCACCTCAAATGAAAGAGTAATAATAAAATGTGAGAAAAAACACAATTTTATGACTAATAATCTATAGTTTTCTTGTTTAAAATCAAACTTAATTTATGTCTTATGAAAAGAGAGATATATTCCTGGGAAGTGCTACTTTTTGAGTTAGGAAAAAAAGAACATTTGACCCCTAGTCACTGTTCAGGTGTTGTAATACAGATCCTGTCTTCTCCCCTTCAGGCAGTGGCTTCCTAGATCCAAGATGGTTCCTCTGGGAATGGACAAGACCATAGACAAAATCAAAATGATGGAAGGACGCACGTCCAGCATCCGCAAGGCTGTCCAGATCGCCTTCAGCCGTGCCATGAACCACCTGAGCATCGTGCAGGACGAGCCAGTCAGCGACCTCAGTGACGTGGACTGATGACGCTGGCTCCATCTCCCCTTCACACACACACACACAAACACACACACAAACTTGTACCTCTCCTGTACCAAATACCTTCCTCTACTCCACCCCCTGTTCTCTCTGTTTATGCAGGAGACTCAAATGTTTACTGGGCACCTGCTGTAACAGGTGGTGTCTCTTCCTCATCCATTCCTACTCGCACACACTCCTACCATGTGCCGATGGGATACGGCTGCTGCTGAAATGAATGTGTCTATCTGATCCTCTCCACCTCCAGGCTTGTAACTGTGCTTAGAGACTGCTCTTTTTATCCACCCACACTTCCCCTCATTTCACTCCACCAATCATTTTCATTCATCATTTCAAAGCATCTTACATTTCGGTAGTCTTACCAAATCTGTCTGTGGTGTCAGAAATGTGCAGTAAGGCAAGAGCTTAAAGGGATAGTTCAGATTATTTGTAGTGGGGCTGTATGGGGTATATTAGCTACAGTAGATGGTGGTGGGGATGACCCCAGTTTGGAGAAGCAGGGAGGAGTAACAACATGGAAGAAAACCAGATTTAGTTTAGTTTTAAAACCAGAGAAGTCACTCAGTAACACAAACAAACCAGCAGATTGAGGCAGTGGTAAATTACTGATTTTGCCCATCTGACAGAAAAGCAAAGTTGTGAAAATATTCTAAATATGGTGTGAACTTACACTGATGTAGATTTCATTGTGGATGTTTTGGCTAAAAGTAATTTTGTCCACAGCAGTTCATTAGCTTCCATGTTGGTCCCCCTCTCTGCTTCTCCAAACTAGGACCATGTCGTCCACCATCTGCTGTAGCTAATACACTGACTATCGACAATTACCTCCTACAAAGCCACTCCAGATAATCCAAATTATCCCTTTAACACTGACCATTACATTTTGGCTGCAGCTGATAAATTTTTCAACGTTTTTCAACTTAATCTGTTATTTTGGCAGGTAGCCAATGATCATTTCTGTTACAAGTTATTAAAAAAATAAGCATCTGGTAAATTACTTAAATTAATTTCTTTTTGTGTTGATTCCGTTTTAGTCAAAGCCTTTTTTTTTTTTTTTTTATCAGAGTTACATTTCCATACTAGTCATCTCCACTTACAAACACCTTCCTTTGTATTTAAACTGTAAATAATCTGTACAGTTACCTGACACTAACTTATTTTGTAGTTTTGACATAAATGAGTACTGTACAGGAGTTTTCTTAGTATTTATACTTGATGCATTCTTGGCACTACGGAGTGAGTGCTATTTTGACAGTGCTGTATGATCAAGAAGAATAAAAAAAAAAAAGCCTTAGTATTAAGGAGATTAGGGCTAAAACATGTTTCTGAGAAGTATGAAAGTATTCCGTTTTTAAGTTATTGAAGTTTATAATCGTAAGCTTCCATTTGGCATTAATCCTTTTTGTATTAAGAATAGTTTTCGTATATTTTTGTTCATATATATTTATATGATTTGAACACATGGTAATACAGTATGTTAAGTCTCTGAAGCTCATACAGTCAGTCTGTTGTTGTGGACACGGAACGTATATTGTTCTCATGAAACCAAAAATGTTGCTACCCAGAAGTTTTTCGCTGATTCATTTTTCTGTGTGATGTGTGAAACTGTTGCCAAAAAAAGGAGAAAAAAAAGTAAATTGTATTTTTTATGTGATACATTTGACTGTTACTTGGTTTTCGCTGTAGTCGTAGGGAGATGTGCCTGCGTTAACTTATTGTAAAGTATTTGCATTACTTTATATTCAAGGAAAGACGTGCAAACTGATTGTGGTAAAGTGGCACATTTTGTGGTGGATACTTGCCTTCTTTTTAAGTAACCTTTTCTAACGTTTTTTTTTTTTTTTTTTGTAGTAGTAGACTTCAAGACATTTCATTTTATACTATTGCCTATTTTTCCTGGGTAGCATTGGGTAGATTTGGTATATTTCATTTTGTACTTAACTGTAGTAGTTTTTTTAATCAGGTCATATGAAATATTGCTGGGACTGTTTTTTTGTAGCAAAGCAAAAAATAAAAGATACAAATATAAACACGTGTTAGCTTTTTTTTTTTTAAAGATTTTTTTTTATGTTTATATTGCCATTAGACAGCCTTTTCCCATAGGAAAACGCCTTTGTATAAGCCAAATAATGCTCTCTCTGACTCAACCAGACTGCATTTGCAAAATCAGTAATTTTACCTCAGTAAACAGGAGTTGCTTATCTACCACTGCCTTGGTTAGCTTGTTTGTGTTATTGTGTAAAGTCACACAATAATACAAACAAACTAGGCAGTGGTAGACCAACAACTTCTGCGAGGTAAAATGATTTTGCCGTTGGTTTGGAGAGGGTGATATTTGGCTTACATCATGGTGGTTTCCTATCAGAAAAGGCTGTGAAAATATTCTAAAAACAGCGTACAATTAAAATGATTTTTTTTTTAAGTGGGTGTTTTTTCAGGTGGCTATAATACATTTTGCTGCTGACCCTGTCCACAGCAGTACATTGCTTAGCTTCGTACATCAGTACTCCTGCTGCTTCTTCACACTAGGGGCACGCTAACTGCCATTTACTGTAGGTAATACACTGACTATGGATAAGTAACTCATAAAACCCCATTTCAAAAAATCTTAACTATCCCTTTTTTTTAAAATTCAACTTCAATTTCTTATTAAATTTATGATTTTTGATCCTCGTCTATGGCACAAGAGAGACTCAAATTCTCCTTCATGGTTGGCAGATTGCATACACTAATTCAGCCTCCCACCTGCCATATGGCACTGTACCCTGCTCATCTACTCAGCTCATGATTGTCCAATCACATCGCAGTGTCCTGTAAGTTGCCAGCTACGTAATATAGGCTGCAGAAGGGTCATTTTATGAACTGTGACAGGACATGTTGCTATATGGTGTGCACTAGATATGATCTTGCTGGGCTGTCATGTTCTACAAGGCAGTAAGCGTAAAGTAGGATTTCCAATTGTTTGTGCGAGAGCTGGCAGAAGGCAGTTCTACTTCTCTGCTGTTTTTGTTTATTATTATTTTTCATTCCATCGCTTCTTAGCATTTAATTACTTACAAAGATTTGTGCAACCTCCCTCCAAAAATGTAAGAAATCAAATGACTATCAAGTTGTGCAGCTCATTGAGCAGATGTGGGCAATTACTTTGGGTATTTCAAGTGTGTTCTAGCGATTTTTTTTTTTTTATTTTTATGAATTTTTGAAGATCATAATAATTTTATAATGGAGGTTTATAATGGAGGAATGATTCAACTCGATTCAGAGCCACTCAGCTTTGAAAGCAAACTGCTGTGATGTGCAGCTCCAGAGTCTGTTCAAACTTAAAAAAAAAAACGCTCACAAGACTCTGTACTCTTTCTCTTGATTGCTGCTGCAACCTTGGAACAGTTTAAGTCAAGAGTGACGTTTTTTACAGTTGTTTGGAGACCCCATCGGTGTGTCTTGATCGACTTGAATGTGTGGAGCACACAGACACTGAAAGCAGAAAAAAGCGCTTTTAACTCATGTAATACAAATCCTGTCTCAAAAAAAAAGTTGGGACGCCGTGTAAAATGTAAATAACCTTCAAACTTTTCAAGCTATATTCAAATAAATACAGTAAAAACAGATAAGATCATTTAGATAAGAAGTTTTGAAAGTGATGATGATATGTTGATGTTGATATATGACTCATATTCTCAGTGTTAAGAGTTTTAAGCTTAATTTTTGTAGACAGATTTCACCTCAAGAAAATGTGAACTTGAGCTTCTCAGATTTATCTGAGATGCCTGTTGGCTCAGTGGTTAACAATGTTCTCCTAGTCAGGGCTCCGTGTCAGAGTTTGATTTCTGTTGAGGGCAGCGCTCCTCACAGCGCTGCTCTGATGATTTCAGTCAGGTGATTGGACAAAATTCCCACAAGAGTTTTTGAGATATAAACCCTAATTAATGGGTAGATTACAGTCGAGTATTCATTCACTGCTGTACAAGCCGCAGGCAGGCTCGCAAACCTGGGTTTTAGCCCACTTACAGCATCCTTGTTGATCGGACATTTTAGTTTTGAGTCCCTGCAGTGCCAAGTTTGAGATGTTCTCTCGTGTTCATGAGCTGTAATCTTAAGCTGTGAGCAATCACACCTGCTTTTTCTCCTGTAAATGCAGCTTTTCTAGTGTCAATATGCGCTCTTTAAGCTACAGCAGCAGCTTCGCCAACTCTCACGCGTCTGGTTATTTTGATGCTTCTTCTACGCATAATAATATTCTGGATTTCCAAATTAGGCTCCAGCTGAAAAAATCATGCTTACTGGTAAACATACAAGGTAGGATTTGAGAGTGAGGAGGTTTATACAGCCTCAGGAGCTGTATTAATGAAATCATTACAGTTCCCCCTCTCCAGTTCCAAACTTATTAGAGTTTTAGTGATTTTTCAGGAGATATTTCGGCTGCGTGTTCAAACCTATAGCTGGTGGAGATCAGGACCATCCTGTTCCTGTGGTTCTTTGCTGAAGTACAACTACCAATACAACAAACTGGAAACACTCCATTACAAGTAAAGGTCCAGTATTTAAATCTTTATGGTAATATCACTAAAATGCAGCAAAAGTATCCAAAGTAAAAGCAGTTATTACGCAGAAAAATAAGGGGCACCTATAAATAGCAGTTGAGTTATATATAGTCAAGTAGGCTACTACAAATTTGAGGTATTTCAGTATTTCAGTACTTCATACTTTTACTCCACTCATCACAGATGCTAATAGTTTTTACTCCCATTTGTCTGACAGTTTTAGATTGCAAATTTTCACACTTTTTCTCTCTGGTGAAAACCATGGATGCAGTGTTCTTTTATCAGTTGAGGATGGTCTCCTCCTCTTAAGCAAAATAAATCTTTAAAAAGCCTCTTGGATTAGCTGGAAAGTGATTTGTCACAAAGCTGAAAACAGGGCAGTTTTTCTGAGCTCATTAAAAGTTCACTTTGACTTTTCAAACGTGGTTCTTGCAGGACGATGATCATGTAGAATATGCTTTTCTGTAGATTAAACTTTGACCTTAAACATGTGACAGGAATGCTTTCACTGCAGAATGTGTATTTTTACTCTTGATACTTCAAGTACCTTTTGCTGATAATAGCTTTAAGGTCTTGAATGTAGGACTTGTGGAGTATTTTCACAGTGTAGTATTGGTACTTTTACCACCACTGCCTATAAAACAGTGATAAGAATCAGTACTGCACTTAAGTACAATTTTGAGAATTTTAATTTTATAGTATTTCCTACTCTACATTTGCAAACCCACTATTGTACTATTTACTCCACAACATTTATTTGATAGCTTTAGTTACTTGTTACTTTAAACATTCAGGTTGTCATCATAAGATATGATGAACTGAAAAAACATTATGTACTATTATGAATCAAGTTGCCCAGCACCTCTCTTGCCGCTCAGTCCACGATGATGCAATGAACTGGTCATGAACCGTCTCAGTATGGTGGGCGCCAGGCCATGGAGGGCATGATGGCGTGAGCCAAGACAGTTTAGTGCAGGGGTGTCAAACTCATTTTGGTTCATACAATTTGATCTCAAGTGGGCCAGACCAGTAAAATTAAAGCATAATCTATCGATTATTCTGGTGAGTGATTGAGTAATCAGATAAGAAATATTGCGTGTTCTGCATTTTTTTCTATTACTTTTGCTTTATTTAAGAACAAGGGTAATATACAAAAGAGTTTTACTTTACTTTTTTTTTTTCAAGTACAAAGGTAAAAGTAAAGGTAGTAATGTCTGCAGAAACAGCAAACAGAACTGAAACAGTCACCAGAATGTTTTGTTAACATGTTAAAATTACAACATGTTTCTTCTGGAGCAGGACAGACGCTCCCAGACCCCCAGAGGACAGGAGACAGAGGACAGGGGACTGGTTTACCAACATGCCACGTTTTTCTCCTCTTAGGAGTTTGCAGGTCTGTAAACAATAACATGCAAGATTTTTAAATTGCAATTAGGTATAAATAGTGTGGTATTAGTGTTTTTACTTAAGTAAAGAATCTGAGTATTTTTTCCATCACAGCAGGTCAATGATCAGTGTTTCAGTTTCAGTTGTGGCGGACTGTACAGAGCACAGAGGGGTGGGCAAATTTTGTCCCCACCAAGGATGAAAAATAATTCAGCAGAGGCACGGATATACAGAGCAGAGGGAAGGGAAATCCTCCCCTTCCCCCTGAGCAAATCGCACCCTGAGAAGAAGAGAAGAGCGAGCGCCGGGTCTTGCCCGTGGGTGCGTTTTGTGCAGCTGAAGAGGTGGGAAGCCCCTCCTTCCCCCTGGTTAATATGCCACAGTAAAGGCAAATAAATCTCTCCTCCTCCTCTCCTGAATTGTGTCTGCTCCAGTTCTGATGTGGCAGGTATGTGGGGCACCAAACCGAGCCCTCTGGGGTCATCTGGTCCAAGGCTCCTCCTTCATAGCATCACAAATGGTTTACGGTGTCTTTCAGTTAACTGAGGAGAACAGACACTCATTTTACGTTTGCTGCCTTTAACAGAGAAACAAAATATACATAGTAATGTAATACATTCAAGTATTCAACTATATCCCATGGAGATGTTGAGTATTCAGATTTGATCACAAACTAATAAGTTAATAATAATAGTAATAATTTCATTGTAATGAAAACAAACATACTCTTTGTCAACAACTGTGCGGGCTAACTTACCCTAATGTAAGACAGTCACTTTAAAACTATATCTTTCATCATTATGATGAATGCATAGGGAAACAACAACAATGTAATAAAAAATAATCACAGCGTGTTCTATACATGGCACATATGGAGATATAACAGTAAATATAAATGTTTTGTTGATAATCAAACGTGAGGACAGCACAGTTACTTCACTGTGATGACTGTCTCATTAAAAGCAGCACTGATGGTAGATAAAGCTGGAGCTGAGACATGAGAAGGTTTCCCCTTCATAGGATGTGATGTTGCAGGACGTCTCTCATAACGTCCTGCAACAGAAACATAAAGAAAACACGAGCTACGTAACACAGTCACACACACCTGTAATACATCCTGTTACATCCGACGGTGCGGAGAGGAATGGCTCACCATGTTTGGCCATAACATGGCTCATAAATGCAAACATAAAGATTATTAGTTTCAGTTGATTAACAATGATAAATGACACACTTACGTATAATATATTAAATTTCTGCCAATAAATCCCCATAAATGTTACACACTGAACTTCCAAATCTCCTGGTAAGATAGGAGTGTGTGCCTGCAGCTAATTGTACTATTTAAGGATCCATTCCATTCAGATCAAACAGAGACAGGATGCCGCTATTGTGTATTATGGCCAGTGGTGGACAGTAGTGAAGTACATTTACTTGAGTACTGTACTTAAGTACATTTTTTGAGTATCTGTACTTTACTTGAGTATTTGTTTTTTTTTGGAAACTTCTGACTTTCACTCCACTACATTTCAAAGACAAATATTGTACTTTTGACTCCACTACATTTGTAGGAAGGTTGTTGTTACTTTTCGACTGAGCTTTGAAGTCAGCTGTTGGTGTTTTTTTCTTTTCTAAAATGCAATTGGTCACATGCTGTGTTCCCCACAAAAGAAAACCAATCACAGTAGCTCCTCTGGATTGATGTAAAAGTGGAAATACATCATCCAGGCGCTCTGTAACAAGAACAAGCAAGCTCTCCCTCTTTCATTCAAGCAAAAAGCGGTAATGGTGACGGCAGGAGAAAGACAAAATTAAACCTCAAGATGTTATTATAATTATTAATTATTCCAGGTAGCTTTTAAAGTTGGATTGTTTTTATTGGGGTGAAAAATACCACATAATTCATGTATATATACTGCCTCTGAAGCCAGAAAGAAATCTGTTATTTAACAGACTTGTTGAACTCCTTACAGTTGACTTCAATCTAATTTTATGCAGTGATTTTAATACAGTTACATCAGAAAATGACAATAACTGTCCTTTTTGGTTTTGATTGTATTTCTATGTTAAAGTTTTTATAGGTGTTTCTATAGACTTTGTGTAGCAGAGTGGATCTACAAGCAGGTCAGAGCATCATTAGATGGTTTCAGAGTTACAAGCTTCTGTAAATGCATCATGAAAACAATACAGCACGTATTGATATTAGAAAATGTACTTTGTAATTTGTACTTTTGAATACTTAAGTATTTTTAAAAAACATGTACTTTTGAATACTTAAGTATTTTTAGAACCAAGTACTCTAGTACTTTAACTCAAGTCAAATTTTGACTGAGCAACTTTCACTTGTAGTTGAGTCTATACTTTGACTCAAGTACTGGGGTTGAGTACTTTGTCCACCACTGATTATGGCTCACTGGAAAGGCTCTGCTACACTAACCCGAGAAGGACTTTAATTAGTATCATTACTAACAGGTGTTTCATACCAATATGGCTGCTGTAGAAAGGGTCTGTTGCTACTTTGACTGCTTACACTGCTTATAAAAATGTAAAAATTTGAAAAGTAACCAAAAAGTAGCAAGTAGAATAAGTGTAGTTAAGTAAATAGTACAATATTATCCCTCTGAAATGCAGTGGAAAAGAAGTCTAAAGTAAAAAGTACAGCTAGTTGGAAGAGGAAACATGTTTCAGCAGAAGAAGGCGGCCATGCTCAGTGTGTCCACAGAGAGGCGCTGTGGCTCCACACTAAAAACCCGCCTCGGTTTTTGTGCCAAGACGCCGTTTCGAGACGCAGCTGCACCTGAGCGTCCACCTGCTCAGCTCGGCTCCTCTCACTCACTCAGGTACGCGTCATCAGTATTCAGCATATAAACCGTTTTCATCACTGTGTTCAAATGGTGAATGCACCGATTAGAGAGAATGTCAATTAAAGCTAAATCAGTCTGAAGACATGGCGGCTGGTTTCCCGCCTCTCTGTGCCTCTCTGTCCTCAAACTGGGCTTAAAGTCTGCTAATGCCAATCACCGGCCGTGTCTTTTCCCCTCCATTTTTTTTTTTTTTTACCATTCAAAGAGCAGATTATTGTCCTCTTAAGTGTTTATGTGTTTGTTTGTATGCTAATATAGTGCAGGTATTATACAACATGACCCCACACAACTGCAACACAAACTCGTTAAACTGCCCTTGTCTCATAAATATGTCATTTATGATTTATCAAAAGTTTTAAGAAATCAAAGTGGGGAAATGTATTGAATAATGCTGAAATTAGTGATACCCCAATTTCCTATTCCCCCCATTTAATTTTTTTTTCTAATTCAAATGTTTATTGATTTTGGTTGGTTTGTTACATGACAGCTCTACACATCAAATGAGACATTCAGTCTTGACAAACATTAATAAAAAATACAATAGAAACCATATAGAATATATAGATAGAAATTTTGTTTCTATATTCGAGCCCAACTCAAGCTCTTAAGTTTTGAAAAGGTTTAATCGTTAATAATGTTGAAATAATAAATAATTTCATTTTTTTTATTTAGACATTTCATTTTTTTATTTAGACATTCTTGAATCTTTGAGGTTTAGACTTGTGAGGCACCCAGATGCCGACAAATCAGGTTCAAAGCTTACTGTAAACAACTTTTGAAATATTAAAACTTAAAGATTCAGTTTATTGAGAGGCAAAAAGTAATTTGTATCAGCACAACATTGTAGGTTTACTTTTTTAAAGTTTGTTTCAAAACTGAAGTTTGACTTTGATTCAAAAATCTAGTGAAGCCAGTTGCCTTGAAATTATGACTTTTCTCACTTTTTTGTTTTTACAGTGTATAATGTTCAAATGTAATATATTCAGCCTGCTTTATTTATATATTGTCTTCTGCCTTTAAGATTTTTGGCAGTAAGAATGGGATAAAAATGCTTTTAAATCTTCATGGCATTTTCATTTTTTTCACCAAATTACTTCAAGTCACAAGGCTGCTTTTATTTTGTTCCTGAGCTATTGTGTTTTTTTTTTTTGACAACAAACCCAAAGCAAAAATGGAAAAATATTTAAAAAAAATGCTACACATTTTCTAGTTTCATTTTCTCAAATTGGACTTGGCTGCTTTTCTTTATTATTTATGGGTATTTTTTTTTCACTTTTGTTTACGCTTCAAAGACTAAACCCTACCCTCATTTCACCTCAAGCATCTTTAAGGTAGTAGAAATTAATTTTATTTCGTCTCTATCTTGTTCCAGCTCTTTAGTGAACCCACACAATATGTTGTTTAAATGTAACATATATTTCCCTCTGCTTCAAAGATTTTGATGATAAGAAGAAAAGAAAGTGTTTTCTGAGATTTTCTTGGCATTTCTGACTTCTCTTACTCGATTAATTCAAGTCACAAGGCTGCTTTATTGTGTATCTGAGCCCTTGTTGGTTTTCTGACAACAAACTCAGAGAAGATGGAAAAATAGTTTAAAAAAATACTACATGAAACTGTGTTTTACATGAGACATGGAGTTGGATGCAGTACAGTGCAGGTGCAAAAGTAAATAATTAACCCTCAGAAAAAGTGGGTCAAAATGACCTAGTGGGTTCATTTTCTTTCAATATCTTTTTAATGAGTTTTTATCACTTCATATTTCAAGCAGCTCTAAAAAAGTAATATAAAAGTGTTTTTCTAATTAACATTAAAATAATTACATTCATGTGAGTCAGTGCAAGTCTTTGTGTGGATTAGTGCTGATTTATGTTGCCTTGTATACAAGTAGCCTATAGGGGAGACTGGGGACAGTTGCAACAGGGGCAGTTGCAACAAGTCTTCTCCAATCAGAAACATGTTTGAGTGATGACACACTGCACATGCTCAGTTAGACCCTCTCCCCACCTGGAAAAGAAGACACATTCAACACACAGCATTTATTAGGGAAAAACAGTTTTTGGAGAAATTAAAGTAATTTTTTTCATGAGCTCTATTTTTGTCATACTCTCCTGGCGTTTTGTATGAATGAATTTAAAATTACTTGCTTTTAATCATTGTGTTATTGACTGCAGAGTGACATGGTTAGCATTTGTTGAGGTCAGGGTGTCTAGCTAGCATATGGTGGTCTGTCATGGTGGCTTAGCTTGGGGACAGTTGTAACATTGCAAATTGGACCACACAACATTATTTTTGAACATTAACAAATTGTTGTTTGGTAAAAAGATAAATCATCCAAATACAAATTTGTATTGCTTGCTTCAATACAAGCCATTGTGAGGTAAATAAAGTAGCATAAGGATAGTTTACACACTGGAGTGGGAAAAAAAATAAGCTTTTTAAACTCCCCAGAGTTGGGCTCAGTTGCAATGCCTGACTTCTTCCATTCAGTTCTATGTTTTGAGCAATATGCTATATGTAAGTCATCTTTTAATTGTGTGGGTAATTAGCAGACAGACAGATATAAGTTTAATTTATCAAGATTTCTTTAGTCAAGTACAAACTGAGTAACTGAGAGAAATATACCAACAACCAAACATACTAAGTCTCTGCCACTAATATAGTTTTGAAAGTAGTTTTGACAGAAATTTCGATTCTGAACCAGAATAAAGGTTTTTGCTTGCCTGTTTCACGTTTATTATAGTTAAAATTAATGCTGAATGTTTATAAATGAGCAAGTATCTGTTTATGAATTGTAGAAAATCATAACTAGTCTTTTAAAAGGATTAGATGTTTACAACAGTTAAATTCAGGAAAATGTTAATTGAGTCTGGCACTGAACTCAAACTCCAAAGTTCTGAAACTCAAAGATTCAACTTTATCTAAAGAGGAAGAGTAAATTATCTTAATAAAAGTTTAGTAGTTTAAAAATGTTAAAGTTTGAGTTGGTCTGAAAATCTACTGAAGAAAGTTGCCTTGAAATTTTGAGTTTTTCCAACTTTTCTATTTTTAGTGTGGCTTAAACTCTCTTTTGGGACTGCAGTACTCATTTTTGAACGCTAGGGTGTTATGTAATCCTCCTTTAAGACTTTTTTTTTTGTCTGATTCAGATCATATTGAGGACGCAAAATCTGTTGAATTTGTTTATAATACAATTTGTGTGAGGCTGTCACACAGTTTTGGGTAAAATGCCTTGACTAAAAGTCTTTTTTTTCCACACCCTCCTCCATTTTCTTTCTTTTCCCCCACCGAGAGTTGGCAGACAATTCTCCTCTTAAGTGTTTCATTTGTTTGTATGCTAATATTCAGATGAAAGTCAGCTAACAGAGATGGAAGGGTAGAAATGTAAACAGCGCTGGCTGTGTGTGTGTGTGTGTGTGTGTGTGTGTGTGTGTGTGTGTGTGTGTGTGTGTGTGTGTGTGTGTGTGTGTGTGTGTGTGTGTGTGTGTGTGTGGGCAGGAGTTTGAACCTGCACCATCACACTCTGAGTGGAGACTTTGCTCTGTGGGGTTCATTCACAAGTGCATCTTTTAAAAAGGCCAAAAAAAAAAAAAAAAAGAGCGAGGCACGTCTTAGATGCAAATTTGGATGAAAAACTGTTGAAATATGCATTTTTACTTAAGCCAATCCAGCGTCTGTTATTTCAAGCGACTGACATTCAGAGAGGTAAAGCAGCATTATGGGGATTAAATGAGCTCGTAATGGGCCCTGTGATATAGAAAGCCACCTTCAAGCCACCGTTTGAAAGACATCTCCCATCTTTATAAACAATTGGAGCTAATGTAGTCGCGCACAGCAGACTCCATCCCCCTCTCTCCTCTCCTCTCATTGTCTGTCTGTCTGTCTTCTCCAGATACTAATTGTGTGGGGAGGTAAACACAGCAGTCAAGTGGAGAGGACGGCGAGTCAAGCGTGAATATCAATCTCCGCACATCAGTGTCATCAGATGACTTTGACTGAGTTGAGGCGGGCTCATTAGAGTGGTGGAGCAGGGTGCCGCGGGCTGCAATAACATCCAGGTGGAGGGCTCTGAAGTTCTGGAAGCCTGCAGAGCTCACCAGTTAACAGGTGAGCGCATCTCTGTGTGTGTGTGTGTGTGTGTGTGTGTGTGTGTCAGGGGATGTATAATCCAACAACCCCCACCTCTCCACAGAAGGTGTCACCAGGGTTCAGGGAGGAAATGTCACGTTCCCACTCAGATGCGCTCCCCTCCTGCATGTATTCACAGGCAGGCAGGCGCATGGAACGGCTCATAGCTTTAATGTGCGCGCGCATGCTCCATATTCATGCATCTGATTATTATGAACTTGTGCCACCAGCAGTTCTTTGGCACCCACGTCGGGAGGTGACAGCAAGAATTGCCTGGGTTGCACACTTGTGACAGACCTGGCAACTAATTCCTGATAACTTTCCCTCCGCCCCCAAGGTTTTGGCGATAAGAAGGGTGAAAAAAGTGCTCTTTCTCTGAGAATTTCTTGGCATTTCTGACTTTTCTTATCAGATTAATATGAGTTTTGTTTTGTACCTGAGCCATGCTATACTAGTTTCAGCTTCTCAAATGGGAATTTGCTGCTTTTCTTTAGTTTTTATGGGTATTTTCTCACATTTTGTAGACTAAACGATCTGAAAGAACGAAAGATGAATCAATAATGAAAATATTTGCAATTTAAATGTAGTTTTCCCCTTGTTTCACCTCACATAGCTGTAAGGTTGCAAAAATAGTTTTATTTTGTCTCTGACATAACATGCTCTGACATAATATATTTTCCTCCACCTCCAAGACTTTGGCAAAAGAAAAGGTGGAAAGAAGTGTTCTTTTTCTGAGATTTTTTTGGCATTTTTGACTTATCTCACAAGATTAATTTGAATCACGATGCTGTTTTTATTTTGTACCTGAGCCGTTGCTGATTTTCTGACAACAAAATCAAAGCAGAAATGGAGAAATAGTTAAACAATGCTACACATGGCTTCTCAGTTTGGAATTTCTTTTGTATTTATCACCATTTTTCAACATTTTATAGACTAAACAATGTGAAAGAACAAAAAGATGAATCAATAATGAAAGTAGTTGTTTGTTCAAGTCTTGTTTTCCCCTCATATTTCACCACAGGTAGATTTAAGGTTGGAAAAATCATTTTATTTCGTCTCTATATATCGAATATGAATATGTGCTACTGGCAGTTTCTTTGGCACCCACGTCGAGAGGTGACAGCAATATTTGCCGGGGTTGCACACTCATGACGGACCTGGCAACTAATTCCTGAGAACTTTTCCTCCGCCTCCAAGATTTTGGTGATAAGAAGGATGGAAAAAAAAGAGAGGCTATCTTGGCATTTTTGACTTTTCTCACCAGATTAATATGAACCACAAGGGTGTTTTTGTTTTGTACCTGAGCCATGTTACACTTCGCTAGTTTCAGCTTCTCAGATGGGAATTTGCTTCTTTTCTTTAGTTTGTAAGGGTACTTTGTCACATTTTGTAGACTAAACAATCTGAAAGAACCAGAAGATTAATCAGCAAAGAAAATATTTGCAATATAAATCTAGTTTTTCCCTAATATTTCACTTTACGTAGTGTTAAGTTTCAGCTTCTCAAGTGGGAATTTGCTGCTACTCTTTAGTTTTCATGGGTATTTTTTTCACATTTTATAAACTAAATAATCTCAAAGAGCATAAAGATGGATCAATGGTGAAAATATTTGTTAGTTCAAATGTTGTTTTCTCCTCATATTTCACCTCAAGTAGGTTTGAAAGTTTGAAAAATCTTTTTTCCTGTATGAATTATGTATTGAATATCACCTTGTTCCAGCTCCTTATTGAAGCTCCACAGTATGTTGTTTAAATCTAATACATGTATTCCTCTGCTTCCAAGATTTTGTCAATAAGAAGGGTAGGGAAAAAGTATTTTTTCTGAGACTTTCTCTGCATTTTTGGCTTTTCTCGGCAGATTAATTGAAGTCATGAAGCTGCTTTTGTTTTGTGCCCGAGTCATTGTTGGTGTTCTGACAACAAACCCAAAGCAGAGATGGAAAAATAATTTAAAAATGTGACACATTCTCAAGTTTCAAATGTCTCACTCATGAACTGACTTCAATTTGCAGGTCAAAGGTAAACGTAAAACGTGTTTCTTGCCCAAACTCAAAATTTCATACGCTAAAATTACACAAACGTCTAGCGGGATAAAATGATGAAGTGACGACATGTCATATCCGAAAGGTCAAAGGTCAACCGCACTGCAACATCATAATGTTCAGCTCTCTATCAGTCCTCAGTACTCTGTCCTGTGTACTAGTTTCTGAGTGAAGACAGTGTATTTGTAACTGGAAAGTATTCACTTGAATCAGACATGTCAGTACAGTGTTGACATTTCCCCCAAAATACACTAAATAACTTTAATAATAATATATAGAATAATATACATATAATATAATAACCTTTGAATTCCTTCCAAGTCCTCATTACACACAGAGGTGTACAATCACAAGGCAGTAATTCTAGTTGACTTTTCTCACCAGATTAATTCAAGTAACGAGGCTGCTTTTGTTTCATACCTGAGTCACTGTTGGGTTCCTGACAGCAAACTCAAAGGCAGAGATGGAAAAATTGTTCAAAATGCTACACGTTGTCTATTTTCAGCTTCTCAAATGGAAGAATTTGCTGCCATTCTTTCACATTTATCATTGTAAACCGAATATATTTGGGTTTGGGACTTGTGGTCGGATAAGACGAGAGATTTTAAGACATCGCCTGGGAGTTTGGGAAGCTGCCCTGGGTATTTTTTACACAATTTTTCAACATTTTACAGACTGAGCAATCCAAAAGAACTGAAAGATTAATAAATAATGAAAATATTTGTTAGTTAAAATCTATTTTTCCCCTTACATTTCCCCTCAAGTCGCTTAAAGGTTGAGAAATAAATTTATTATGTTTTTCTGACAGATATATATATTTTTTTTAATATTGGCTTCTTCCAGCTCTTTATTGAAGCTATATGTTCTCTAAATCTAATATATTCAAACCCAAGAGTTTTTTTTTCTGGCTGGTGCCTCCAAATTCAGCCTGACAGAGTTTTGTGTCTTTGGAGACTTTGGCATCTCAACTAGAATATAAAATAATGTTCTGAGTTTATTTGAGGGATCTACTTGTGAATCAGTGGGGTTGAAGAGGTTAAACGTGTTTTCACCTTGAATTTAAGACAAAAAAAATAGTTCCCTACAAGAACAGAAGCTATTCAAAATGCAGCTGAGACTCATCTTATTTGTGACAGGAAGTTTGGAGGTGTGTGAGGTGACTCCTAAAGGAAACACACTCTGAACCCTGCCCTGATCCTCCTGCATTAAACATCACGCAAACCGTCCACTTTTCATTTTTGAACACACACAAAAATATTCCCCTCCTTCGCTGCTGCCTCCTAACTCCCTCCTCCTCCTCTTTACCCCCTTCCTCTTTCCTTCCTCCCCGTCTTCCTCTCGCTCTCTCTATCTCTCGGTGGGTCCCTGATAGGCCCAATCTCCAGTGGCTATGTTCAAAACACTGGGCCAGAATAGCACGGGCCCTAGGTAGATACATATTTATGGGGTGCGTTTACTTCTTACCACAGAGGAGAAGTAGAAATAGTGTGTTTCCAAGGTGAGCAAAACAAACAACTTCAAAGGAATTTAAATGCAGTTCATGTAAATTTTCTCCTACAGTCACATGTTTCTGCCGAGATTATCGTTAGATTGTTAATGAAGGATTCACGCCTGATGCCAGATGACCTGATTATTGTCTCTTTGCAGAAAACAGGAGCCCAGAGGCGCTGGTGAATGAATTAGATGAAGGGAATTAAAGCATATGTACACAAATACTGTATGTGCTGCAGAGGTGGGAAGTAACACAGTACAAATACCTAGTTACTGTACTTAAATAGAGTATTCAGGTATCTGTACTTGAGTATTTATTTTTCCGACGACTTTTTATTTTTATCACTGCACGCCTTCTTCCCAACATCAAAACTGATGAAGAAGATGTCGTAAAACGTAACAAAAAGAAAATGTAACATGCAATAAGATGACGACAACAAAGAAGTGACAAGATGAAAACTTTGTAAAACATGAAACAATACAAGAACAATGAATTGGCAACAAAAGAAAATGAAATAAGAGCATGAAACAAGGCTAAAATGCGTAAAAGATGTAGCATTATGAAAATGTATAAAATCCGCAACAAGACGAGAACAGCATTAAACACGTAACAAGATGAAAGACACAACAAGACAAAAATGGCTTAAAAGACGTAACAAGATGTAAATGACAGACATAAGACGAAAACAATGTTAAAGACGCAACAAGACAAAGCAGACAGAGATTAGATGACGTTAGATGTTTCATGAAGCTTTGTAAAGAAACAGCCAGTAGAAATGTCCTTCAGTGGGTAACTTTTAATTTTTATACTTGGAGTACATTTCAGAGCCTGTACTTTTTCACTTTTACCTGAGTTAAGAAGTTGAATCAGTACTTCTACTTCAACCAGAGCCTTTTTTTAGTCTTTTTTATTTGTACTCCTACTTGCTGTATTTTCACAGTCATGGGGTTCTGCCATGAAGATGTGGCTTTTGGCCAGCAAACAAACCAAGAACACCCTGCATGGGCTGTTGAAGAGAGTGGTCAGAAAGAGCAAAACACTAATGGATGAGAAGAAAGAACTGCTCAGCACGGCTGAACCCAAAAATGATATTTCATCAATGGTCCCTTGAGGTGTCATTTATTTACTGTTTAATCCATGACAAACTGTACAGGCCTAACACCTGATATGTAACAGCTCTTGTTAAATCTGTGTGATATCTCTCTGCATTCTCTTCAAGTAACTCAGCTCATCGGCGTGCGTTCGTCACATGCGCCCCCATCAGATGCCGCCACGCGATCGTCTAATTATCTGTTAATGTCATGATTCAGCTGGCTCCGGAAATGTGAGGATGTTGTTGTGTGGGTGTGTGTGTGTGTGTGTGTGTGTGTGTGTGTGTTGGGTGCTTGGTTGGTTGGGGGGGACCAGCAGGGCTCAGAGCGAGGCCCTTTGATGTGAAAGATAATTACTTGTGTAGTTAAGATAATTAGCAAAAGTCCAGAATAAAAGTAAATAGGCTAACTGTCGCTTCCACTGTAGCCTGGATGAACTCACGCTGTGAGCCAGACAGCGTGTGATTTTCCTCTTTGCTCAGAGTGAAATTAGATTCAGGATGTGCATTTTGGCTCACTTTTGGTCTCCTGTATAAATGTGTTTGTTTGGATGCGTGTTTTTTTTCCCCACACATTCACCTCCATGTTTTGGCACACTTAAAAGGGAGCTCCACCATCAAAGTCTCTCTTCAGATCTCGGGACGTACTCCTGTATATTTGAAATAAGGTGTATAAAGTCATTTGTGGCTCCAGAGGGAGCTGCGTTGAAGGTCCAGCGTGTAAGAAATGGAATATAATATTTAGCAGTATTTTCGTTTGTCTATAATCATCTGAAAGTAAGAATCCTGTCCTGCCCTTCAGTTTCTGTAAAAGTTATTCATACTTGCTTCATTTATGTTGGCCTGAAGCTCGTAACACATTGAGTGTAAAAATACTCGAGTTGAGCTGTAGACTTGTGGATCATATCCTACAGTTGCACGCGTGTCTGGGCGGATTTAAATATGGGGACCCCTCGGGGTGATGGGAGTTTGCGGCTGCACAGATGTGTGTCTAAGTGGCTTCATCCCGGCTCTCGTGGAAAAGAGACTCCCCCGCCGCTCTCATCACCATTCTGCCGCATTCCAAGGACACAGTTGTGATTGACGGGGCTTAATGTGTATCTTGCCAGAATTGGATTTGATCCTAGGGGCTCTGCCACAGGGCCCCTATGTTAGATTTACACTTCCCTCCCCCCTTTTACTCCCATCTTCCCCTCCCTTTTCTCTGTTGAACAAACAGAAACAGAATTACCTCTTCTGGAGCAGCTCCTGCCTGCCTGCCTGCTGCATTGTGGCGAGATCATGTGCGGATCTGTGTCGCCGGGTGATTGTGCTGCCTGTGTTTTTTCCGAGGATGTAGGGGAGGATTTGTGCACGTGAAACACAGACAGAAAAAGAGCAGGTGCGACTGTGCAAGCTTGTTGTGATGCATGCGTATGTAGTTTATGTACAGGTGTGTGTTGTGGCATATGTGTCCGTGTGTGTGTGTGTGTGAGCGCCTGTTTATGCCTGAGGATGAGGAGGGGAGGGTGGGGGGTGATCGTACACTCTTAAAAATTGAAGTGCTAACTAGAACTATAAAGGGTTCTTCAGATTGTCCCAAAAGAATGTTTTATAAAGGTTCCACTTGGAATGTTTTCAGAAAGCCCAACACAAAGGTTTGACATCTGTGAAAGGTTTTACCCAGAACCCTGTATGAGAGAACCCCTCTATTGTGTGATATTTCCAAACAGAACCCTCTCTGGGTTCTATCCAGAATCATTCCATCCTCTAAGGGTGCTAACAGGAACCTCCCAGAGTGTTCTACAGAAAATAAATTTAAATCCCGAGGGTTCTATTAAGACAACTCTTAACAGGTTCTAACAGGAACCTTTTCCAAGAACCTTTTATCTAGTGGAGAACATTTTTACATTTCACCCAGAACCTACTCATGGGGTTCTAAAGAGAACCCTTTCATATTTCAAAGGTTGTATCTAGAAATCACCGATGTGGTTCTACCCCAAACCTTTTCATGTTATGCTACAAAGATAGCGTTTTGTCTAGAACCTGCCCAGGAAGTTCTCCTGTGAACCTTTTGATGTTATGGTACAAAAAACAACAATTCTTGAAGAACTCTTTCTTTCAAAGGAGGTTCTTTGTAAGACTATGGGTTCCATGAAGAACCATTTTAATCCAAAGAAGCCTTGACAAAGCTTTACTTCAAAAAAGGATTCTTCAGAAGCAGATGGTCCTGGGCAGAACCTCAGGATGAGCCCTTTTGGAACCCTCATTTCTAAGAGTCTAGATGCACCTGCTGCCACAGAGCTGTAATTTCCCTCGCAGAATTTAGCTGAATAATCGCATTTCCCCCGCTGGCGCCTCACGCTTCAAAGCACTGATGAGATGAAAACAAAACAAAACAATGATTTGTGGCGGGCTTGTCAGAAACGCCACACCCCACTCTGTCTGGGGTGAGGTGGCGTGGCAACTCCTGGTTGCATAACAGGCAAAACTTTTCCCACCCCGTATACATCAAGGCCTAATCACGTCCATAAACGGCAGCACGGTGCCTGAAATAAAACTGGGCTGGAGTCTGAGGCATCTGAACAGTCTCCACAGTGACATTAGCTGTCAGCGTCTACATAAAGAGGCTGCATTTTATACCGAGCCACCATCAATCCCACAGACAGCCGGAATAAAGATACCCCTAGCTTGTCGTCACTGCGATACCATTCAGATCTTTGAAAACTGTAGCATCAGTTCACCATGCTTCTCGTTTTGAAGCTGTGGGCATATGAGTGGCGCCCCATTCTCGCCGGCTTTCAGAAAGCTGGCTCTTGTCTCCCGCAGATCTGTGGCAGTAACATCCTTATCGCCGGTGAAAAGCCTGCCATCCAGGTTTATCCATTTGGCTGAAGACTGACATTACTGCGGGAGCGTCCCTTCTTATCTCGGTCTGTTTCTGAGGCTGAGGAGGAGAATGCAGACCAAGACAGATTCCTATTTCAGCCCAGGAGGAAACAATGGCGTTCTATCTTGATTCCACGCGGAGGCACCGCTGAAGTGGTGTCCTTTATCCATTCATATGTGTGTGGACGTGCACAAACAAACCCAGTGTGATGGGCCAGTTTTAATCTGTGTTTGCATCCTGTTGGCTCTTTATCACCTGGTGTATTACAAGTGTTTCATGAATAATTTACTTTGCGTGACTATATATTAGTTCCTTGAGGAGTCCTCTGCAAGATGGAAAATACATAACTTACTGCAAATTCAGTCAATCTGGATTTTTGTCTCAAATTCCTGCAATAGGTTGCAACTAGACCTGCAGTGATTAATCAAATATTAAATTAATCGCAAAATATTTTGATAATCAGTTAAGCCATTTTTAAAAAATAAAAATACCAGTTCATTTTCTGGTTTCTGTACTTCTCTCTGACAGTAAACTGAATATCTTTGGATTGTGACAAAACGAGACCATTTGTGGACGTCATTTTGAGCTTTGGGAAACACTGATCATCATTTTTCACCATTTTCTGACATTTTATGGACCAAATAACCAACTGATTAGTTGTGAAGATGATTGACAGATTAATTGGCAATGAAAATAATCATTACATGTGTCCTCCACATGTTTGGGCCTATTTTTTTTCAATTGACCAAACTGTGACAAGATTAACTGATTAATCAAGAAAATGATAGTCATATTAATTTACAAGGAAAGCAATCTTTAGTTGCAGCACAATTCATGCTTTAATCATTCTATAATGTCTTTAAAATGTCAAAAAAAAGTGAAAAATATTTTTAAATTGCTTCTTTTGTCCAACCAACAGTCCAAAAGCCAGAGACTCTTCATCTACAATCATAAATGAACAGCAGCAAATTTTCACATTTAAGAAGCTGGAACCAGCAAATGTGTGAGATTTTTGCTTGAAAATGACTGAAAAGATCTGTCAGTCAGCAAAATAGATAACAATTAATTTTCTTTTGATTGACTAATCAGTTTATCTAATTGTTGTACCTCTAACCTGTAATTTTTCCACAAAGGTCAGGTTTTACTGATCACAATAGTAGCATTCTGCACAGGCCTTAAACTGAGACTCACACCAAACCAAACTATATTGTTTACCTGCATTTAATCTCTTTTAGTCCCATTAACATGCATGGATGCAGACAGAAATTTCTTAATAAATTATATTTGAAAATAACCAAAACTTAACCCTATGCTGAAGCTTCACGAACAAAAAGGCCTGAATCCAACCCAGTACTTTGTCGTGACCTGTTTGATTAGGGTCAGGTAGAAGAACTCTTAGTTTGCACCGCATATTTTCACATGAAAAAAATATAATAATCGCTTTTATGAGCCAAGGTCAAGTGAACATGGTGCTTCAGCCACAGTGAAAAGGACCTTGTTTTGAGAGATTTTTTCTACGCAGGCCATGGTTACCCTCAGGCGATGCAAATCTCCGACAAAGCTTCACAATTTTTAAAGTGAACTATTTCTATTCTAATCAAACAGCTAGAGCCGAAACAATGAATCCATTAATTGATTGAAAAGAACTGTTTTGGAAAAAATCTTTTATAGTTCCAAGCTTCGCACAACTACAAAGTGTGTCTGGTTTTCTTTGCCTTACATGATGGTAAACTGAATATATTTACACTGTGGTCTGCAACAGTTTCACCTCAGACTCAAGAAAATTGTGATGGACATTTTGTACCATTTTACACACTATTTAATCAATCAGTCAAAAAAATAATTGGCAAAAAATCAATAATGGAAATTAGTTGCAGCCCCAAAATGTACCATTTGGTTTATGGAGCTTGGTGACAGTGCCATCATAGCAAGGTAAGAAGCCCCAGAAGGTTCCTGCAGGGACTCAATTCAGGGAAGCAATTTTGTCCAGCAAACAGCTCAGGCCCACAGATTTTCCCAAAACTGGACATTCTTGAGATCCTAATAGACCCTAAAACATTGCCATGATTAGAATATTTGCATTTCTGCAAGAAACTGCGTGTGATCGCTGCTGCTGATCTTCTGAAATAGTCCCAGCAAGAACTGTTGGTGGTTCAAAATTTTAATGTATTTTGAAAGAAAAGCTGTGGCAAATTCAGTCATTTTGAGCCTTGATAATCACAAAAATACACAAGATCCTGGAGGACTGATACAGTTACACTGTATATATTGTATACAAGATTCTACAGTGAGGCCACTATTCTGGCAAGGGGAAAAGTCCATGTGACTCTGCTCAGTGGTTGCTGTTCTGGGTGCAGCTGCAGATGCAGGGGATTGCAGCACTCAGGTAGGAGATCGTTAAAAAAATAAAAGATGGTCTGCCTAACTGGTAAGAGGAGGAGTAGTGATGTACTTTCTTTCCTGCTCTGCTTCTTGTTTTTATCACTGGATCTGACGCCATTCTCCTGTCAAATAAACTCACTAAGTTATCTTGCTGGATGGCAACAATAAAGTCGCTGCTACTTCTTTCCCCGCAGATCGCTGGATTAAGTTAAAGTGATTATTTGTCTCTCTCTCTCCAGCCCTCCTCCTCTTCCGACCAATCCGTCTGCAGGTTATAGTCCCTGTTTTCCAGTAGGGGCTCTTTAATGCCACCAGATATTTCCCTGTTGCACCTGACTACTTAAGTGTTTGTGTTCCACGGTGTTTTTACTCTCCCACCTGCCCGCACTCATGCTGTTAAATGATTAATGCTGAATATAAGGACCCACCAACTTTCTCGCTCCATCTCTTCCCTTCGCTTCTCTTCCTCCTCGCTCTCACTACCTCCTCCTCCTCCTCCTCTGAGGCTATTGATTGTAGAACAAAGGGGAGGGACTCGGGCTGACCCCCAGATTACAAGTGTATGGAGTATAATTACCTGCAGCGCGCTCTCCTCGCATCCCTTCACCGACTCTCTAAACAAAAAACACAGCTGAGCCGATAAGGCAAAAAGCTCAGCTAAATTAAACATGTCAGCTTTTTAATGGAGTTTATTTACTTTGGTGTGTTTACCTATTAATGTCGGCTATGATTTCATCTGCATACTGGTCCTGAGTGTGTGTGTTTGTGTGTGTGCCTGGAGGCTTAACCCTGCTCTGTATAATGCAGTAGCAACTGAAAGTGAGGCTCTTGTCACTTATGCCCACGAGAAACAGGAAGTATTATCCAGTGAGGGGAATCTGTGCATAAGATGGGCTTCACTGACAGTATCCATCACTGCATCCCTTTAAAAAGTGGAGCAAGGCCGCTGTGAAAGTTTGCTAATGAAAAGTCTTTAGTGGAAATATTGATTCCTTAAGTGGGAGAAAAGGTAGTGGTTTTGCATGTTATAGCTCATTAAGTAGAAATACTTGCATAAAATTAATTAAGGCTGATTGGAAGTACTTTGCACAAGAAGGAATAAAAGCAACTCTTGGTTTAGAGGTCTGTTTGCTCATGAATTTATGGTGTTTTGTGTGGTTTTACGTGGTGGTTTTCAGGTGGGATAAGAGAGTCATGATCACAGCCTGTGATTTCTACTTGATTTACCAAAGCTCACCAACATGAGGAGATGTACCTCAAAGCACTGCATGTTGCAACTGAGAGTGCTGGTGAGAACCAAATTTCAAATTTTTTTCTCGACTTCAACCTGGTTCCTGGGCCCAGTCTCTTTTTTTTTTTTTTTTTTTGATAATTTATAAAAAGAAATCCATTTAACAAAAGTAAAATTACACCACACATTATGGTACAATTTCTCACTTCAGAGGAGGAAGTTGTTCAAAGAGCTGGGCACAGCTGGAAAAACTGTTTTTACTCTGCACACTAAAATGAAGAAACTCAGTATCGGAGTGGAGAAATATGAATAACTGTCAAAAGAAACATTAACAATAAACAGTAGTCTGCCTAATCCAAAGGAGACGAAGAAGGAGGGAATGACCATGAATATAGAATATAGATATGTTTTATATCTATGGGAAGGACTGTGTGGGTGATAGACAAGGCCTCTTATGTCCTCTGTGCTAAAGAGCAGCTAGCTCTGATGACAATCCACTGATTCAACTTGTGCATTTCTCTACTGCAACCTGCCGATCTGTAAGCAGCACCATATTTGCCATCAGAAATGCTCTCCACCCAACGACAGACAGCCAGTCACCAACGTTATTAGGTCTTGGTTAAAGCTGTGTGCTTCGTGAATCAGGGAATGATGAGATTTATTCTGTAGGTATCGAATTTTGTCTGTTCTTACAAATAATGGATCGGTGTCAGATTATGCCCTGGTCATTGGAGCCCCTGGTCTATCATGTCCTTTCTTACTGTAGCGTAAATTGGAACTAAACGAGCCAAAACATGAAAAACAGCCACATGACCAAAGGTACAAACCTCGTATGCTCTTTCTTCAAAGATACCAGAACTCTGCAGCACACAGTCCACCACAAGGACACTTGTGCTCTCGTGGTGGACTGAACGTTCACGCAGCTATTTGTTCAGTCATTAAAGAGTGTGGAACAAAGTAAAGACAGCTTGTGCTGAATAAATGATCTGCTTTGGTGAAGAGGTTTATTTAAGAAGAGGCAAAGCACAGCTTAAACCTCTTTAAGTGACACAATAACACTTATAAATAATTAGAAAGAAGGAGAGACAGAAAAAAAAGTGTTGGAAGTTGGGAAACTGTTTCCATTAAATGTTTAAAAAACACATATGTAGGTGCTAGTGCCAAAGCTGTTTATTTCTTTGCTTAAATTCATGTAAATAATCCAAGCAGTTCACACCACCCACAAAACCTCTCAGTGGAGCATTTTCTCTCTTCTTTAGAAATGCTCTGTTTGACAGAAATTTGCTTCTGGTGGCTGAAGACTGTTTTGTTGTGACGTAGTTATATGATGCGAGGTAAAGCAGCGGAGCAGCTGTGGAAAGATCACTCAACGCAAAAGACCTCAGACTTCAGGCCTCTAAACAAAAATCAATAGTTAAGAGACTGTCTGCCATTACCTTCATATGATATTCACTTTTCAGTTTGTTGATTTTTAACAAAACTGTTGCAAACCGTTGGCAGCATCCAGCTCAACACGCGTCTGCTGTGTCGTACGCTCTCGAAAATCCACTGTATGTCACATTGTGAAATGTGAAAAATGTGTGAAACTCACAGCCAGAGACAGTTTTATTGTTTGGTTTGTAATTTTGTAACTGCCTCAATCCATTTAGCTGCCTCTCCAAAGCAATCATAACAACAGAAATGTGTTATTTTCCTCTCTTATCAGTGCTTCTCACAAACAACAGCATGGGATTTAGCACAGTAGTTAGCACAATGTAACACCACGCATGTCATCGGTGATGATGAAATATATTTAGAAATACTACGCAGACTACGTGATATTAAGACACAGTTATTGAGCTGCATCACCCCAGTCCTGTTATTGAGCTGCATCATCCACTTTCAACAAATTATGTCTCAGTTGTGTCTTGTGTTTAAAAAATGAGTCTCTCCTCTGCTTCATACTTATGCATGAAGAGTAAAAAAAAAGCTTTTACGTGGATCTTATTAGTCTTGTTTATTTCATGGAAAGATCAGGAGGCCTTAATATTTTCTGCTCTGTTTATACCATATTGATTTTTGTTTTGCATTCTTCAAGAAGCCAGAGATTTAAGGCTCTTTAAATTCTTGAGATTGCTTCCTGAAATGCTTATTCATGCATTCATCAATGCCCACTCTTGGCTTATTAATTAATGCAACACAGACATAGGTGCACATTTTTTGTGGCGTAAAATCAAGTAATTACTAGTGGTTTTAATCTAATGGCATCTGCATTTTGATTTAGTCCTGGCTGGGGTTGGGTACCCTTATTTTATATTGTAACCAATATTGTACCTGCCGGTACGTCGGTAGTTTAGTGTCTCTGTAATAACAAAAATTTCATTTGCAAAAAAATAAGCCCAATCTTCTCAATTTAAACGTTATTTATTTAGACCATACAAGATTTCTGAGCATTTATACCTCCAACCGCCACAGTGGTCATACAGACTGCAGGCAGAAAAGACAGACGGAGACAGACGGACAAAGTGACACAGACAGCAGGATGGACATAAACGCAGACAGACAGAAAGAGAAACGGAAATAGACAAAGGAAGCGACGATGAAGAAAGGATCAACAAAAAGATATTTTTTTGAAGACCTGCGTGTGGGAAGTACACCGTAAGGGTTGAGAGCTTTTTGCCCCAGGTGTAAGCCTTTGGTACCACTGCGCTCTCTCAATGCCCTGATGCCGTGGCACTTTCCAAGGTGCTGATCCTTCTTTTGTTTGTTCAGCACTGTTTTACTGTTATTTTCTGCAGTTATTTTTTGCTAAGTTGTTCAGTTCGTTCTTCGTAGTTCGACGGTGCTCATACTTAGCCTTTTTGGGAGCGTAGGGATGAATATTTTCAAAAAAAGACACAAGAGATGCGGTATCCCGATATATGTCGGTTCCAAACCTGACCACTTTACTGTTTTATCTGGTGGCAGAAGAACATCATTTGAACATTAATCAACAAGTTCAGCCTGTGATCTGTCGCTGTCTGACTGAACAGCCTCATGGAAGTGATATTTTACAATTCTTCATATTTTAATCTAAAAAAAATTGTTAAATCAAGTCACTTGATGTTTTCAAAGTCATGATATTGAGCTGAAACAGATTCCAGATTCCACATTTCGTTCACATTCAGAGGCTCGCACAGCGCGCACTGCGGTGTTCAACATTGTAGGCTTCATAAAGTTAAAAATCACTCAGTGAGTGAGTGAGTTAAAAAGCAAAACTCCAAAAAGCACTCAGTTACTTGGTCTGAGGCTTCAGATGGATTCTTCGGGAGATTTTGGCGTCTTTCTTCAGTGAGGGGCATTTTTTGCCACAGCCAACTGCTGACGGTAAATCCATCACATATTGTAGTATTTCACCCCAGTGGGTTTTGGCTAAAGTATAAATCCAGTGATCTTGAAGCTTTGAGCTGCACCTGGGATTTTAACTGAGATTCTAAATGTTGCAGCAAAACTCAGTCCAGCAGATTTTATCCCTCCAGTGCAGCGCACAATTTACATCTTCATTGTTTAATATTTTCAAGTCTTTCCACACAAAGGAGGTGTCAGACATCGTGTTGTGCATCTCATTCAGATGGCAGAGCAAAAAGTTACTGTTCTAAGTGCAGTAATAATCAGAGGTGTTTGAATTCAACACCCACTACCCCACATGAAAATGAAATCTTAAGAATATAGCACATGCTATAATATAATGATGATATAGCAGACTAAAAGTTATATTTTATTTATTATTGTAGAGTGTATTTTAGCAAATTATCCCTTCCAGTGGGAGATGAGAAGCAGTGGTTAAAAAAGTATGCACAATAAAAAAATAAATTAATAAGAAGACGACTAGTAAATTGACCTAGGAAAAGTTTGCGATCATGTTCTAGGCTGTGATATTTTGTTTATTTGCCATCATTTTTGGTATAAAAAAATGCATTCTTGGTGTGCTTCTGAGCACAAACAGTAGAATTACATATGGTGGTTTGAGCCAGACCGTTATATCAGAACAATATATCAGTTGGTAGAAATTAAATGTAGAATTTTTAAAAATACCACTTAAAGTTGATATAACTTTGGATTTTATAGATCTGTATTTTATTTTTATAGCACCTTTCAAAACATAGTGATTCCTAACAGCAAAATAAAAGCAGAATTCAAGAAAATACCAATAAACTAACATGAAATACTAATCAGAATAAAGGCTGATATATTGATATTGAGTTTTTTTCGGTCAGGCTCTACTTGTGGTATCAGCATTTTGACTTAGCCCTGGCTGCCCCACTTAGCCTTGCTGTGCCTCCCAAGTAGGCCGGGCCAGTCCAGTTGAGCCTGGTCTAGGGTGGGCCAGGGCAAACAGCCTGTGTGTGTGTGTTTGTGTTTGTGTTTGTGTGTGTGTGCAGCCCATGGGTCCATCCATCTGCATCCGGACAGGGCCTGGCTCGCTCCCAGCCCTTTAGCACAGCCATTACAGCACCAGCCACCAAAGCGGTGCCACATGTATGCCTCCTCAAGATACCAGGGGGGAACAAACTGCGGGCGGGTGTGTGTGTGTGTGAGAGAGAGAGAGAGTGTGTGTGAATGTGTGTGTGGAGGGCACAAGCCCAAGTGTAATAGGTTGATAAATCACCCACTAGCTGCAAATTAATGAACAGCATATGGGAGCGAGTGCAAATACGCCGCCAAACTGAAACAATTGCACCGAATTACTTTATCTTGCAAAACAAAAATCAATTAAAGCCTGATATATATCTCATGTTGCTGCAGCGCTCATGTTGCAAAAGGAAAACAGGGAAAGTGCAAAGCCTGTGGTTTTCTACTGCTTATTTGCATTAGAAGGAGAGAGGAAAGTAAAAGGTCTGCTGAAGGTTAGTTTAAATGGAGAAAGGCAGAAATTTCTTTTCTGACTTGTTTCTCTGAAAAACAAGTTAAATCAACAAGCTGGAGTTGATAGAAATTGGATAAAAACCTTCAGGGCTGCCTCTCAGGAGTATGAATTCCATATTCATTATATCTGAACATTGTCCACCTCTTTAGAGCCACTGCCCACCTTTCAAAAACATACACACTCTTAGAAACAAGGGTTTCAAAAGGGTTCCTCTTGAAGGGCTGAGTTCTACCCAGAACCATTAGCTTATGAAGAACCCCCTTTTTTTTTTTTTTTTAAAGAAAAGGTTCATCTTCTTTGTAAGACGGGGGGTCTGTTAAGAACAATTTTCAATCCAAGAACCATTTTTGAAAGAGAGAATTCTTCATGGATTGCTGGGATCCTTAAAGAACTCTTCCACCGTGGGTTTGTCGGGTCACTGTACCATAACAGAAAAGGGTTCTCTATAGAACCCCCTGGGTGGGTTCAAGATAAAACTAAACTGTCATTTTGCACCTTGTTCCACGAGGGTTCTTGAAGGGCTGAGGTTCGAATCCAGAACCATTTGCTTCTGAAGGAACCATTTTTGAAAGAAAGGGTTTGTCAGGTGTTCTTTGTAAGACAAAGGGTTCCATTAAGCACCCCGTTCATCCAGAGAACCCTTTATGAAAGAGAAATTGAGATCCTTGAAGGTCCGTGAATCCTGAGAGATGGCTCTAAGTGGAACCATTACACCATAGAAGGGTTCTCTGTTGATCCCCTCTTTGGGGTTCTGGGTGAAATCTTTCACAGAAGGTTTAAAGTGCAAAGAACGGTTCTAGTTAGCACCTATATTTCTAAGAGTGTAAAGAAAAGAAGAGGATGCATGTTTTTCAATCGAGGAGTCCTTCGGTGTGACAGCAGTGCTCTGTGGTGAGATGGGAAGAGACAGGCGGAGGGAGGCGGAGGGATGGGGAAAAAATAAAGTGAAAAGAGTTAGTTAGGTGGTCAAGGCGCCACCTGTGATCCACAGTAAAACTAAACCCTCTCATTCCCCATCCTCTCCTCTTCCCCCTCATCCCTTTGTTTTTTAAGGTCCTCGGAGGATATTGCTGCCGTATTCTTTCAGTGGTAAAATGTCCCCAGGCACAAAGCTATTTCAGATGCTTTACCGGTGGGCCCAAAGTGATAGAAAAGGCGTAATTTGTTTTGACTTTGCCTCTCACACAAACCAATCTCCCAGTGTTATTTAAGTCTCCGCTCTTCTCTCGCTCTCAGCAGCATGTGACGACAAACAACAAATCTCAGGTTGCCATGGATCTCCGCTATTTATAGGCTGTTTGTGTGTCTTTGCATGTGTTTGTTGCCCATGCACCTGCCTGCGTGTGCGAGTGTGTGTTTAATTGTCAAAGCTTTCTCTCCCCTCTCTTGTTTGTTTCCATCATGCAGTTGTAATACTGTCATAGCCAAACTATCGCAATGCGGATTTAGTTGCAACCCATTGTTGTCAGACATAAAAAAAAAAAGGCAGTGCTTTGTAACTTTGTAACTTTGAATTAGACTTAAAAAATGTATTCATGCCGTATTCCCAGTGCACTCATATCTGGGCTGGTATGATCCGAGGATGCAGCGGAGAGGAAGCAAGAGAGCCTCGGAATAGCGACAAGAAGTCTAAAAAACACCTGATGGTCCCGAAATAGAGAATGCCAGAAGCAGGAGAGGATCCAGCCCCCGCCTGTTGATAATCAATTCCCTCTGGTGACTCCTGAACTGCGTTCTTCAGCCATGATGCAGGAAAAAAGAGAGGATAGCTAAAAGAAGCTCTCTAAACTTCCCTGTTTGCTTTGCACAAACAGATTTGTCAGATTGATAACACATTTTGGCTTGTTTTCCCCCCTCTTTTAACTGTACTTGACTGCCGGCGCGTTTGTTCGACTCAGAGATGCTTCATTGTCAGGAAGTAATTCGCCATCCTCACTTAAACAAATAGTGAAACAGATAGATAGGAGAGACATTTTATGCCGCCACCCACACATAACTGTCTCCCTGTCACACTCAGCCTCTTTTCCAGCCACCATGAACAGCTTTTATCCTTATTTTCCAATGCATCATGTAAAACAGTGGTTCTCAGCCTTTTCATGACTGACGTAGGTCTACTTCACATCCCTGTCAGATGAGCTCAAGTACCCCCTCATCCACACCACCTGTTACATTCAAACATGTTGTTATGAGTGGCTTAAATTGGATGTTATTTAACGCATACTTGTGTAAAAATAATACTATTATTTTTTTTTACACAACTGCATTTTCTATCTTTAATTTGCTTTGGTCAAGTCTGTACTACCAGATGTCATAGAAGCTGGATGAGTCAACCATGTAGTTCATACTTTTAGCAAACTGCTTCAACCATTCACATATATGATTTTTATCCAACTGTCTCAACAGTTTTAGCCAGTATTTCAACAACTTAGATATTACTTTGAGCCATTTATGCCAACCATTTAAACCAATTAGCCACTACCTTTGGCTAACTGTTTACTGATTATGTTTAACCATCAATGTCAACTATTTATCCATTACTTTTAGCTTCCTATTTCAACCATCTAGCTTTTTTTTTAGCTGACTTTTCTGCATGCTATCAAGCTTTTGCACACACTCTTGATTGCAAAATGTGGTGGTGTGTGTTCCAACTGGCTCAGGTTGGTGGGAGGTATGTTCTCTACAGTCAACCTATTAAATTGTCCCCAGTAGCTCAATTATTCTAGATATATGAAAGATCAGCACCTCACAATCTGTTATCAAATTGCAATTTTAGTTTTCCTCCCATACACTAATATATGGATTATTTTTTTCAGTCAAGTCATAATTCACTCAACATTCTTTCCACGTACCCCCTGGCAACTATAGAAGTACCCCCGAGGGTGCAAGTACCCCTTGATAGTAATCAGTGATGTGAGGCACACTCACATTTTCAGATGGTGGCCGCTGGTGCAGCTGCTGCTGTTGCCTCTATCCCGTCTCAACATGCATTCTGGGAAATGAGGTGCTGCAGAGAAAAAGGGGAGGTGGTGCTGTACATGAAACCCATCATATATCCAGGGCTCTAATTACTTCCACGCTCCTCCCTTGTGTCTTAGATGGATTCTCGGGAGTCAGAAGTGGAGGATCAGCACTTTCCATCCCTCCTACCTACTCTATGTTCTTTTTCTCCTTTGTCACAGCAGGGCTTGTGTTATTAACCTTCTGTCTGCTCATGCAAATAGGACGCTACAGTCCTTCCTCTCTCGCTGGAAGCTCGTTTTAGACAGTTGAGCTCCCTTTTGAAAATCTCCATGTCTTGTTTCTTCTTATAGAAATCCTGTCGCGTTCGGCTGGGATCCAGAGCCGGGGAGAAGGCGAATAGGAGAGGAACGGGAGAAAAGAGACAGACTGACTGGACAGCGCAGGTCAATTATGGTGAGGATAAGGAAAATCAGAAAAAAGGGTGACATGCAGAGGAAGGAACTGGTGCACGAAGAGAGAGCAGATGTAGACACAGCAATAAGATAGACTTCATGATGAAATACACGTTCGAGTGTTGCTGTGTGTACTCTTGCATCTGACTAGGGTCAGAAGGTGTATTTAGTTTTGATGGGTATAGACCTTCATTCCTCTGGGTAGTTCCCCATCCTCTTATTGTGCTGCTCTCTCAGCCTCATTGTTACAGCTTCTAAGCACCTCTCAAGGTGGTTATTATACTTCTCATCGGCACAGTGCGCCAATTGGGCAGCAACGGCGAATACGAAAGCCAGGCAGCAATGGCAATAATCATCAGATGTGTATCAAGCGTGAACTGACATCTTTACGCAGGGCCCCTCCCGTCTGATTAACAGACAGCTCATGGCTAAAGGACCAGCTAACATCCTCATTAGCTTGTCTCCCTCCTCCACCACCGCCAGCATTGCCACCAGCTCAAACCCCACCCCTGCAATGACCAATGATGAGCGCTCGTGGTGTTGCACATAAAGGCCATATTCATGCCCTGCTCTATAAGGGCACATAAAAATGACAGCTGCACTTTAAAGTGTTACTGTGTAGCTTGTAACGGCAGACACAGCGAGATACACAGTTGTTAAAGGCCTCTAATTTGGTAGTTATGGGAATGGAAAAGCCGCATAAGTGTGCCTGCTGATCCTCTGACCAAATGTCAATTTATCCATGTATTTATCTGTCTGTATCACAAATGTGAAGGAAATAAAAAGGCATACTATACATGATTGTCAAAAAATCCTACAAAAACGTAGCGACTAAGTCTCATGGCTGTCTGTCTGTTTCCTCTGCTCTCCGTCTGTGAGAGCTGCAGAGAAGAGATGTACACACACACACAACAGGCAGAGCAGACTGAGGATCACTTCAGCTGTATTCACACAAAATCTGGCGTTTAAAAATCTAACCGCTGTGGGAAAAAATCATAACCTGCTGTATTCTCTCTAATGGTGCTCACACTCCTCGTTCACTCTCTTCCTCTCTTGTTCATTGAGCCAGAGAGGAACCAGCTTTAAATGGTAAATTTACAAACAGCCTTTCATATTCTACCTTTAAAGGACATACGATACCAGTGGTTTTGCATATTTTGTCAAAGTTACAGTATTATTAGGAGGTAATACAGTGCATACTTTTCAAATCACAGTAATCTGCACTTAAAACAACATCATACGAGAGGGAGTGCTGTTGCGCGAGGCTGCAGGCCGAGTGCTGAAGATGATCACAGTTGAGCTGATTATTCACAACAAGGCAAGTGATCTTATTTTATGACATAGTAAACTGTCTTTAGGTTTTGGAGTGTTGATCACACAAAACAAATTTCCGTTATTATTACTGACATTTTATTGACCAAGTCTTTTTTCTGTTTCCTTTTTTCGTATTGAACATTAATTGAACACCTAAACACAGAAATAAGACAGGCAGATATTGATTGATTCACTTAATTGGAGAACCGTCAAAACTAAACCACAACTCACTTAGAAAACTGAGAAAACAAAGTAAAACTTAGAAGTAGATGTAGAAAACAGGTCAGTTTTAATTTAACCAAACTCCAGTCTAAAAGCATGTTTTATGGTAGTGCCACATATTTTTTTTTCCACAGTAAAAACCTGAGTTACACCAACACTAAGACTCTTTTCTTATTGACTGGCTCAGCACTACAGCGCTTTTTTTCACCCCATGACAGGAAAGTGACGTATGCTGTTCAGACCGCTGAGCAGGATGAATAAGGAGAGGACATAAACAAAACCTTGGGGTGGAAAACGTCATGGTTTTTAGACGTTAGGGTGGACACGTCCCGGCCTTGATCTGCCTGGATTACCGAGTTGACCACTAAGTTACAGATAACCAGTTCTTCTAAGGAGCATTAAACAAAAGTAGAATAAAAAAAAATTAATTAAGTATTATGTATTGAAAGATTTAGAGCCACAGTACGTTTGATCCAAGAATCAGAACTGCTTTGGAGATGCATAAAATAGCACCTGAAGAAGGAAGCATATGTATTTACTGTTCCTTGTTGCAGGAGCTCAGTACCCTCATCCCTGGGACATTACTGGCTGGTTTGATGAAGATGAAAACAAAACAAACTCAGTGCAGTGGTTATCTCAGTCACCAGACTTCCACCCATTTGAACATAAGTTACTCTATTTGAGTGCGTTTTTGTGCAATCAACAAAGCAAAAAATAATGGAATTTCTCCCTAATCTCACTCTTTCTCTCTCACACACACTTTCTACCTCTCTCTCTCACACACACAGGAGAGTTGCGCAGTTTTCACAGGCGGCAGCCAAATGTGTCACATGTCCCATCATCAAATTGCCCTTGACCAAGACACTGAAACCTCACCTCCTCCTTTTGTTTCCAGCAACACTCACACTTATCCAGACTGATAACAGCGTTGCTGAAAACAAAACACAAAATAATAGATTTTTTTTAAGGAGTGTTCCAGTATCTTAGCCTCTCAAATACAGGCAGACATTTTCCTATCTGTGCTGAGCTAAACGCTGAAGTTGCTTTTGTGATCTAACAGTTTATTAAGGATTTTCACAAGTCTGTCCCATTGATTTACATTTTAGACATTTAGCCGCTCTCTTAATCAAGCAGGACTTGCAAAATCCTCATTTTAGATGTCCAAATACTCATTTTAGACATCCTAAACTCTTATCACACAAGTGTGTTTGTTCATCAAAACTTAAAATGGCCTATTATTATTTGTAAATGATAGAAGTTTTCTGTCAAACAGTCTTTTCACCCAGTTGTGTATTTTTTACTTATTGCTGGTGAAAATACAGCGGAGGATTAAATGACAAATCAAAAGAAGAAACTTCTGAGTGCTCGTATTAAGACACTTGATATTGGTGGTGCATTTAATTAAGTGGCCACTTACATCAGAAAATGAGCTGCTTGCTCTGTTAAACATGGTGCCCCTGATGTGTTGAGAAAGAAGAATTCTGACTTACTGTATTTCACTCTTGATTAATCGTAAGTTTACCAAGTGCCCTGAAAGAGAAAAATGGCTAAACTGATGTAAGAAATGGCCCCAGTACTGATATGCTAAAAAAAACATTCACACATCCTTATTATTTCTTTTTAGCTTGCTAGTTTGTTGTGCTGCTGCTATAGAATGTGTGTGTGTATATACACATATGTGTACATATACACACATATATATATGCACCAGAATATACCGTTGTCCCAATCAAGAATTCACAACTTCAAACAATTAAAAATGTGTTAAAAGCCTTCAAAAAATAAAAGTAACAATACCTGCTGATAACAAAGGTATACAAATGTGTTATTATAAGGCGCATTGTTGGCCAAAACTCTTTATGAAAATGCTGGCCTTCAAAGTTGGGTCTAGATTTCTGTCAGCTCTGTCAGATTTTTTAAAACAGGATTCAATCAGGCATTAAAAAGTTTAGCTAAACCCTAAGGAGCCTTGTGTCTCTGCCTGGTTTAAAAAAAGGTCTATCAGATGCATTACAACTATAACGTCAACTCTGTAGCCTTTCTAAATCAAAGCTAAATAAGAATGATGGTTTTAAAATGTGTTTTTTGATTAGCATTAAAATAACCCTTAAAAACTAATGGCCTTTACTTCCTCTATTCCTGCTCTGATGGTACTTGACATTTTTATCTCCATCAGACATAAGTTTGAAGGGAGTCATGTAATCATGTGACCTGCAGGTTGACCACAGCTAATCTCACATACTACTGGATCCATCGGCCTAATTTTTGTGCACATTCAGGACTGTATGCTGAAGGACCTCTACGATTCACAATTTTTGAAAAACCTTGAAAAACCATTTTTATTCCTCCATACTTGCGACAGCTGTGGCCAGAGGTATTAAGGTTTTGGATCATCCCCTTCTTGTGAACATGATATCTCAAGAACGCCTTGAGGAAATTTCTTCAAACTTAGTGCAAATGTCAGCTTGACTCAAGGATGAACTGCTTATGTTTTGATTATCAAAATCAAAAGTTTTGGTGATTAAATAAATATTCTTTTTGCCTGATGGCAATCTGCTCTCCGAGTGCACTCTTCCAGTTTTTAATTAGCTGCTAAATGAGCATTTAAATCTTTTTAAAAAATAATAATAAATAAATAGAGCAAGTCAGTCAGGATTCAAACCAAAATATATAGTTTTTAGTAAGATAATTTTCGTGGTTACATGACATGTTAATGTGAATAGCTTTAAAAGCTTACTTTGTTCTTTGTCTTTAATTCAGTGTGTAGCTCGTCAAGCAACTTTCCCCTTTTCCTTCCAGTTTGCTGCAGACACACAAGATCTGTTTTTGTTTTGTACCAGAGAAAATTGGAAAGCCTGAAGGGTACCCAAATATGAAATGCGGAATCAAATCAAACTCCCTTTGTATTTTTTAATGGTGAGTCAGTGGTCCCGTAATCATACTTCCATTGTTTTCTCTGCTGTGTTTTTTTCTTTGGACAACACCACTTACAGGCATTTTCCTGGACCTTGTGCAGAGAGACAGTCGAGTTTAGGTGGGCTCGAACATTTTCATGCACACAATAACTGTGCTTTTGTTTCCCTCTTTGCTTAAGCATTGTTGCTATGGTTTCAGCCCTGACTTGTGTTTTAAAATACATGCCAGTGAATATTTCTGCAAAGCTCTTTTGCCTGCGATTAGCCAACATATCCTGTTTGTAGATGAATCCACCTCGCATGAAGTGGATGTTCTTTTTCTCACTGTTTGGTACTTATTGTTTACGAGATGTGCTGGTTAAGATGATCAAATTCAGGACATTGCAAATGGGAGTATACATGTGCAGAGGCAGGCAGGCACGTGTGCAGCACACACACACACACATACACAGTGGATTACAGCTGGCCCCAGGGGCTGAATAAAGAGATGAATACACACAAGTGGAGCAAAGAAGCTCTTGTCTTTGTCCTATCACAGAGTACAGTATAGTACAGCACACACACTATAGAATCTTTTATAGTTCAAATCATTCTTTTCATTTAAACACCTTGAGGTGCTGTCAGCCCTGCTCCCCATGGGCGATTTGATGGGTTGTCATAGGAACATACACTGTTGAATGTCACAGCGCTGTTGAATGTAGTGTAAGTGGCTGTGGGAAAAAAAGAGACTCAGAAAGAGGGAGAGAATGTTAACCACTCGATAGAGTAAGTGAGGTACTTCATGGTTAAATATAACTTTTTTTTTTTTCTCCCCCCCCCCCCCCCATAGCGATCAATATCCCATTTGTGGGTTTTAGGGCCTGTGTGTTCCCCGGGCTTTGGGCTCCTCGGTCCCACACTGCATCAATAACTTACATTTGCTTTCTGTGTCCAATTGCTCTCCAAGCTTTGGCAACCATGACAGAGGATTTCTCTATTTCTTTTACTCAAATGGCATCTATGCTTACTGGATGGCTTCCTCTTGTTAAAAATGAATTAAACACACTTTCTCTCATCAGTTTTAATAGTTATCGCTGTAGTTATGTATTCCATAATGAACCAGTTCATTTATTGCACCCATGTTAGCTGTGAATAAAGAATTTTTTCTCAATAAAGTTTGGGGTGGGGATGGGGGGGTGTTGTGTCATCTGAACACACACTGCTTACAAAACTTCAAACTATATTTATCTATCGATTTAGATTATGCTAATACATTGCCTATTTCTCGCTTAAAATGTTACCAGAAGTCGACTTTAGTGAAGAGTTTGGGTGTAATACAATAAATATTGTATCCAGGTGCTCGTCCTCTGTTTCTAACAGAGACACCCAAAACTCACATGAAACTGAAACTAGGCAATGCTGATCCCATATGGATCAAGATTATGGTGCTTCAAATGTTTTCAGAAGTATATTTTTGTGTTCTCTTAAGCTATAATACAAGATGTGACCCCATGGCTGCCGTTTTGGCTCTGGTTTTCAACAGAGAAACCTGAAACTCAGATGAAACTGTCACACTAGGCAACAATGATCAACGATTACTCAAGTTTCTGTTACTACTGTGCCCATTTCTTGCCTAAAATGTTTTCAGAAACATATTTTGGTGCACTACTCAGCTGTAATATGAGAATGTTACTGACCAGGCCGCCATGAGAAAAACAGACGCAGGGAGATGAGACGGATGCCGCCATCCCGGAAGAACAGTTTAGATTTACAACAAACACACAGGGAGTAAGAGTCATTCTTTGTTCAGGATGCCGTCACCCCACTATATCTTTACATAGCAGATAGCTATTTCTTGACATTTAGTGAGGCTGAATGTTGTGAAGATAAGAGCTAGTATAATGCATAATACATAAACATACATTTTTGACCTCATATGCATGACAAAACTATCATCTTCAGCATCAGTTTTGATGTAGTCAGTGCACTTCAGCTGCAGTCGGGACAGCATACATGTTCAGTTTAAAGAAACTACCAAATAAGATGACATGACGGTACAACTTTGAAGTTACTCTGGTGAGTAGTCCTGATTTTATGCTCTCCCTGCAGATGCCGGTGCACACCTATCGGAGGGTAAATAATATCCCTCTCCGCAGCACATAAAAGCACATCTAAGCAGGTGGCAGTTGGTGGTGGGTTAGCCAAAGCAGCAGAATTGTTGTATCATGAGGAGGAAAAGTGCGAGCAGATTGCACAGCAGTGGACTGAGTGGGCAACAAATAGTTTGCTCCATTCAGGGGGAAGTGTGTGTGATTGGTGGTTTATAGTGATGGTGGCTGCAGCCAGCTAGAGTGTCCTGCCTGAACTTCCATGGCTCATTATAGATATGTGCTGTTATGTGTGTGATTACCATGAGCAACACCATTACCAGAGGTGTATATGCTGTATTTCACCCTACGTACAATCAGAAGACACCAATTGTGTCTTCTATTGGGTTGTACCGATTGGTGATAAGATCTTATATTGACGACTGACGGCATGATTGACTATTGTTTCTTTCCTAGTCGATATTAAGGCCATTTCACCTCACTATCATAACTAAGAGGTTATAACAATACTATCTGGAATCTGTGCTCTACTGTGCATTTAGAGATGTTTGTGGTGTTTCCGCTGAAGTAACGCATGAGTGACGAGTGAATTTTAAAACTTTAATTGTAAACCGGTTTTCCATCTCTTTTCCATGGATGTGACCCCCTGTATCTTTGTGCAGAAACATAAAATTTAACTTGACGCTCTCATTTTAATCTATGCAGCTGTCTGCACCGACTCCGGCAGACTCACATCTCAGCTGTTTGTGTCTCATGTGCATAACCGTGACCTGAAGTATTAATTTACGCTTCAAGACTATTTTTCCAATGTGTGCATAAACACAAGGATGATGCGCTATTAAAAGGCATTGAATAAATATATTTATCTACATTTTGCAACCTAGGTGGAGTGTGCTGCTCCGGAGTGTCCCACAGAATCTCAACATCCATTGGTTAATAATAAACAATGTACGCTCAGTAAGTTTCAGCATTGTTTGGATGTCAACAATTCAGGTTCTGCTAATTGATTACGGTTCTTGATTCAGATTCTTCTGAGGAGCATTGGCTTTGATGCATCGCTGAGAGTTTAAGTTTGCTATTTCATTTTCCAAAAAACAAATTTAAATTTTACCTCTGGAGTTTGCTAAGATGAGTTTGGAGCAGTACCTCCAGTCAGTGAAAAACACAAAGGTAATGTTGAAATTAGTTAATGAAATATTTTGCGTATTGTGATAGTTAGTAGTAATGTAAGATCAAAGTGTAACCCCCTCAGAAATTGGAACGGTTTGCAGAGTGAAAAGTAGCTCAAAGGAAATTCGAGCAGAAAATAGAAGTGATCAACCCACTGTAGTCTTCTTTTACTTGAAGCTGTCTTATTCATCACCAAGAAAAGTCTTCTGTCAGACCTGCAGCACCACTTCCAAACTGTCTTTGCAAGGGCCTTGAAAACCACATGTTTTCATTTCTGACCTGACACAGACCCACATGCTGTAATTCCCCCTCTCGGCGGCTTCCCTGTCTCTCTCAATTTCGGCGATAGCAGTCAAGATATATCAGATATCATTTGGATCAGACGGCGTATCTATTTCCACCGCGGCCATCGAAAGCAACCAGCCTGCCTCCTCGACACCAAATAAACACCGGCACCTCACTGCCAAATGCACCCCGATCCGTGATTACCAAAAAGATGCAGCGTCAAGCCTGGTCTATTATTTCCAATTTCTCCTGGAGAAAGTTAATCTAATGAGCATTATCGGCAGCTAATGGGAATTATAATTAGTCAGATGCAGCAGATTATCTGCGCATAATTAGCTGTGTCTGTCAGCTCCAATTAGCATGACAGGAATTAGGAGACTTTGGAGTTTGTAGCAGAGAGAAGGAGAGGGAGAGAGGAGGGTAAAGGAGACAGAGAGATGGAAGAGATGGGGGAGACGAGAACAGAGGGAGGAGGGGAGGTGTGGGTGGTCGGGAGAGGCAGGTTTTTGGCTCTGAGCGCAGCCTTGTGCTGAGAAGAGGGGATGTGCATAGAAAGTAGGACGGGCACAAATGATTTTTGGCATGCGCAAAGGAACAGTGTTGATGGGCTTCAGGCAGAGTTGAGACTACGGCGAGGGCATAAGGAGACGTGGACATGTAGCAGGGTGTCCAAGCAGTTTAAGACACATTTGAGGCCATAACAATGCCTTTATAGTCAGCATATATCCATCAGCAGCCACAAATGTTGTAGAAGTACCCCTGAGCAAGACACTGAACCTCTATTAGATCACTGAAAATCCCTCAGGATGGCTGTGACAGCTAAATGCCGTGAGTGTAAATGATGGCTAAAAAATGTGACAAGGTTGAAAAACTTTGCAGGCTAAACTGAATTAGACCAGTCGTTTTCTCTTTGGCATAAAAACACTTAGTAAGGAGTGCCGATCATGGTCAAAGCTCTACTGAGTAAAAAGCGTCAAAATCCACAGTGACATTGAGCGATGTGTTATTCAGCATAAAAGCAGCTTAACTCGTCTCATAGAGTATAGCTGATTATATCACATGATGTAGCAGAATCTCAGAAATATGTAGTTATCAATGATAAGAGAGCTTTAAAGGATAGGTTCGGCTGTTTTCAACACTACCCTGATATGTTAAATACATATCATTTGTGCATTTATTCATTGGTCACTATGATCATTCTTAATGTCCTCCCTAACTATGAAGTAATCCTTTCCTAATACAGCTCCATTGTAAAAGATAAGACACATTTATGTCTCATCAAATCAAGTGCCACAGTTATGGTAGTTTCAGTGCAAAATTCAAAATGTTAAGTTTCTAACCCACTCATAATGAGCTCACACTGTCCACTGAAACAAATGCTTTTAATTTGAAACGGAAACAGGAAGTGTTGAATTTCTAACAGTGTAATGCAGTAACTCCTAACAGGACAAATGGGAGCGGATCAAAACGAGGCTTCATACTAAAATATTCAACTAAAAGTGTCTGTTTTATTGTTGCTTTTTGTTAGTGTTTGCACCATGTTCTGTGCAGAAGACAGTGGTTTATGTTGAGAGATCAGTCGTCATTTTTGTGTTGTTTTATACTTTTAACCATTAACAAGGTGGCTGTTACACTGTCTGACTCCAGCCGTGTTCTACCTTTGTTTTTCAAAGTTCTTGTCCACTGTGTTGAACATCATTAAAGAGCCTGAGAGCTGCTTTCTGTCTCTCATTCTATCCGTTCTGTTCTCCCAACTGGAGACCCAATAAAAACAGTTCCAGCTTGTGACCATAAGTTTTGGAAACACTGCCTTAGACAGATAGGCTGTCCTTTAAATTTGCATTAATTGATTTGCTGCTGTACAACACTGACATATCACCTTTTAAAGCTGATATGGCGATTATGTTAACAAACAGCTGCTTACTAACATATCCAGTAGACATTTGTAGTCATGTTCCAGGTGGTCTAACAAATTTAAGTCCAATATTCACAGTGAAAGTGGTCTCCAATAACTCCTCAGGGAAAATATCTGTCTTTTTAGTTGCTAAATGCTGCACTACGTTCACCAGCAAGTCACTACTTTCCAACCTCACTTGTCTGGCTGCCGTTTTGTGCTGGGCAGGTAGTGTGCCGTGTGTTTATCTGAGCTTTTTTACTGAGAGCAGCTGCCTGCCTGTTGCCGGAGACAAAGTTGAGAGTAAACCTCAGCTGAAAGGCGCCATAAAACTGCCTTTGCTGTTAGTGCGGCGGTTTTCATGGAATAATCTGCAGTGTCACCTAAAAATCAAAACACTTACTGTATACAGCTCTGTAACTTTAAAACTGTTTTCAATAGTCATTCTCTGCCTTCCTGTGATTTCTTTCACTGAGTCTGTACCTTGTTCACTGTCAGTTTTTTTCTGTTTTATTTATCGACTCTGTCTGTTCCTGTTATTTTGTTTATTTTTCTACTAAACTGCGAACAGGATGTTGCTGTGAAAGAGGTATATTCAGCCACCTTAAAGGTTAGAAAACATAAACCTCCATAAAGCTGAGCTCAACTGCAGAGACTTGTGATAATTCAATTACAATACGCACTTAGAAATAAAGGTGCTAACTAGAACCATATAGGGTTCTTCAGCTTGTCCCAGTAGGAGAACCCCTTTTGGTTCCTGGTAGAATCATTTTCTAATTGTTCCACATGGGACCCTTTCAGAAAGTTCAAGCTAGAACCCTACATAAATGGATATACCTACAACTATCTGTGAAAAGTTTCAACTGGAACCCCTGATGAGAGGTTCTACAGAGAACCCTTGGTGTAATGGTTCAACTCAGAACCCACTCTTAGGCCTTTTCCACCAACATGGAACTGGCCCCATCTTGGTTCAAGCACCTCATTTTAAATGTTCCAGGTATTTCTACCTTAAATAAATTGGTTTGGAGCCTGAAAAGTTTGTCCTCAGCTGGAACCACAAAAATAGCAAGTTCTCCTTTGGAACAAAAATGAGTGTTGTGCACTGTGCAACACCCTCTGCTGATGACATCCTTGATTACAATGGTTTCACTCAAAAATGGTGGAAGTGCATTTTTTCCCAAGTTTCTCTTGTAGAATCATCTGGGGGTTCTACAGAAGCAACGACTTCTTCAGAAGCAACGACTACACATTGCTGATTGTTGATATAAAAATTTCAATTACAGCCGCTTTAACTTCACCTCCTCCTGAAAACCTTAATTTTGCAGGATGTGTTCTGTGTCTAACAGCACGAGAAATGAAGAAACAAGCATCTGACATCCTCGTGATACTGCATTTAGCGTACATTAAAAGAACACAAATTTGCCTGGCGTGCTCGCAGCTAAACAAACTCCTTTGTAATGTTTTTAATCAGTCTCATATCAGCAAACTAGCACCACTGGAAGCCCTCTGGGAGCTGTCTCAATGAACACATGCAGGAGGATACACAGGCAGCTAAATAGCTTTTGATTGAGAAAACACTGTGTTGCATTTGCATAGATTATCTATATCTATTTGACCAGGCTGTATGTGTCAGTATAGCAGAGTCAGTAAACAGCTGCAGTCAACAGCGGGAAGCCAGTCTGGACCGCACATGACCTCGCCCAACGTATGTTAAACAACGTAAACAACAGCAGGACACACACACGTACAAACACAGTTAAGCTAACATGCCTTGCCTGTAAACAAACATACCTGCACACGTGCTCACGCAAACATGTTTGTGCACGTAAATCATGTGAGCGCACACACAGGAACACCGGGGACAACAGATTCTGACAGTGTAGAGTTAATGTGCTTAAACCTTAAGCTTCCCTTTGCTTGAGATTATTGATCAGGCTCAGCTCATATTTACCACCGGATATACAACAATATTCACACAGATGAACATGCACACATCACAATCAGTCAGGCACAGTCAAAGCCACAAGATCTCATGCATACATGCTCTTTTAATGCACAAACACACACACACATGCACGTCTCCAATCACCGCTCAAGGCTACTTCCCTCCCCAACGACTCGTGCTATGTCAGTGTGCTTCCTGTCGTCGGCGTCTGGCTGCGTTGATGTCTTGCTTCTTTGACAGGCGCACTGAAACTGACAGCATGATTTGTACTCCAGCACAAACATGCCTGGCAACATCAATTCCCACGGTATGGCTGAGGAACGCCTGGGAATGCCTGTGACTGTGTTTTACACTTTGAGGTTGAGCAGCGAGCAGCGGGTGAGCTGCGTCTCACTCAGGAACACTTTGTTTAGCGGTGATGATGATTGTCATTTTATACATTTGCCTGTGTACGAGATAGGGCTCCTGGTGCTTGAATGCCATTTTTGTATGTCTCGCAGAGAACAGTTAAACTGTGGTACTGTGACCTGTTTTGAGATAGAATGTAGCTTCATAAATTTGAGGGGTCATTGTTTTAGATTCTCACCAAATGTCACTGCAAAATAGTCTCCTGCAAAAAGACACGGACCACAATAGTTTACAGCCATGGATCCCAAACTTTTTTGCACCCTTACAGCCCCATGAGATGAGCTCAAACATCCCTTAGGACCTAAAGGTTTGTTTCCTGAATCAAAGCAGTGCAAGGGTAATATATTGTTTCAGTTTTCCAACTAGTCCTGTTTGTGTTCCTAATAGCAACAGAAGCAAAAGCCATGCAGTGGAAATGCTCAATTATTGGCCATACACAGGGCAGGTATAAAGACAACAAACGTTGTAATTTCTACCTGGATGCTCCTCAGACTTCAGAGGACCATGCATATGAATTTCTAATAAGACGGCGGATATTAAATCATGTAATAATACAGGAATTTCTCACTTCGTTGTGAGTCCAGGTTTGGGACTCATCACTACATCTTGGTTGTAAATGTGCAACTAGTTTGCCAGTGACCAAAACAGGAAGAGAGGACATTTTTCAACCAATCAAATTACACATACAGTGGTCCACTTCTGGGATTGGTTTGAATGGTAATCATGCCAGAAATGAGCCAGAGGTTGTTTGGTCTGTCCAGTGTTCTCAGCAACCAGAATAAACTGCACAAAGGGGGTTAAAAACTCCAGGGTTTGGTTCAGACAAACTAAACAAAGCTGGTGTGAACCAGTGATGCATGATACTTTGTATTTGTTTTTTTCAGCCAATATGATAACCAGTAATTACCTGCTTTTCATGGCTGACACAGTAAGATAACTGACAATTTCACATTTTTGTATTTTAAAGTGTGGCTCATGTAACCTGTAGTTTTTGGAAATCTGAGGGTAAGAAAAGATTTAAAAACATCATAGATCAGTAGCTACATATAAATTGCTGAAAACTAAGGCTTTAATCTGTCAGTCATATAAGAAACAGGTCAACACACTTGTAGCATGCAAAAATTAACCTGTTGAAAGATTAATTGTGAAAGCTCAGAATATTTGGAGTTCCCTAAAATGTGCCGGGCTCACTAATCTCATTCCTTCCCTTCTTCTCAGTCAAGTACTGGGATGGATGAAGCAGTGATGGTTGGTTGTTTTCATGTCTTAATCATTGTACACTATGGGCAGCTCAGATGTAACACTGTGTTACAACGAACCAGTTTCAAAACACCGCTATGCTAGAAGCAACAAGACACTTACCAAGAGAGTATAAGGTTGGATTGAGTGAATTATACACACAGCAAGAAATTTACTTGCATCCCACTGAAAGCATTCTTTGCCATGTTCTCCACAAAAAAAAGTCCAAACTCCCTGAAAATTAGCAGGAGCAGGAGACTGCTGGTAGTAAAGCTGACTGAAAGCACACCCTGCTCAACCCTGTGTAACTATGTAAAAGTTCCATGTTACATTTAACCATTTGGAGGTGCCATTTCTACAAGTCATTCAGTACTTTAGCCAACAAATTCAGTCTATTCAGTCTTAGCTATTTCAACCAGTTATCCTCTAGTGTTAACAGTCAACAATTTTCAATTAACCTTCAACAAAGAATTTCAACCATTTATCCACTAATCTTTAGCTAGCTATAATAGCCAACTATTTCAACGAATAATCCAGTAACTTTTAGCTATTTCAGCAAGTTAGCCTATCAAACACTAGATTATTACATTATCTAACAATTTCAACTTTTAGCGACCTATTTACTGTAAATCATTTATTCTTTACTTGTAGCTAACTATAGACTTATCTTTCTCCCTTTTCAGGGAGGTGTGACCTTTGCCCTCTATAGCTCTAGCTGGTAGTTGTGGATTATTGTGGCAGTAAATAAACAAAGCCTGTTACCTCCTGAACACACATATGTGGACATACTTTTCAAACAAATCCTGATTTCTGTTTTTTTAAAATTAGCTGAGCTACTCCACACTCTTTCCATGACCCCTTCGTCGACTGCACAAGTACCCCTGGTTGGGAGCCACTGGTTTACAAGGGCCTCTTTCAATGAACACAGCTCAGAAAATCTTCTGGTCAGTTTTCTCAAAGTCAACAGAGAAAGGTGGAGGGAATGCAAATGATCTGCTAATTATCCACCAGAGTCCCTCTAGAAAAGCAAGAAAAGTGTTTGTGCTCCAAATTCTATTTTTAATTTAATTTATCGATTTTTTTTTTTAAATCAATTAAATATCATGTGTAATATATAGATTAAGAGCTTAGCGAACATTAAACGGATGAACGAGCATTATCCAGATTTATTTTTTCACATCATATTCAATATAACATTTAAAAGGACAGATCATGAGCTTGAAGTCCTTTGGCCGTTGTAATAGATTTTCAAAATGAGTCTCTAGATACCGTAACAGGAAACTTACATCACCAATCACCATGTTTGAGTATTTTGATTGGTAGGCAGGAGAGGGTTTGCTGCAAATCGATTGGTGCCTGCAAGGGTGGGCATGGTTCAAGCTGCACTCAGCCTCCTGGAGTCGAGTGTGTGTCTTCTGGGCAAAATCTGTGGATTAAGGGAGGCCTGAACTTGAAACAGGAAAGGACAGAGCAGTCAATAACACACTGATTAATGATAATGGCATGCAAGCCAGGGGGATAATCTTTCTAAGCTCTTTTTATCTAAGGACCGATTGACTGAAAACATGGAGGACAGAAAGAAAATGCACCAATCCCCAAGCAAACCATGGGCTTCCAAACAGGGTAAATGTTTGTTTATGTCTTCAGTTTTTATAAGCGTGAATAGAAATGCATCTAGTGTCATCGCAGGCCATTGTAATGGCTTGACTTAAAAGATGACGCTGACCTGTGCCCAAGTTGTTTGTGAACCCTTTTCAACTAGAATGCTTTTTCAATTTCTTTGGGGAATATATATATATAAAAAACACAACAATTGTTGCATTCCCTATTTTTGCCATCATATGTTCTTGGAACTGTCTAACAGTGCTGTAGCCAAAACCACCTAAACTAAGACAGAGGCAGGGTGAGACCAAAGCAAGACCAGGACTAGACAAGTGTGAGTCCCACACTGCATGACATACATATATAAACATAGGTAGCTAATGTGTATAGCTAATATGTGCTAAATCTCTTTGGGTTATGCTTGAAGAGATTTCTGATGCAGTGGCAGATTGCTAATGTTTGTTAACAGCAGCGAATCTTTGAAATCACTTTTCCATTCAGTAACAGTAATGATGTTAGTGATATCCCCTGAGTTGTGGTCTTGACCAGTTTTGAAATAAGAGTGAAAATATGGTCAGTTCTGAGAAAAGACCTTCAAAAACTTCAGACCAAGACTGATAAGACACTACTGTCTGGATGTGAATAATTGCATTCATGAAGTGATACTTCAAGTTAGCATCTATTTTGATAACCTCCAATATTTTCCTCCACCAAATGACCATATTATTCCACAATCACATCATCCATCTGTGCATCCATCAGTGCAATTTTCTGTCACCTTGCAACAAAATACGATCATAAAAGCCTCGCTTATTATAATAACAAATTCCGTCCTCCCATTGTATCCCCCGTTATCAAATGTTTATTGACAGGGATGAAAAGGAAATGATGGTTTATCCTGGCCTCTTCCCATTAATTTGGCACATTTGAGACTGGGAAGCTCTGCTCAGAAATGTACGAGACGCTGATCCTCATGCTCAGGCCTCATCCACTTGCCTATGGATTTGCCACAACTGCTGGCTAATTTATGCAGCATCATGGACGCAATTATTACCTTTGTCCACAGTGGTGAAGAAACGCGGCGACGCTGACAGTCTCAAGACGGATTGGATGCTGCTCATAGTGTTTATCTGAGGAGCTTGTCATCAGTGTGTGGATTGAAGATGGATGTTCTGCTCTCGCCTTGGTGGGAGAGGCCTGTTGAGCTTAGTGAACTTGGGCCCTGTGAGAGGTGCCATCGCTTCATCTCTCATTCCACCATTTTGAGCTTTTCTCAAGCCTAGCTAACACTTACTATGACCTGGTTAAATATGTTTCAAAGCAGGGCTATATTTAAGGGAAGCAGAGTATTATTAAGATCATATAGGGTTGAATTCGGTGACATGCACACAGTGCTCAATAATCAAAAACAAATTATGATAAAGAGGTTTACTTACATTCAGCTGAAAAGATGTTCCCATGATATCCATGTCCAGACTCTGTGAGGAGTCTGCTACCAATGTGGTAAACTGACCGGAATGACAAATCACTCGACTCTGGATAACTACTTAAAATGTTCATGTTACATTTTACCACGTCTTAGGAGGTGCCCTGTGCACCCCTACCTTTAGCTAGCTATTTCAACAATTTATCCAACTGTTTCAACCAGTGATCCATTAACCTTAATCAATTTCAACTAAATATCAATTTTAGCTAACAATTTAATCCAATTATCTATTAACCTTTAGCTAACCATTTATTGATTAACCTTTAGCTAACAATTTCATCCATCCATCCCTTATTTTGGAAGAATTCTTCCATTAATTTAGCAAAAGAAATCCAAGTAATAATTCTAACTTTTGCCTATTTTAATCTGGCATCTATTACTTTAACTTGTTCAACCAGTTATCAATTTTAGTTAACAATATCAACCAGTTTTTGTTGGTCATTTGTCAGTCCAAATTTTACCTAACAATACGAAGCACTTACCATGAACTTTTAGCTAGCAGAAATGTATTCACTACTTTAGCCAACTATTTCAACCAGTGATCCATTGACTTTTAATCAGTTATTCATTAATTTGAGCAATTTCGACCAGCTATTCTGGTTCATTATTTCATTTTCCACCTTTTGGTGTGCTGTTTCTCTGATCTTGCTGAGAACTGGGCCAGCTGGCCCTCCTCACCCTCTTCTTTTTGCTTCCCTACTCTGTTTCATCTCTCCTCTTTTCTCTCACACCGCCATATCTTCCTCTTTTCCTTTGCCATCCCTCTGTCCTGCGCAGTTTTGCATTCAAGGGCCAAGCACCGGCTCTCCTGGCCCCACGCTTCCCGTTCGATTGGCCCAATAGTTTATTCACTTCACCCAGACACAAAAGACATCAAGCTGACTGATCAGCGGGCAGGAGCCAGGGCACGGCTGATCAATGAGGCCTTGGCCAGAAGGGAAGGGGGAGGGAGGATGGATGGAAGGAGGCGAGGGAGGAGAAGGGCGGAGGGAGGGCTGGACAGGTAGGCTGACAGACGCACAATCAGCGGACCAATCGATGGAAACTTTTGCTGAGCTCAGATAAGAGGGTGCAGCCTGTTCAGGACACACAACCAGATCCTCACTGACAGGACCTTTTGTTTCCCATGCTCATGAGCTTTATGCTGCTCGAGGTGACACCGCTGCAAAAAAGATAACAATAGGTACGATTCATGAAACAGCAAGATAGCATCTGATTCATTTGTTTATTTAAGCACTGGCTCTTCAAATCCTGTACTCCCTGAAACAGGTGTAGAAAATCTGTTAATGTGGTGTGATAAATGCCCTCTCCATAATGAAATTGTGTGTATGAGTGTGTGTCGGGGGGAACCATCGATTCAGCGCCATTCATGCCTTTGTTTGTCTGTCCATCACAGTAATAGCGGAGGCCATATTGATTTGAAATATTGGAAAACAATGGAGGCACCTGAGTGTTTGCAGTTGTCTTATTTTACCACTTTCAAATGCAAATTCACCGGTTGAAAGAGTTTTCCAAGCAACATGGTCTTGAAATAAAGCACATAATTTCACTAGTCTCTGTTCAGTACAAAAAAAAGTACTGAGCTTTGATACCCAGTCTTAAAGCAAAGTGTGTCCATACACTCTTAGAAATTAGAATCCAAAAAGAGCTCTTCCTGAGGGTCTGAGGTTCTACCCACAACTGAAGCATTTTTTTGAAGAAAGGGTTTGACAAGGGTTCTTTGCAAGACTAAGGCCAGAGATATACTTTCTATTAAGAACCCTTTTTGGAAGAAAGAGTTCACTGAAGATTGTTGAAATACTTGAAGAGCTGTTTTATAAGGGTTCTTTGTACCATCATATAAAAAGGTTATCTGTAGAATCCCCTAGGTGAGTTCTTGTTAGCACCCTTAGAAAGTGGAAAGATTTTAGATGGAACCTCCAGAGAAGCTTCTGGGTGGAACCAGTCGACCATAAAAGTGTCCTTCTTTAGAACCTGTCATAGGGGGTTCTGGGTGAAACCTTTCACATAAGTATAACTATTTATCTTTGGTTCTGGTTAGAATTAGAGGAATCTTTGAACGCTGAAGAATGCTTTGTGGTTCTAGTTAATAGTGATAGTGTTGATATTGCAACAATACCAAAGCCCTGCTCACATAGTGTGAAATGACATAACTTTTTAAATTTGTTTGTTGAAAGCTGAGATCTTAAAGCTGCACTTCTCAGAAATTTTCCATTAAAGGGACAGTTTACCCCCAAAATGTATATTTTATTCTTTTAGTGCTGTTTATCCGTCTAGATTGTCTTGGTGTGAGTTGCTGATTATTTGGATACGCTGGCCATAGATTTGTCCAGTATAATGAAACTAGCAAGCACTCGACTTATGATGTGCAAAGCACAAGAAATAAATAAATAATACATTTAAAAAAACAACAACAATGGATCTTTCCAGAAATCATGACCCAGTTAGATAGTCCAGAGACCTTATGTGCGGTTTTATGAAGGAACTATCTTCTAACTACCAAATGACAAATTATCACCAAAGCATCCATTCATGGACAAGATCTAACAGCTTGGCCAAGGAGGATACCATTAACATTTACATCCCGCACTGTCCCAAGTGCAGGCCTCTTTTAGTCTTGTTTCTAGTGATAGCTAGCACCTGTTTTCAGCAAAAAAAAAAAAAAAAAAGCTTTGATAAACCCACTGTACACTACCTGCCCAGTGCCAAACAGCTAACAGACAAAGATAGTGACTTAGCATTTTCCTCAGCATTTGGAAACTACAGCTCAGTGTAGAATGAAAATTTGACTCACATTCATCATGTGGCCAGACGAACAACACCAGATTAATGCTATGGTAGCTCTGTGTCTGTGCTATGTTGATTGCTATTGTGCTTGTTAATTATAACACAACAATATGTCATTGTTGTCTTTACAGCTTGTTCCAATGCTTCCATCTGGCCAAAAATCAGTTTCAACTGCTTTAAGATTCAGTGCTAGATAAAGTTACTTGACAACTGTGAAAAAATGGGTACCATACAATCTGTTGGACCATGTAGTTAGTGAGAAATGTGGCAAATGAAACAGACATTTACACAGCAAAGAGAAAGCACATAGAAAGATATGAGCTACAGTCCATTCCCTCTACTCCCAGTCCTCATAGTGTGATGGGGTCATCAGCACAATCCCACTTTTTTATCACTGGGGATTTAACCTTCCCTCTGTCTCGTGCCCTGTTACTCATGGGTGCAGACACACATTCACACATTCACTAACATGCTGGGAGCTGATGGAGGAATTGTGTTTGACTGTGAGAACATTAGTTTTGTACAGTGATGTTTTTTCTTTGAGACACCAGTGGATATGGCTCCTCTGAAGCAAAACACAGAAAGAAATGTGTTGCATCTGATATTTTCTTTTGTTGTCATTAAATTGGGTTTATTCAGCAAATGCCAGAAATGACATGCAAAAAGCAGTGCCTTTATCACAAACCAATTCTCATACTCAGCTCACGATCGGATCAACCTTGAGTTTGTCCTCGTCTTCCATTTCCAAAGAACACACTTTTATAATGAAGATTTCTTTCCTTTAAAAATAAAATTGTCTATAATGCGTTTGTGACATTTTCCGGTTTAATTTTTCTGTCAAAAAATTGGTTGTTTGCCCACCTTTCACCCTGAAGACAGGTAGTAATGGAGGAAACACACATCACAGCCAGATTCAACTCTGTGCCGTCCCAGCATACCTGGATGCTTTCCCAGGCAAGCGTGCTCGTCCACCTCCACTGCGTGGTGAAATCTCGACAGAACTTGGACAGAAAGTGGCTTCAAGCCCAGTTGGAGAAAGGCATAGTGCGTCAAGAGGCTTGCAAGCTGATCGATAGCAAGCTAATTGGAAAATAGCGTCAGGAAATGTGATAATGTGGCTGTTCGCTCTGGTATTACTCTCACTGCACTCCCTTCCCGCCTTCCCCCTCTTTTGCCGCTCTCGAGGGTCGGGTCTGGGTCCTTCAATCTAGTGGTTCTCTAATAAGGCTGGAGCCACTGCTCGACCCGAATGAACATCACAGCCACTCTAAGCAAGGCGCACATAGGAGTGGGAGTGCCACCACATGCTTACAAGCACATTTGTTCACATGTGCTTGCACGAGCTGAGAACTCAGCAAGAGAAGCCGGTGAGACCATGCTCACCATGTCAGTGGCTGCCGTTTGACAGATCTAGCTGCAGCCACCAACATGGCAATACAGACAGCCAACAGTATCATACACAGGAAGGAAAGCAATCAGGCTGGCGGACAAGAAAGCACAAAGGCAAGGAGAAAGATGGGCATGAAGCCATTGAAGGGTGGCAGAGCCCTCAAAAGCAGAGAAATATTGCAGAAAAGAAAAGTTAGACAGAACTCAGAATGGATCGTGATTGGAAAGTTGAAACAGTTTTATAGAGGAATGAGTCATGAATGATCAGGCCCAATTGGGATGCAGCTGGAGTGCCATAAAAGAAATGTTAAGAAAAGTTTTCAGACTGAATGCAAAGCAAATATTAACAGTGGCATGATTGCCAGAAAGTGAATGAGAAATAGGAACTGTGGGCTGCAAAAACTCAGGTGAAGACGCACATCCATGAATTGAAAATGTTTGATCTTGTGCAAAAAGAAAAACCTTCTAGTGCTCAGTCAACCCAGAAAGTGACATAGCCAAAGTCCTGAGACTGGGAAAGTTGTGGTGCTCAAAAACACCTTTTCAACCATTCCACAGGTAAACAGGTGAACTGGTGACAGGTGACAGTTGGGTATGAAAGGGGTGTCCTTTAATCAAGTAATGCAAATCACTGCATTCTATTTATTTTACACAATGTCACAACTATTTTGGAATTGGGGTTGTAGCTTCTAAGTGAATCTCTGTGGTTTGAAGTCTAGTTTCTCTCCTGTGTTGCTGTTTGATACATTTTTGCTGCTTTATAATAAAATCTTGTAAATTACAAAATAGCACGGGACTTTTTAGTTCTGGAAATGTTGTTTTTGTTAATGGGTGGCTGGTCCTTAAGAAAGGAGGCTGAATGAGGAGGAAATGAGTTGGGATGATTATGAAACAGAAGGACTTAAGAGAACAGATGAGGGGACTGGAAGCAGTGTGTGAGGGAGGGAGGGGGGGAGAGAAAAAAAGAGGGTCTCTTGTCCCATTTCAGACTCAGGGGATCTCTACATGTCACCAGAATACATTGTACTGCCAGACATGAGTGACAGTGATGGGCACTGTGGGCCTGGGATCCACCGTTTTCCACTCCTCCCAATTCCCTCGGCCAGGCCTCTCTATCCCTGTGACAAGATGAGGAGACGTCGTGTCAGCTGAAGTGCGACAGTCTTTGTCTTACTCTCACTCACTCATTTACTCATTCACTCACTCTTATCGTCTTACTCCAACCTCATTGCCAGAGTTGTCTACCTTTCTCGATTTTTAATTCTTCATTTTTTTCCCCACCTTTGTATTCATGTCTTTCTTCTTACTCATTTGCTCTTTGACAACTCATGTTTCACACCTTTTAATTCTCCATTCTGTCCTTCTTTCTCTCTTCTGATGGTCTTTCTTCATTCCTTCAAATGGCAGTTCTGGAGTGGCTGGCACAAAAATAGAGCAGGTGGTCAACACCTGCCTTGTTTCCCAGATCTCTCTTTGATAAGCCACCATTTGTCTGCATCAAAGGCCCGTTTTTAGGACATGCTTCAGAGAAGCATGGGGCACCCTGTGGAGCAGTGCTGTCACCTCACCTTTTTTCTGTCAACACCTTGGACTTCAGCTTTAACTCTTGGCCGTGGCAGCTCTAGTTATTTTAAAATGGAACCTTTTTGTCTGTAAAAGCAAAGAGGAGGGTTTATAGGACTGGTCGACAGGTGGTGCAGGGAAATTAATCTTGTTTACATCCATGGTAAGTCGCTGGATGTTTTCTTGCAAGAGCTTGCAATAGCATATAATCAATACTGTGGACATATTCTAAACAAAATGTCTGCACAAGAGAGGGCAGAGTAACTTTTGGATGAACAGCCGACGTCAAATGTTCCATGAATCATTGTTGAGCGCAGTATACTTTGTTGATGTGCTTGGAAGGCAGCACTAAGAGGTTCAGCTTGCTTGAAAGGAACTAGTTCTTTTGACATGTTGTCTTGCCACATCTGAAAGCAAAAGTATACAGTTGTTCCAAACTACCACCTTCGAAGGTGGGGCAAAAAGCCTTCATAGCCTTCTCCTGGTTGCATCATGTTCCTCCCTGATCTCCCGTCAAGATGGATTGTCTAAGGGCCAGATTATGCTAGTGGATCGATATGATATGTTGTCCATTCATGTCTGAAGTTGGAATCAGACCGTCGCAGAGGAGGGAAGACACTTTATCATAAATGCGGGTTCCATTGTACGCTGCTAAGTGAGAGAAATAGCTGTGTAAAGAATGAAAAAAGAAACCTTGAGAGAGAGGTTTAAACCCCCCGCACAGCTGACCAATCACGATGTGTAGTGGGTGTGATTGTTGCAGTACTACTCTTGGAGAGTAATAGAAATTGTTGGACACAGGACCCCAATTTGGACATCGAAAAAATGTAGGAGGAGGCGATTTCTGAAGCTGACCATCTGACATGCAGTTCCAAGAAGAAATAGAAAAAACCTGCAAACAGTGCGGGTAAGTTCTAAGTATACCTGCCTTCAGTAGTCTCAATGCGATGAATCACAGAAATGGAGATAATTTCACTTTAGGAAGCCTCTGGTTGAAGGCATTCATGGTTTTGCACTCTTGTGTGTGTGTGAAAAAAGAAATTGTTCAAACCCTTTCACAGTTCACCACACCTGGCCACTTTTCTCGTAAAGTGGGTCTGATAATCGTTTTTGGAAGTCCAAACGTTTTTGCTCACAGCTTGTTGTGATTCCAGCACTAGAAAGGTGTTGGGGGGAGGTGGTTTAAGACGCTTTTAGTTGATCTGACAAGCACTTCATTTCAGACATACTGAGCCCTTACAACAGGGGAGGCATGCAGACTTAACTGGATGAAAAGGGCGTAAGAGAAGCAGCAGAGGGGATTATTATGACAATAAACTCCATCCTAGACTATAAACTCATTGAGCCGATGCAGTAAAGGAGCACCTTTGCTTTTCCTTCTGAAAATTTAACATGGCACATCAAATATGCTTTTTTGAAGATTGTAGACCCTGATGTTAAACACCTTCAGTGGCTCCAGCCTTAGACAGGACTGTATATCTAACATATCACACATTACCTTTACATTTCTGTGCCCTGAAATGAGCTTTCTGCATATTGCTGCATATTGTTTGTCAATACATAAACTCTGAATATTTTTCCATTCACAGGTGTAATATGGCTAAGATTGTGAAGCCAGCTTCTATCATTTTACTGGATAGTGCACGTTTTTAGTGTATTAATTAAAATTCTGCTTATATTTAAACTACACATACTGTATGTACACAATGTAAACTACAACTACTGAAGTGCTTTTTCCTTTTGATAGTGTATATAGGGTTACAGCTGATCACTAACTAAAATTTCATTGCACAGTAATGGCACCATCCATGTTTAGTTTGATTCCCTGTCAGCCTCACTTTCACTATAGCAGTCGTAGAATACTAGATCTCGTGCTACTTGTACACATCCGTAGTGATGAATGTGTGGTCGCAGGGTGTTTCATGTCTTTGATTGTCCAACACCCTCGGTCGGGTGACCCAGCTGGGGATGATCAGTCCCTGACTTGTGGCACTTCACTCCACAGATCCCCCTGAGGCCTTTCCAGCAGCCTCCAGAATGTTCTTGGTGACTCCTCTGCGTTGCAGTCCTTTTACTTCAAGGAGTTTGAGAGTCTGCTGCTATTAATGGACAGCAAAGCCCCACCACCCCACTTCAACTGGCTCAAAGCGGACTCATCCAGCCATTGCTCCAACGCTCTTAAAACCAGGTCTGTGCATTTAGCCCTTTTGCCCTCACTGGCTTCTTCAATACTGTGATCCCAGGGGACAGTGAGTTCCAGCAGGACCTCTTGCTTTGTAGACACTGATGTTATAACCATGTCTACTTTGAACTGTCTTCCTAGGTCGGCTTGGAGCTGCCAGTCCTGTGCTGTGGCGAGCATCCCTCTCTGCTTTTCCTGGTTCTGATGATAGCCTTCCACAAAGTCTGAACCATCCAAAAAAAGGGTTTCACTACAGAAAGTAACCAAACCGTAGTTCAATCTGGTCTGCACCAGCACCACCTTTGTCGGACAGAACAAGGTTTGGCTATTTGGGGGAGATTGTCACACCTGTAATTTTGGTTTGGATCAAACTGGAAAGTCCTAAACTCTGGAACAAAAAGGTAGAGCTGAAGGCACCTGAAGCTATGCCTGTAGGGTTGCACAGCTGTAGTGTATAACAGAGAATGGCAGCAAAATTGAGAAACTGGAACAATCAAAAATAAATGGTGTATTGTTGATGGAAAAAACTTCATTAGACAATGATTTTTATGTTTTTAGTATCATCCTGTAGACCACGTTAACATGGTTACTGAGCGTACAAGTCATGAAAGTTCTTGACATTTTTCCATCAGTGAGAACTGCATTAAGCTCCACGTTTCCCTTTTTCCTTTTACCTTTTTTAATCACAGTGGAGCCCTTATCAAGTGGGCTGCACCTTAAAAGCACTCTCCCCTTTTCTTCTTTGACTATCTCAGCTTCAACAACACCATTTATTTTGCCGTGAAGACAAGCCAATCTTGTTTTGTGTGTGTGTTCCCTTCCTCAAAAGCTGCCTGGCTCACCTGTATCTCCAGCTTCATCAACCTCCTGATGAAACCCATACTGGCCCTTCTGCTGATAAGGTAAGCCAGGCAACGAGATATATCCATCATTCAGCTACTTAACGTACGCACACACACTTACCTGTGAATGTGTGTGTGTGTGTGTGGAGGGGGGTATACTAGGCCTATAACAAGATTAGGATTAGAAATGTGAATGAAATCACACCCTCTGCTGCCACCCAAGTAATCAAACGGCCTCAAACAAAAGAGCAGTTCATTTAGTGCCACTAATTCCTGCTTGGTGGCTTCACAGCATTGCAGTCTCATTATTCTATTAGTCCCCATACCTCCTACCCCCATCCCCTCTCTCTCTCACACACACACACGCAAATGCACAAAACCTCATAAATTGTGTTGTGGGACTGCTGCCAAAGCGGAGCCTGGGTTCAGCTGGGTAGTTAATCATCTCCTATAGCATGTAATTCGTGTAAACAATGTTTGTTTGCGCACCAAGAGATTGCGGGCCCCCCTAGGCTCTAGTTAGCTGTGATGTGGTGACGTACCTGGGAATAGTAGTTCATGTGCGAAAGGGGCAAAGGTCACGAGGTGTTCATAATTGACTTCCTGTGCCAAGCAGGAGTGGAAGCATGGAAAATAACTTGCCGGCGTGGAATCGCTTGTCACGACAGAGCTCCTGGGGGGTAGATTGGTGCAGAGCGTGAATATGAACAGAGAGATTAATTACGCTCAGGAGGAGAGGGTTGAAGCTTGTGTGGGGCAGGTGTAAATGCAGTGTGCCACTCATTTGTTGCATGAACTAGCCTTGATCCATCTGTGCTTACAAACTGTGCAAAGCAGCAGACCATTAACCGCGTGTAACCTGCTTCACCTCAACGTCACCACGTTAAACCCGCCCACACCTTTGAATGATGTATCAACTTCTGCGTCCCTTGGTTGGTTTCCACGGTCACTGTGTACACAAGGTCATTTAGTTTCTGATCAATAGCTTCTATCGAGCCTACACTCCCCACACCACCCCCTGTTTCTGAAATGGCCGTTAAATCGATGGGAACAAATGAAATTAAGCTCCTGGGCGGCTCGGAGGAGCAAATGATCTTTCTGTGATTAATAACACACTGTAAACGCATCTGTGCTGGGCATATCACATCAGAGAGTATTTCCTTGCCTCGGCTTGTTTCCTCGGGGTAAGACTAAGAGAATAAAGCTGTGGTAATGATGTTTATCTGGGGAAGCACCATTTGGTAGAACACTGAAACAAGAACAAATGGTTTTGTTTGTACAGATGTAAGTACAGTGTTTCCCACAGGTTGACAATTTACTTGTGGTGGTGGGTGGCGCGGCGTGTGATGGTGTGGCACGTCACATCAGTCACCAGTCTCCCTTTGAATCTGACTCATCAAATGGATTGCTCTTCACTTGCACATGATATGCATATTGTCTTGAGAAGGAAGTGCGGTTAGGTGTGTGGGGTCTGTGTGTATATGTCTGTGTGCGGGTCTTAAGGCCTGAAGGAAGAGGTTAAATTCATTTCAACCCACCCACAAGGAAATGCGGGCCTATTCGATGCTCTCAAAGGCAGGATAATCTTGTCACGGGGAAGACTTGGACACCAGATGTGTCTTCATAATCTCTGGTGAAGAGCTGAAAATCTGTCGTTGAAACTTAAGTCACTTAATAAAACTTTGTTGCCTCAGTCCCTGAGCTCCTGTATATTTTCAACTTATTTTCAAAATCTTTCCGGTGACATCATCTCAGGGGCTCTCCTAGGAGAGAGACTTTTTTAATTGTTTGTGATGGGAACATCACATATTTGCACTGTAAAAGAATTTAGTGGAATCAACTAATCTTTACTCATTACCTTAATGTAAATGTATATTTTTTATTTATTCATTATGATTAAACTTAAATTTTTATATATATACTTTCACAACTTGTAATCATGAGTTCCTCTAACCTGAAGTCTTTTAAGTTGAAATAATGTTTTGATTGAATGTACTGTACAGAGTTCAGTCAACTCATCAAATTAACTTTCTAAAGACACTTGATCAGCATTTTAGCAGACTTGTTTGAAAGTCTCCTGAGACCCTTATTTTTTACAAAATTATCTCAACTTGTCTTTTCAGATTTAGCCAACTTAATAACTCAAGACCGGACACAAATTTTTTTTTAAGTTAAAACAAATCGTTTATTTTTAGTATAGTACACTATGCTATAAATGCCAGCATTGTGATGAAGTGCTAAGCATTTTTTTTATGTTGAAAAATACTCCGTTTTTGGTTAAAATGATGTTGTCTCGGTCGTCAGCCATCCAATCACAGAGGAGGAGGGGCAGGACGTATATGAGAAACTGTGTCCTACTCCTTAAATGGAGCTCTGTCCAACTTCCACTCTTGAACCAACCATTGGTCCCCACTGAGATGTCTCCTTGCTCACAAGAACCAGCGGGTCTGTTCTCTCTCCTCAGCCTTCAGTTCATCCAGAGCAAGTTCTGTACTTTGTGCTGACATTTGTACATTCAGTATTTGTTGATAACACAAACTATCTGCCAAATTAGGTGTTTGCAGCACATAAATTAACTGGATATTCTGTATCCTAGCAACCAAAGCATCTAAGCTGAAAAAACGCTGCGTCTCCAAAGTGCACTCAAGCAGTCCCAGCTGGGCGTTTTCAGAAGGGCTGGGAAGAAAAACACTTTGGTGAACACAGACCCTTGATCTATGTTGTACCTGGGCAGCCTGCCCAAGTAGAGAATATGTATGAGAAATGCTGAAGTACGTCACTTTTAGAAACTATGATTATGAAGTCTGTAGAGTACCACAAGGATAGGATATTGCTGCCATATCAGATGATAGGACCTTGAACATGTAAGAGCTGTTTAGCCAACCTCTTGTTAGGGACTTTTGTTTGTGTTTCAGTGATAGATTTAAAAATAGATTATCTGCAAATTGATTAGCCAAGATTGTGATTTTGTTTACAGGTGTTTGTGTTGCACATTTCATGCAAAGTAGAATAAGAAAAAAAGCTTGTGAAGCACAGAATTTTGTGTTGCATTTTGCTTATACTGATCTATTACAAAAAAACATAATTAGCATTTATTGGAATATGGTGTTCTTGTTGTACAGAGATAATATTAGACTAAATCAAATCTGTCTCACTGTGAATCCTACTTTGTGAAATACCCTAAGCCAAAGTTGGCACTTTAAGTCATGTCACATGTCCACAGTGATGTTGAGTCTGATATCAGAGCTCTGAGTGATGTCGAAACCGCTGCGTTCGAGCGTGCTTTGAATGTTTGAAAATTGTGTAACGGCATTTGAAGCATTTTACCGCGTCTTTATGTCAGTGAACAAAATGAAATTGTCTGAGCTTCAATGAGGCACTTCAGCACTACAAGTTCACTATGAGTTCAGAGTCACACAAACTTCCTGGGTTGTCACAGCGAAGAAGTTTATTAACTTCAGTGATGTATTTGAGGAAATACAGCCCATGAGAATTAGAGTTTGTTTGGCAACATTTTCTAATAGGTTATTTCTATAATATCAGCCATTAAGCTGATAAGTGGCAACAGATGCCATGACAAGATGAGAATGTGTGCATATCTCAAAACTTTCTGAGTTCCTTAACCTCTCAGTCACACTCAGCCTCAAGCCCATTCATTCCTACTGAAGACACGTATCTTTAAAACCAGGTCGCACATGTATAGTTTCATTTTTCAGGCTCAGTACTTTCCTAAAACAGATGGGCACTGTAATTTTTATTGAACAGCACTCAAACAGGGATAAATACTGCATATATTTGCATTTTCAGCAGCAGGTTAATAGACCTATTTAGTGTCGATGTCATGATTACATCATGGTGTTAGCTGGAGGCACGCATGAATCACCTCAGAGTAAGCCACGTAACAAAGGAAAAATATCATCTTGCAGTGCTGCTGGGTGCCAGAATCAAAGTAGCTTAGTAATGGCTCAAAACTGAGGGTTTCTCACATACCAGCTGCCACTGCCAATCAAAAAAATCTGTGACACGCGATGAGACGAAAGCTGGAAAATGTGTGCAAGTCGCAACAAAATAAACAAAATAAAAGCACAAAATTTCAGAAAGGAAATATTCTCCAAACTAGGATAAGCTTTAATTGCCTTGTTAAGGCACACTTCATTCAAACTAAACAAACAAACAAAAAAAGAAACTCACCAAAACCGGCTTGGTCAGACTTTCCATTGTCATAACATCGAGAAACTCTGGTTTGGGTGAAATAAATCCTTGAAAAAAGTCAGGCTGTACAGGCTGCTTTCCTCTCCCTCATCCTCTCGGCTCAGTGCACCATCCTTTGGCCCAGTGAGTGTGTACAGTGCTGTTGAGTGCATTGCAGAGCAGTGCCTGTCACTCATGTGGAACATCAGATTAACAAAAAAAAAGGCAAAAATCTGCCACAAAAAACAACCAGCAATGGACAAAACAAAAAAAAAGGCAAATGTCTGCCTCAAAAAACAACCAGCAATGGACTAACCTAACTAAGCTAGTCTTAGCTAATGTGTGTAGGGATCATTTTGCCTCCACAATAAAAGGTTGCAATTTTTACCAACAGAAAATGAGTCTACAAACATTCAGTGCTCTAGCAAATACAGCAGCAGGAAGGTGTGTGTTTCACCCAGAGCAACAGTGTGGCTTTAGACAACAAAGGAGCTCTGTAGCACGGGATAATAAGGTATATCAGGCTTTGGCTGCACAGACGATACTTGCTCGTAGGATCAATTTACTCTTGTTCTGTATCTTTTTACAGGACTTGTAGACAGCAAGAAAAATGTAAAATACGACCACCCTTATCCTTAAACTTTAGTACTTTGTGTAACTATGTTGCTATTGATAATCCTTTTTTATTCTCACTAGCTGTTTCTTCTCACAACTTTCCTAGGTCCAGTGCTTGCTGTGTCCTCAGCAGTTGGTGTACAATAATAATACATCTTTGATGCTGAGGCATGTTTGTGCCAACCATGAGAATTCGCTGCCAAGGCTGAATCAGGCAGAGGCTAGTCGAGCTATGTTGAATAGCTTTTTAGGGAATTTGCCTGGGGCTTGATTTGTGGGTTTTACCATCATAAACCATTCTCTCTTGTGCTTTTGGTGTAGTGCTTTGGAAACAAGACCTGAACAAGGCATTAGTTGCCCTGCCTTTCTGCACGGTGAAAGATGTGTGATTTGGCTTTGTCCTTAAAGCTTATGTTCTTTACAGCAAGACAGGTTTCAAAGGCCTTGGTTGAAAAAGGTATAGAGAGCAAGAAAAAAGTCTGATGTGTAAAAGGCAACAGCAGTGAATCAAATATTTAAACATCCACCCATAAAGATGCATACTTAAGGGTCATTTATGCCCCCATACCGAAAGAGATACGCTGGTTTTAATCTGCTCACACACGACCATGTGTCCTTTATGTTGGCATGGACGTTAAGCAATACATCTACTAGAGGGCAACGCTCAGAGTCAAAAGTTACCATAAAAAAGAAGATTAAAAAGTTTCTGACAACATATAAAGCAAAGTGGAAGAGTTGAAGACAGCTGCGATCTGTGCAGCCATTACATCCGTCATGAAGTGGACGGAGAATTCTTGTCACCAACTAGTTGATTGTGATTCGATTCATCCCACAGTGTTAGCTGTGCTTAGCAAAGGTGGCCCACTGGTTCACATACCACGCCAGGATTCAAGCTAGCGATCTGGGCTTCTAGCCCATTTAAAGTTTGAGAATAGGTTGGGATTGTTTTCATCCCAAGAACTCTAATCATTCACTTTATCAGATAAAACTATGAGACTGAGTGCTAGCTGTCCGGAGGGAACCAGCTACTACATTGTTCAATTAGTCTTTGGCCCCTATATCTAGGTCGGACAACCAATTTGCTCATCATGACCAGTACTTTCAGATTTTTAAAACTTGTCTGTCATGTCCTGTGGCTTTCATAAAATGTCGAGAACTCTAGAGGAGTTGAACACAGAGTATGGCCAGAATGCTTCCAAATGATATAACTATCTCTGCCCACATACTCACACTTATATTGGCATGAATGTTAAGCAATACATCCATTGGAGGTCAACAATCAGTGTTAAAAGTCACCCTACAAAAGTAGAGGAAGAGTCAAACGTTTCTGACAACAAACAGGGCATCGCTGCAGGGGGTTGTAATAATGTATCCCTTGAGAAAGAGACAAAAGTGAAGGTGCTGAAGACAGCCGTAGTCTGTGCAGCCATTAAATACGTCATGAACATGTGGACGAAGAATTCTTTTCGCTAACTAACGTCATGCGGTTCATCCCACAGTGCAAGCTCTGCTTACCAAAAGTGTCCCACTGGGCGGCTTGCATTCCATGCCCAGCTCCAAACCAACATGCCAGGCTTCTTACCCATTTAAAGTTTGAGAAAAGCTTCAGATTGTTGCCACCCCCAGACCTCTAATCATTCGCTTTAACAGATAAAACTGCAAGACTGAGCACCAGCCCAGGGAAACTTCAGAGGGAACCACCTACTAGTGTAGCTTAGGTGAGGAAGTCCTTGATCGAGTCGGGCATGCAGCTGGATTAGGTGAGTCTTGTTAGTGATGAAACCTCTATGTGAACCTCATAACTGCATTACTCAGTCTGTATAGCTCATACACTGAATTTCTCTCTCTTCTAGTCTTTTTTTTAAATGTCATCATCATTATCACTTCATTAAATCATAATAGTCTTTTTCATGAATTTTCACAAGCAATTGATTCTGCTGCTGGTTGCCAAGTGAGGTTGTGAGGTTCGGTTCTGCAGGGGTTGAGGGCCACGGCGCTACTGTGGCCACACCACTACCCGATATGTAGTTTGCTTTGCTTTTTCTTTCAGACATACTGTAGAACCCCTCTCTTTCTGCAGCTGCACAGATGGGCCGTACTCTTTTATTCATAAGGGCTACACTAACTTTGATCTGGCTTTGCATTTGCAGCATGCGTCAGATTGAGATGGAGGGAGAGTGGGTGGGTAGGAGGGAAAGAGCGGTGAGGTGGAAGGGGGAGTGGGAGGATGTCCCACTGGCCAGACACCCTAACTGCTCCCTGTGCCTCTTTTCTATGCTCCTCAGTTCCTGCGGGCCCTGTGCGCTTTCTATTATGCATGAGTGTCATAACCAGTACAGTCGATCTGCCGGCCGCAGACACAGAGCGGACATCCCCACAGCTGTATGAGGGGGGAATTTGTTTGATATACAAAAAGGAAACGCATACTGTAGCATGGACTTTGGTTTCTTTTTGCAATAATGTCAAGCCTCATCTTTAGGCTGGGGAGTTTTAATCCCTGAATATTAATAATTGCCATACTAAATCATGCTTGCCTTAGCTATAGTTGCTATGGTTGTAAAGTTTTCCAATGTAGTACAGCACTTATGCAGTTTATAATGATAGTAATGGGAGCATTCAAAATTAATGGTAATATCTGAAACAATTGGTCTTTAATTTCTTTCTTTTGTCATCTTAGTTGCAACCTTTGATTTTGCAGCAGTCCAAGGAGATTTTTCAGCTAGCTAGCAAGCCCCAACATTGAGTCTGTGAGATAGTGGAAATCTCCATTTCCATGAAACTTTTGAAAATGAGTCCCTACTGATGCCTACTTTTGTGACTTGCGTACTGATGCAAAAGGACTGAAGCCAAAAAGGCTAAAAACAGAAATAAAGCATCACCATTATTGCTGTAAGTTAGAACTAGTTAAGCCTGGTATTGTAGTTTTATACGAAAACATTTTTTAATGTAACATAAATGCAACATGTAACCTTACATAATAATGTATAGGTAACTAATGATATGCTAATGAGTGGCTTTGATAGTAATGCTAGGTTACTACTGTAGATAACAAGCTATCCAGCCAGGCATGCAAATGTTAACCACTTCCATTAAAACAGACAAACCCACTCTGTACATTCCTCACATTCCTCATGATTTCTTATACTAACATATTCTGGGGTTTAGAATAGGATTGGGCAATATGTCAAAATTTTCCTAGCCACTGTCAGCTCAGCAACCGATGGTTGCTGATATATTCAACAGGCTGTTTTTCCTGGGTGGCCATAGCTCAGCCTGTAAAGACTCAACTTGGAACCTGAGTGTGGCCCTTTCATCACAGACCACAGCATGCAGTGTGGACAGGTAGCATGGAGAGCTGCCAGTTTACCTCCACCTAACTATATGTATGTGGCAGCCTCATCACTCCCTCATCAACAATACAGTAACTGCACATCCATATGACCTGTGCATGTGTGTATTTGAGGCTTAAATGTATATAATTAACAATAGGGTGAAAAAGTGAATTTAGTGTTGGAAGTATTTTTATAGGCAGGCAAGTTTAGTACCTGCACTCTTTTACTAAGAAGCCACACTGTTGTAACACATGCAGAATGTGGTTTGGTAATGCACAGCTGAAATAAGCAGGGACGTCCCTGAAAAGAACGTCTAGATGTCAGCATATGTTGCTCCAAACCCTGCATGTGCCTTTCACCAATAATGGGGCCTTCATAGATGTGACGGTTAGTCAAGCCACTAACACACAGTAATACAGTGAGTCCAGTGCTGCCTGAGGGATTAGTTTTCTCCAAATTCTTTGAATCATTGCATTTTGCTTTTTTTATTGATATTTTACACAGCATCCCAGCATCATAAATAATACAATTAATGTGGGCAAAATTCTATTTAGCTGCTTTGTATTCAGCTCATAGGGACACTTCAACAGAACAGAGCCATTGCTAATGTTAGTAGTAACATCTGTGCTTCTGCTCCCTGTGACAAGTCAAAATGTTGGCTGTGGAAAAAGGCTTATCCAAAGCTTCAATTTGGCAGTCTTTGTTTCAGAGAGAGTTAATGGTCAGTGGTTTGACTTCAGGTTGGCAGGAGAGCATGCAAAGAGAAAGCAGGGTAATATAATTTCATTTGTGGCAATTTAATTTAATCTTTTAGGTTTATAGTAAACCTCCAGCAGGACAGCATTAAGTCTTGTTTTTACCCTCAAAGAATGTAAGAGGATGTTGTGATTAAACTACTAATGATTGTCCTGATCATTTACAGTATACTCTGCATGTTTGCCTACCTGTGCTGTGGTGGGGTCTGAAGAGAGAAATGGTTTTCCTCTCTGCTCCAAGCCCAAGCCCATTTATTAAGGTGTGTTTATCATTCATAGTGACCCAGGTTAAGTGTCCTGAGAATTATATTTAAGGCTGCGGGTCCCAGTTGGCAATTAAGTACAATTCATTACAGCAGACACACAGCCCTACAGGGGAAAACGTAAGAGTCATGGCAAAACACCGGCACAAGCAGGGGAGAGAGGAACAGAGGAGAGGAGGGAGAGGAGGAGAGGAAGTGTGAGATTGATTTAAAAAGGGAGAAAACAGGAGGGATATGTGTAGGAGGGAGTGAATGTGAGAAGAGAGGCAGATTGTGTAGAAGAGGTGTGTTTTGAGGACGGAAGAGAATTTAAATAAAGAAAAACAACATTTTCTGTAGAAAGAGTTGGATCAGATGGAAGAATTCAGCTACACTCCTGAAATAAGTTAGACATAAATAAACCAGTAGCTATCTAGAACCATAAGTCCCCATAGCAGAACCCTGTTTGGTTCTTGGTTGAACCTTTTGTAAAGGTTCCACTTGGGACCCTTGCAGAGAGTTCTACTTAAAACCATCTGGGAATGCTTTTACTCCTCCTATGAGATGTTCTACAGAGAACCCTTCACTGATGTAATGATGCCACCTAGAGCCCTTCCCTTCCAGATTAGCACCGTTTCTTGAACTGGTTCCATTCAAAAATATCGGAACCTGGGTGTCATCTAGCAGACCAGCTTTCGTCTCCCCCAATTTTAAGTGGAACCATTGTAATCAAGGATGTCATCAACAGAAGGTGTTGAACAGTGCAGAACAACCTGTGGAATGCAACATGCTCATTTTGGTTCCTAAGGAAAACCTGTTATTTTTTGGTTCCAGCTGTGAATCAACTTTTAGAATTGAGAACCAGTGTATTTTTGGTGTATATGCTCCGAAGTGTTCAAAATTAGTTGCATAAACCGGAACAGGGCCATTTCCATGTTGGACTACGCTTTTTGAAATAAGGGCTCCAAAAATGTTCTTCCTGAAGGGCTAAGGTTCTACCCAGAACCATTTGTTTCTAAAGCACCCTTTTTGGATGAAAGGACCTCTCAGGGTTTCTTTGTGAGACTAAGTGTTGCATGAAGATGAGCTCTTTTATCAACGTGTTTTTTTGCACCATAATATAAGAAGGTTCTCAGTTGAACCTTCTGGAAGGGTTCTAGACAAAATCCTTGGAATATGAAAGGGTTCTCTGACAGTACCCCTGGGTGGGTTCTAGATGAAACCCTTGGAATATAAAAAGCGTCTAGGTAGAACCCCCTTCGGTGGGTTCTTGTTAGCAACCTTAGAAGGTAATAAGATTACTGTTCAAAGCCCCTGGGTTCTGGGTGGAACCATTGCACCACTGAGAGGTTCTCCTTTACAGCATCTCATGGGTGAAACCTTTCACAGATGATTCTAAGTATAACCCTTCATAATGGGTTCTGGTTAGAACTCTGAAAGTCTTCCACATGGAACCTTTATAAAAGGTTCTATCAGGAACCAAAAAGGTTTCTTTGATGAGACCAGCAGAAGAACCCTAGTTAGCACCTTTATTTCTAAGAGTAAATCTGGAGTGTATCCAGAACGTTTCCACCTTCTAAAAGTGCTAATAAGAACCCACCTAGGGGGTTCTACCGAGGACCCTTTTTATATTGCGTTACTACAAACCATTGATCAAAGAGTTCCTCAAGGATTTCAACAATCCTTGAAGAATTCTGAAAAGTGTCCTTAATGGAACCCTTGGTCTTACAAGGAATCCTTGAAGAACCCTTTCTTCAAGAAAGGTTCTTCAGAACCTGTTAGAAACCCTTACTGCTAAGAGTATTGTGTATTTACCAGTGGCAGAGGGCTCGGCTGCAGCCTCACCTGCGTCAGCGCTCCTCTCAGAGAGAATTTCATGCCTTTCATTTGTTGCATTTTGATGTTGAGAGTGTAAGATGTTCTGGGTGTTTTTTTTTTTCTTGCCCCACAGTGTGGTGCTCCAGCACTGACACTCTTCTGAATATGCGACCCCCAGCTGGTGAGGGTAGACTGTTCAAAAACCTTTTTTTGTTTATCGTATGAAACAGGCCTAAAGCACTTGAAGTAACTCAATTACTCATTTATACTCTCACTCATGTTTTGAGTAAGCAACCACCATACAGATCCAAACGTAGCTCAGGTCAGTGCAGTTGTATCGACTACCCTTTGGTACTAAAAGTCTGTGGTTCATGTTTTTGAAGTATTAATTTTTTAAAGACTTTTCTGTCTAGGAAAATGTCTGGAGTGCTGCTTTCTTATGTAATACAGTTTCATAGGTTTGCTGTGCTTGCTGATGTACACTCACACAGCCAGATTAGCTGAGCATTTTATATCTCATTTGTTACATATTCAAAGTCTGGCGTCATGCATGTTATTTATCAAACAGGCACAGCAGCCTGGAAGTGCACTTCATGCCCTGTGAGGTGCCCTTTGCATGTGAAACAGTTGGATGATTATCATCACAACTGTTGTTGGATTTCCTGCTTTTGAATTTAACATAAATTGCAAGAGATTTTTATCCAATCCATTATTTTTCAACAAGCTTGTTGTACATTCTAATTTTATTTAATATGCACTCAGACTTGTATCATTTGTTAGGATGGCTTTGTAAAGTTAAAAAAAAGAAGCTTAGTTTAGTGTTGGTTCAGTGTTTTTGGCCCCTGTTGCATTCAAAGATTGCACAAACATTGGCCAGTGCACAATATTTGACATTATAATCCCTTGTTATTTATGATGACCACCCAAGAAGTGGGGTTTAGTATAAAAGCAATATTTTTACTATAATAACAGGAATTTCACTAGTTAACTTTGAATCTATGGCAAACTACTGACAAGGGAGCTTTCAGGAAGATATCGTCTAAGTTAATGTAGACATATTGGTGTATTGTCAACCAATTAGTAATATGACACTGCAAAAGAAAAGTGCCACAGATGTTTGAGGCCATTAAAAACATTATCTCTGATGTTTATTAATTTTTATTATTCTTTTTAAACTTTACTTTTGATAGTATACATGGACAGGTAAGGGGGGACAAAAAGAGAGGAAATGACACACAACAAAGCACCCCAAGGCTGAAAAACACACTCCTGTGGAGAGTTTTAAGGCTGTTTCACCTCTGACCATACCAAACATCAGTGGTTGGATGTAGTCCGTGGATGTATTACGTAAACTGGTTACTGCAATCCAAGATGGCATCCATTTTTTGGCCCCATCAACTGTACTTTGGGATGACGTCTTGCACATCTAACTCTCTCTGGGAGGGTTTTGCACATGTATAAAATCTTCATATTTTACTAATTCACATGTCCAAGGTTTTGTGTAGTGGTGGTTTATGGGTAAAATGTAAAATGTCTGAATTTTTTATTGTAGTACTGTGGAAAATCAGCAGCAAAGCTGAGTGGTGGCACTGTATCCAGCTCTCTTTCTACATCCACAGTGTTTCACCTGTAATCACACTCACAAAAAAACACTACTGTTAAAAGCAGGATGGGTTAAATGCAGAGAGTAATTCTGACTGTATACTTGTACATGTAATAATAAAGTTGACCTTTACCTTTAAAGACGAAGCTAGTCAACAAAATGCATAGCAGGAGTAAATTAATATTCAGAATGTGATTTGTTGGCATTATTAGCTATACAATGGTCGCAGTACTGAATAGTCACAGCTGATGTTAAATGTGACGTTGCCATCTATGGTAATGTAGAAGTTGGCCTTGAGTAAGTTCGACCTCCGAGACCCAAAGTCCTCTCACACACTGTTCCCTGTTTAGTCCTACGCAATGTGAATGGCACCACGGGTGTGAGGAGCTATTCATTTTACTCAGAATGAGATCAATAAAATCGAGCTCCCCGTGGAAACTGAATTGCATTGTATCTGGAGCGCCTTATTGCACCAATTCCACCCAAAAGTAAACAAAACATTAAAATGAAGAAAAATCTTAATTCAATACAAGCCTTGTTCGTCTATTCATTTCACAAACGTTTTCTGAATTATTTCAACGCTCCATTGATCTCATTGTAAATTGCTTCAGTGTATTCATAGAGCCGTCTTTGTGATAGATCTTTTCTCTTTTTTTTTCAAGAAGTGTTGTTCATGGAAAACTTAGTCACTGAGCCTCCTTCTTCTTTACAGATTCTTCAAAGGCCTTTTTGAGTGACTATGAAAAGGAAGTGTACTGATCGCTTCATGCATTATTGTGAGACAAAATCATATCAGCCCATACAGTTCATGAATACACCACTATTCATGAGTGTCAGACTTTAAATACCTGTTTTGCAAACCTACCACCCCTTCAATCTCCTCCTTCCTCCTTTTTCTTTCTCTGCCTTACCTTCCTTCTGGCTTCTCCTTCACCATAATTATTCATTCATTCAGCTTTCTCTTTGCATGCACATTGGCTAAGAGGTGCTGTAATCATTTTTTTGATAGAAGGCATTTTCCCCTGTAATCCAACTGAGCGTATGCCAGGTCTCACTCTGGCTCTTTTCATATGGAGGCAGAAGAGGCTGTGCCTCTGGAGGCTTAGCATTCTTAATCTGAATGGCTTTTTGCATTTCCTGCCGTCACTGTCAACACTGCATGCCCTCTCGACAAAATGCCACACAAAGCTGACAGTGTTTGAGCCGCGTTTTTACCTACAGGTTAATGCTCTATGAGGTTTTCTGCTCAAAGTATACTACTGATATTCCAATGTTGCCTTAATAATTGACTTTCCTTGTTAAAAAATAATTTAGTTAGCAACACTAGGAGTCTACACTCACGCTAGAAGTTCTGCAGGGCTGATCTTAGGTACAGTGGCACTGTAAGCTTAAAGTCGAGCTTAAAGTTAGATACTCTCACTATTAGAGTTAGATATTGGTGCTAAATACTCTCAATACTAGAACTAGAAATCTAGATACTGTTGATATTAGAGCTATTAGAGCTCTTGTTAATAAATCTAGACACTATTGATACTGGAGCTAGATACTCTTGTCACTAAAGCTAGATGTTCTTGATCCTAGAAGGCTAGATACTGCTCAAAATGCTGTTTCAACTGGACTTGAATGCTATCATTGGCGTACAACATGCTAACAACTACAACAGCAGGTATAATGTTTACCAAGTTACCTTTGTTCAGTGCTAAATCGCACACGTTAGCATGCAAAACACACTAAATTCAGAGTACAGCTGAGGCTAATGGGAGTGTCATTAGTTTTGCAGGAATAGTTGTAAGACAAAGCATCAGAGAAATCAATTAGTCGTCGAGACATTTCTCTCAGAAACACAAATTTCAACCTTAAGGTAGCCCTACAGGGAGTCAGGAGATCACCAATTAGCTGAGATATATCAGGCTGGATCAAAGTGGTGGACTTTATAATGCAGCTAGGACTTTAATTTTGCATTTGACTTTCTGCTTTGGTTTGCTCATCCTCTTTGTTCAAGTTAGGCTGTTATTACTAAACTTAACAGTATTTTTCACTGGATCTCTCATAGGTGGAATCGCTAAAATAAACCTGTGCAATGAATAAACAATGCTGTACTTGCATATTGCAGTCTACATATTGCAGACTGTCATTACTGATGGCATGCATACCTGTCCGATCATTAATATTGCTTCCCTGCCATGTACTTATTTGCAGAAGGCTGAGGTAGCAGAGAGAACAGGGCTAACAGGTGTCTGTTTTTGCTTTTTAAATGGAAACAAAGTAGCCGGTACAACATTAATGATGTCTCCAACTGTCAGAAATGTCTAACGTGTTTGTTTACCTTCCTGCAAAGTGCGGATAGCTACTATTAGTCCGTGTTGTTGATGCTGCAGTTCTGTCTCCGGCTCTCCAGACCCCACCTGCCTGCTCATGCTGCTGCCACAACATCACTTCAGGAATCTGATGAACTGTACCAACCTCAGATTAACCTCCCACCCCATCTTTCTTTTTCTGCAAACCCAGACCATCACTGGAGGTGAGTCATGCACTCACACGCTTGGCACATGGGAACTACTGTGCACGAACACACTATTAGACACACACACGGTGAAGTGAAGTTGCTCATTGACAGGGTTATAGAGAGGTTTAAAATCCACCTGCCCTCCACTGTCAGACAAGTCTGGAGTTTAATGGACTCAGGCGGTCTGAGCTCTCGGAGCAGCAGGGAGGATATTTTAGGATATTCAAGTGCAGACACTCTTAATTGTCAGGAATACAGTTTGAGATTTGAGACTTCTTTTCCTTGAAACTATTCACTAATATAGAAAAGAATAAGAGGCTTTGAGAAAGGTATTTATGCTAAATTGAGGTATTTTTGAATTAAAGAAAGAGGATTAAAATCTAAACCTAAACGAAAATCATTTTGAGTTGTAGAATTAATATAAAACTAATTTATTACATTTTATCTGTGAATGTGAAATATTTCATCACAACAGTACTCAAAGTGATTTGAAATTCTTATTGTGGATTTGCCCCGCCCTCCTTAGTTATTGTTGCTGCGTCTATTAAGTTTTCTATTTTTGCTCTGCTCATATGCACTTTACAGTGATAATAGTGGCATTTAACATTGAAATTGGCAGTAATTTTTGAAACTCTGTGTCCTCTATTCCACAGAGAAGTAAACAAAAGCAGCTTATCATTTCAAGGTGCAGTTGTGGACTTTGTCGGCCAGACCAGCCAGACCACAACCCAGACCAAAATCAGATAACAGCTACGGTAACCTGGCTTATACCTATGAAAGCGAGCCAGAGAGAGATGCATTGTTGTTGGCCCAATTTATGCGCCAGCCCTCTTCTGACTCCTCAAACGCCTCGGAACAAATCCAAATTCAACCATGAGTTTTGCAAATGCAGTGGTACCTAATGTTACTGCAGGTAGTAAGCTACCATAGTTAGTCAGACATGCTAACATCTGCAGCTTATCAGATGAAGAAAAAAAGTTTGATTCTTTCTTCACATTAACTCCCTTTTTTTCTTGAAGAGGCTTGAGGCTTTTGAAAGACTACAAAAAAGACGCCACCATCCAAACTCTTGAGATAATGAGAATTCCTCCTCTTAGAGCCACGTGCACACCGCTTCAACATGTAGAGAAATGAAAATCTTGACAAGCCTGTGGTGCCCAGTTACGGTTGCTAATCTATGACCAAGGAGAGGCGTTGCAAAAGGTCAGTTCAAGTAAATTCAGTCTCTATATCCAGATTGTTTTTTGCATGTATTTTTTTAATGAGGTACATCTTTTGGCCATTAAGACTGGAAACACTGAAGTGACTGGGTTTGACAGCATGTAGTGTGCGATATTACACACAAATACATTTGACACAAGTTTTAATGTGAATGAACCAAACCTAATTGAGTAAAAGTAGATATTTTTAACATTATCATCACTACCCACATCTCCTCTGAGAACAGAGAGGAATCAGTGTTGGCAGAAGTACAATCTGTGGTTTGTGTGTTAGCATAGATCATTAACTGTTTTCCCTCAGGGGATAAACAAAATATCATATTCTTATTACTACATGCATTGTAATCAGATGATGTTATTCATTATTTGCTTCTTTGTATATATTTAGACTATACCAGATTGTTTGTTGTGTATACACATACTGCTGTATTTCACAAAACACTGTTGGTCTCATTTAATCCTGCTGCAGTTTATGATATCTGTGTGAAATCATTATTCAAGGACGCTCATGTATTCCTTTAGCTGTGCTGACTAATAAGAGGCACAGTGTCTACTGAGGCCTAAACCACAAAGTTTTGGCTTCGCACTTGGGCTTTTCAGCAATCATTTATCTCCAGATTTTCTATTTTTGGGACACAAGTCAGTTTCTAAGAGTTATTTAGCTGACAGAGGCAGGAAGAATAGCTGAAGTTGTTTCCTGCCAGTTCTGAGGCACTTTAGCAGCAATGCGGTGAATCAGAATTGGATGATCAACTCAAGACCTTTGCTTCGCTTGTTCTTACTCATCCCAAGATGCGCGCATCAGTTTTTATACCTAGGTGCAGCCACAGACAAACACTTGTTTGTGGATTTTATATTCGTAGAGTCACTGCACCATAGATAGGTCTCCCAATATATAAGGAAAGTGTACAAAAACTTAAATGATAATGAATGTATCAAATTTGGATTAAAACACACACAACCCTAAATTACATAGCTAGATTGCTATTGTAGATTTGAGTTTCCAGTGGATTTTAAAATTTAAGCAAGTAGCAGAAAAAGAAACAAAGCACTATGTAGGTAAGGTTAGCTAACCCTCCTCTTCATCTTTTAAATTGATAAACATCACATGTATAATTCATGGTACAATTCAAACGGGATAAAAACAATTATTTGTCCTTCGCCATTTACTACAATTCATATTTTTTCTGAAGCAAGGTCCCTTTGGACACATCAGAAGGGGATGGACTTTGACTCTCTATTGGTCATAAAGTGTGACGAAAGGGTCTAACTAAAATTAAATCAACTAACTTGAAAAGCAAAAATTGTTTTTGTTTGTGTGACAAAGTGCCATTTCTCCAGTCAGTCATTAATTAAAAGAACATGGTCATCATTACAGCTGATAGTTTGTTCCTGAAAATCACATCAAGATAAGTCAGTGTATTCAATTATTGATCCAAAACCAAATGCCCATAGATAGACCTTAGTTTCTCTCTTTCAAACCTTACAAGTAAACTTTAGCAGGGTACTGATTTTTTACTTTCTTTGTATGAAATATTCTCTTTATCCACTTTATTTTTCACAGTTCACCTTTGCTGGTTTCATCTGAACCTTGACTCGGCTCCTTTGTAGCAGTTCAATAGTTACAAGCCAAAACGTCTGCTAAATGAATAACAGGATAGACACTCCATTCAGAAACAGTCACACTTAAAGATGAGTAGATAACCTTCACACAACAAAGGTGATTCTGAATTGTCTAAACTTCAAAGCTGTGTGCTGAATGCTGGTTGTCACACACGAGGCGGGTATCCTCAGGAACTGAGTAACCCGCGTGGATTTACATTTTATTTGTTGATTCTGTCATTTTTACGCACCTCTGGAGAATTCAAAAGGTAAACACTCCTCAAGGACACGTAAACCTAGAAAGCATTAAACCGAGACATGAAATGATATTAGAGCACCTTTTATAATTGTCTGGCACATTGAAATCATGAGGGAGGCTACAGAGTGACTCTGGTCCATCCAAAGGTCACGTGCAATATCTGAGATGCCAGAGACTGGATTTTAATAAATTTTGCTTTGGTTTGACGGGGCGATGACTGTCATTGCTTCACTGTGGCATTTTGCAAATTACACTGATTAGCCAAAGTAGAGCCGTACAACAATTATATTCAAATGGACGTCATGCGCAATATGTTTTGATGGTGTTGGACACATTGTCACAAAAGGTAAAGGAGTTTTACATCTTATTACTCCATCTGTGCAACTTTTAAACTCTCAACATTGCGGCTATTACAACATAATTTGTCAGTTAGAGTGACGGTCACACATTGCACTGATAAATAAGCAACACACTCAGTGATACATAATGATATTTAAACAAGCAATTTGCAACATAGAGCAAGTTATATATCGTGAACACACTATACTTCAGGACAAAGTACAGGACGATACTTTGAGTCACACATGAAATGAAGAGGGACATTTATATAATGAAAAATGAAAATGATAAATGAATGATATGATTGATGAGCAAACCAGTGTTATGTCATATTATATAAAGAATGTACAGATGATATAATACACACATATTAAACAGTGTAACAAAAAACACATTGATACATCATAAACATTTGATCAAACAGATGATGCAGGTGTCACTAAATAAACATCGAATGCATGAGCATGATGCACATCTAACAATCTAACAAATGAGGTTACAGACATGCATGAACCTCCGTACATAATGTGCATGAATCCAACAGTAGAAACCTGACCAACAAATGATGAAGAAAATGAACAAATGTTCAGACGGTACATCAAAAAAATAAAGAAAACATAGAGTGGAAACACTGAAAATATGTATCTATGAATGTATTAAACTTTGATTAAGCAACATTATTGATACTAAAATGGAATCAAGCATATACGATGTGAGCGGGGAAACCTTTCCTGAACTTATTTAGAAATATCACCAAACTCTATTGTTTGGTTTTCCAGAGCTGCAGTAATTGAATGACTGATGACAGACATCAAGCATCTAGCAAGCTGGAGAGACAAATACTTGTTCCAGGAGTTTGTGAAGACCAATCCAGAACTTAAACTTGGTTTGCCTATTGTTGCGTTATTGTTAATTATTGAAAACAGCTTCACATCATTAAACTAAACCGTTAAAGAAAATCACCTGGAAGGCTCGGACTGCTCGGCATAATTTAAAAGATGGTTCAATGATTAGAGAGGCTGCTTTCAGTCATTTTGAACATTTCCATGCATGCAGTAATGTCACTGCAGCAAATCATAACTATTTAAGCAGAGGAAACAGGGGAAATCATTTTTAGACGGCTCTAATGGAGTCAAGATTTATTCAGCTGCTTTACTCCAAACAGTTTCACAGTTTGAACTTCAACCTTTGGATGTGTAGAAGAATACAGAACATTCATTAATGTTACATCCTGACCAATCCTGCATGTTGGGAAATTTAAACAATCAGTGAAGAAAAGCTGCTGCGCCTCATGCGTAAATGCACAAAGCGTCTCTCTTAACACCCTTTTCACCAACCTGCAACCCATCGGCTATTAATCAGAATGTTCCTTTTTATGACCTGCAGATTAACTGCAGTGCCCACAAGGCAGAGTGTAAGCATGAACCTGCCTTTCTAGCGCATCTCATTATTTCAATAATGCATCCTTTAAATAGCAGGAAAATACTGCATCAGTGTCTTGAAACCAGCCTCAAGATAACAATGCGCCAACAAATGTGCCTGACCACAGCTCGTATGAACACCAACACACCCATGGGTGCACAGATGAATGCAAGTACTTTTTCTACCTGCACAACTTGGGCACAGGACATGAAAATGACAGTTGTGTTGGTCAGAAAATAGCAATGGCAGCTACGCTGTGTGCAGCTCTCTGCTGTGTGATATCTAATGTGTAAAAGTGCAATGGAATCAGGCTTAAGCAATCATGATATGCATGAGGCGTGTGACCAGCCGCGACAGATTTCACTGGGGCACGTGCCCCAGTATTGATCTGCAGTGCCACAGTAAAAATTTCACCAATAAAAAAAAAAAAAATCACTTCAGAGTTTTAAGTCTACATAGCATAGACTACAGCGCACATACTACTTAGTATGGTAATTCATTGCTACTGTATTCACTCCACATAAACAATGCGCACATGGCTAATTAATATGGTAATTTATTCACGTGTAGCGACTTCGGCTGGTAATACTTCCGTGTCAACTCGAAATCGCGAGAGAGAGAGAGGGGGGGGGGGCAGGCGATGAGAATCACTGCGTGAGGTAAGCTAGGTAACGTTAGCCGACAACAACTTGTTAAATATATTATTTTGATTTTGATTTGTCTCGATCTGTAACTCCTAGATGGATATCAGGAAGTTTTTCGCCCGCAGCAGGGATAAAGCAGCGAGGGATGAGAGAGGTAAGTGAAGTCCTAGCTAGCTAGGCAACATAAGTCTGTCTTAAGTTAATGCTAAGTTAGCTAACGTTATTCCAGGTATCAAGACAACCATATTAATTTGCTGTACGAGCTGCGGGGGGAATTTCCAGTGAGTCTCATCAGCATGAAACATAATGTTGGTTCTGGTCTGCTGGTTCTGCTCAGGACCTCTGCATCAATGATGATTTTGAGTAAGCTTGTGTTAGTTGACAGATGTAGCCTATGGATGGTGCAGTGCTTCTCAAATGGGCTATCTTCAGGAAGAAAAACATTTTTCCCTGTCATCAAGTCGTGAGCCAAATTTTTAAACCATTCAAGTTTAATTAAATTCAATTAGGCAGATGTTTACTGAAATAAATATTTCAAAAAGATTCACTGCTCTTCCTTTTTGCTTTTATCAGTAATGGTTTAGAAGTCTAGAGTAAAGTTACCGCAGTACATTTCAGGTGGTTAATCAAAGATTTAGACAACAACATAGTCTGATATGATTGAATAGTTTAAAGAACTATTTATGTTTTTAAAATAAGTGCTGAATATTTTCTGTTTTTTTCTTGCGCACTGCACGCTCTCATGAATTGTTTGTTTGTTTGTTAGGTCTAGTGACGCCCCTGCGTGTGACTTAAAAGACATAAATGCCACATTTTTATCATTGGCAGCATTGTTTTCCATTGTTTGAAGTTTGGCTGATGCTGTTTTGATTACATCATCCTGTTGGACCTTCTCCTTTTGCAGTTGTTTAAAGGCACCTGAGTGGAGAATTACCACCACCAACTGTTTATCATCCAACTTCTAGTATTCACAAACAGTAGTGAATGGAAATGCAGCATTTTCTTTTGCCATTTGTTTGGAAATTTGTTTAAAATTTGCACGACGTTTGAGTGGAAACCTGGCAGATGATTCCATCCAGATATTTTAAAATAGAAGTCTGGGCCATTTGCCTTGTCTTGATTATTTATCTAGTCACTTACAATCCCAAAACTGACAAAACGGAGCACCCTGCGCAAGCTGAAATATTAAGTCAGGGTAGATGACAGGTCTAGGAATAGCTGAAGACAAAACATTTAAAAGATAACCCAAGTTCAGCTCCCTGCGGAGCTCAGAGCTTCTGTTTGCAGAGCTGAAGCTCCAGTGAGACTCAGTTCTGAGTGAGAGATGATGCAGCTAATTGTTTTCCACCAGCCTCACAGGCCACGTTGACCAGCTCACAGCGAGGGGCCGTGACCACTCGCCGGTGTCTAGGCATGTGTTAAAAGCCTTCCCACAGTGCAACACGCCCTGGACTCATTTCACACCCTTTTCATTGTGAGGGAGCCCAGCCACGCGTGTGTGTATGTGTGTGTACATCTGAGTTTGATATTTAGTTGTTTGTGTGTGATTGAGTGTGCACATGCTCACTCACATTTCTGTGTCAGCGCCTGTGTTTGCTTTTTCTCTGCATGGAGAGCACATATGTCCCTGTGTGTGTGCTCTCGTGTGCGTGTTTAGACTTGTCATCCTGGCATGGCGGCCGACGATAAAGGCGACTACTCCTCTCAGCGTGATTTGTGTTGCCCAGAAGATTCCTCGTAGTGAAGAACATTTTCCACACGCCTGCTCTGATTTCTGCACTCGATGGAAGAATGTTTTGCTAATCCAATTTAGAACTAAAAAATATTTCTGTCATGCTGTGCTGCTCTGAAAATATATCTTTCTATACTAATCTGCACAAATGCAGTGCCAGTGTATGTTCCTAAAAATGATGTCTTTATTTGAAAACATATTTGACTTTAAGTTTGAGATTATTATCAAAAACAAAAGTGACACAAATTATATTTAGTATATTAAATAGAATGAAATGTGATAAAAGTGATGAAAGCTCAGGCAGGCTGCAGGAACACTGCAGGAGGGCAAGACAAGCACAACATTGCAATTTGACAATAACAAGAGTTGACAAGTCATACACTGTAAGTTCATCAACAATTTGTAACTGTAAATTGTCTGTCGATGTAAAACAGAAGCAAAAATACATGCTGTCTGACTTTAGTGACTGATAATTTCTTCCAGCTCATTCCAGCAAATTCCAAATCCGGAAAGGACAACACGGCTGTAGTGTTGTTGCAAGAGTAGTTCAACTTAATTTCTGATGACATCTCATGATCATTTTATCATTTAGTGCAGTAAATATGTTACAGATTTCTCCATAAATGTATTTTTGGTTCCTTTAAGTCTTACAAAGAGATTGACAGGAAAACCAAGCAATTTGATGAAAAGGTAGAGGGGTCAGAGGGTCTTCTGAATCACTGAGAGGTGTGCACAAATAACCTGCTGGGGTCAAACCGCCACCACTTAAGGGCTCATTGTGCTGTCAAGATCTTTAAAGGCTCTCGTGTGTGTTAAGCGAACGTATGAGTCGAGGGTAAATGTCACGGTTACATGGACACATCCTGTTAACCGCCTGTCCATTTCATTAAAGAGAGCACTGGATCTATAGTGAAGCCATCAATGATAGGTAGGATCCACACGTGTCTGTGTGTGTGGCATGGGTGTGCGTCAGTGTACATGTGCATCTTATCTGTAGAGTAAAGTAGTGTGTCACAGAGTGGCTGTAGGCAGAATGGAGAACATGATGTAATCTGATCATATTGGTTTGCCGCCCCCTGAACATAAAAGATGGCTTTATATCTTTAGCACGTTTTAACAGTCATTGTCCATGGGGAGTATTTTTCTGGCATGTTCTCAGTGAGATACTGCAGAAACACACAATGGCTTGCATCCAGTTAGTTGATATCCCTACTGGGGTATTTATACCAGTGCCTGCACAGAAAACATGGCCATGTTCACATTAAAATAATGTGCATACAGCATGTATGTACAAACCCCAACTCCAGAAAAGTTGAGACGCTGTGTAAGATCTACATTTTTATTTACATTTTATACTATTTTGGATTGACCTTATAAATGTAAAGGTAGGTGAATTACATTCTCCAGTCATTGATTGCTGATGTACGAGAGGAAAAAACACTCAGGACTTTAAGGATAGTGATCATTTGGGCCGTGCAGTGGAAGCCTCAGAGTCGGAGAAATGAGCTTGTGGTCTGTATGACAGAAGTGAAGTAAACTCCTGTGAGACTTTTTCACCCGAGGCGGGACAGAAAATCTGGAGTGGATTTCAGTGTTCTGCAGAGTCTGCAGAGACTCTGGTTGTCAGCTTGTGCACAGTCTCTTACAAAAAGCCCTTCCAATTCACAATTTTATCATGGTTAAAGGGGAGAGATTTCCTTGACGCTAGCCAAAGTTGTCCTATCTGCTTCATGTGCTCTGACCACATGCCTTTGGCTGGCACTCTCGTCATTGATTGAGGCCTGGCAATCACACATTTTGCCAAAATGAAAGTGCCTCTACTGTCATTACTGCCAGAGTTCTTCTCTGATGAGTGCCTTTAGTAAGCATTTTACCTCCAGGTCACCTTCTTGCTGCTTCATCTTATGTTAAAAAAAAAATAAGCCCCACTTTTCTTTCTCACACTCTTACACACTTGCAAGTTATGCAACGTGAAATGATATGCTTTGTGACTGAAGGCAACCCACCTGGTCACTCCATAGCCTAATCCACCTCATTTTGCACAAAATGACCCATGACTTTGGTGGCATTACCATTATTTGCTAAAGCTATGGCACGATTTGCTTAGGCTCAACACAAAGTCCACCTCTGAGCCCTCTAACATTTGCTGTAGAAATCTCCTCACTTCACATCTCCTGCCTTTTGGAGGACCCCTGCCTCTCATTGGATTAAAGGCTCATTTATGTCACCTTTTACATATGAAAATGGATATGTCTGTTTCAAACAATGGAACTGTCATGTCCCACATATTTCCATGCCTCCGTTAGAGTCACAAGTTGCTCCAAAGAAGAAGACAAGTAACATAGTGTTGCTGGAGGAGGTTGCCATAATATACCTCTTGAAAAAGAGGCAATCATGGAGGCAACACTGTAGACAGTGGTGGTCTGTGCAGTCATTAAATACATCGCAACATGTGGATGGAGAATTCTTTTCACTGACTAATTGAAGACGAATGTCATTTCGTTTCATACTGGAGGTACTGCTCTGTTTCATCTGTAGCCATTAAAGCTTTCACAAAATGTGCAAGAATACGCACACAATTCATTAGAATAAATGAGTCTAAACTATTAGCATTTTGATTCATGGCTATAGAAATCTGTGAACTCTGCATCAATTGTGCTTAAGGGGTTCTCAGCTGTTTTTTAAGTTTTATATCTTGTGAGAGATGGATATCAAAATGTAAATTAAAATCAAACTGTCAGACTCCTCCTGACTCTTTGTTCCTTGTATGAGTCAAACTTCAGACAAGTTTGGTCCTACAGTGCAACTCAATAGCAACTTTCACTTGACCTCTCGCTGCCTGACAAATCACCTCATATTTCAACTTGCCCCCAGTTTAAAACTCTCTTCTCTCTTTTTTTTTTTTTTTTCCAAATATTTGAAGTCTCAAGTTCAACTCAAGCACAATTTATTATATTTTTTTATTCTGAAGAAAGCTCCCTCCTGAGCCACAGGAAACATTATACATTATACACTTCTGTCATAGCATGAGTGGTACACTGCATGTTGAAAAATTGTTGGAGTACCCATCTAAAGTAACCCGTAGATTTTCACCACTAGAAGTGCTATGAGCCAGTACTTTGACGAGTAGGTCCCCGTTTTGTATCTTATCATTGCACAAGTACGACAATAGAGGTTAAATTTTAAAATACTATAGTGCTTTTTCAAATTTTGTAAGCAAGCAGTGCTTCAATAACTCATTCCTTTTTAGCTGCCGTTGAACACGATTAAGTTATCTGTTCATAATAAATGATAAAATCTGCAATTAACTGTGGTGAATGTAGTTTTATTCCACAAAATATTAAGCTAATTAAACCAAATAAATCAATGCTGTCATGGCTTACTAATTATGATAGGTACGTGAGATCTTTAAAAAACATGTGGACACATATTGTTGAATTGCATGCACATGTTAATTAATTTAATTATCAGATATGAAGAAAATGTCATTGGAAATTAAATTGAATGTGTTGTCAAGTGCTGCCAAGTACATGTAAGAGCATTTGTGGCTTAAATTCATTGTTGTAATTGACAAATATGTTTCTCTTCTTTACCCTGTTGCTCATTCTTTTCCTACTTGAATTTGCGTAAGGGATTGTTTCACCCAAGCACAGTTTTCTATGAGATATACAGACACATGCAGATAACTATTACTATTCATAATAATTGAATAAAAGAGTCAAACCATAACCCTCTAGTCACCACAGTCCACACAATATACTGTAAGATAATGTGATTACACATGGAGCAGCCGATAATGTAATAACCACCATTAATGTAATTAGTGCCTATTTTTCTGGTCTTAATGTAAAAAAAAGTTGGTAATATAATATTTTTTATCTGCAGTAAAAGAAAATACTGAAAAATGTAATAATCAGAGCCAATAATATAATATCTTATGTGTGTGTAGGATTTAGTGGCAACTGGCGGTGAGCTTGTAGTAGAACCTACAATAACTGCAAAAAAAAGGGCAAAAAGCCATATCTAGGGCCAGTCTTTGTTTTTTTTTTTTTTTTTCCAATGAGGGGATTTAGCCATTTTAATGCCAAGGTTTCCCTCCCCAGATCTTCAGGGCATCTTGGGCTTAGCTCCGCCGAAGATGATTGTGATTGGTTTAGAGAAATACAAACAAGGCAGGGTGTTTTTTTCGTTTATAGCAGAAGATCGATGTGTAGAACCAGACCTTTATCTAGCACTGAACTCTGTGTTGAGAGGTCTGGCTATGCAGAAGTTGGCTGCCGTGACTGAACGGAGGCTCCAACACTGTATCCACCTGTCTGTAATACATCCATGATATAAACGGCTCATTCTAAGATAACAAAAACAAACAAAAAAAATCATATTTTCTGGTGATAATACACTAATAAAAATATACTTATGAAGATTAGATACTATCGCCGCTGTATTCTGCAAATAAGTCCATCCCTGTAAATCTTACACATCGGACCTTTAATACCCTCAGGACACCCACACAGGTGTTTTCAGTTAATGTGGCTGATTAGATTTAGACTCAGGACTGTGTGGGTGTGTATAGATAGAATTGATTGACATCCTCCTCTTAGCTTTACTGCACCTGTTAGGGCGGGACGAGTTACACCTTTATCATTTTTATTGGTAGATGAGATTTGTGACCTACTAAATTCCCATCAAAGCTCCGACCCACCCTCAACCTGACCAGAGGTCTTATCAGTAAGCATAACTGGGTGTTCATTGGCTTTAAAGGATTATTTCACCCAAATCAAACTTTTATTTTTCATATAGTCTTAGTGGTATCCAGCCACACATATAGATAACTACATATATAATCAGAATTGAGGAAATAAGTCTAAACTGAACTTGTCTGAGTCACCACAGTCCACACAACATCTGGTAACATAATGTGATTAAACACAATGGTAAAATGCTCATAAGTAGTAGAACATAACAACTTGATAGATGTGCATTAGTGCCACAATCACTGAGTGTTATATCCTTATATTGTGCTTATACTAAGATGTATCAGGGAAAGCTTCCCTGCGATTTCTGAGTTTGAGACACTAACTGTTAATAATTTATGCTCATTAGAAATGGCACAATAGTGGGACATATAAAGAACCAATCTTTATTCATTCAAATAGAGGTCACCCACACTAGGTGTCTTTCTTCTGTAGATTATAAATTGCTTCTCTCTCCGTCTGTCTCCCCCAGTCTCTCTTTCTCCACCCACCATCTCTCAGCGTTTGAGAAAGTCGACTGAATTTAAATGGGATAAATCATAAATCTGATTAGCTGAATATTCTCTGTGATCTGGAGGGCAATATGGAAGAAAGGTGATGAATTGAAAATGATGAGGAGACTTCTTTCATTTTTTTTTTCTCTGTCTGTCTTCCCATCCACCCCCCGTCAGGAGTTTAGTTGAATAATTTACTAGTAGGGCAATAATGTGAGGTACTTCATTAGATGGAAAAGCTCTCTGGTGTCAACGGAGATGTCTTCTAATTGAGAAGCCTTTGATGAATCCCGATCAGGACCGTGACAATTTCAGCCGTCTCGAGACGTATTACAGTAACCTGTAATTTTCAACAGTTGCCACAGAGGTTCCTTACCGCTCCACAAACATTCATTAACTTGCTATTAAGGTGGACTGAAGCAGACTTTCCCCAGCTTAAATTGAGATGTTGGTTTTGAGCTGAAAACTTTAAAATAGCTGTCTGACAAGGTGTGATTTTCTCTGAGGGAAACTTTGAAATCATTCTTACAGACAGAATGGCACACACAAGACATTTTAGACCCTCTGGGAGACAAACAAAACAACAAAAACATACCGTACACTGTTTCATGTTGATAAAGGTCAGTATTGTAAAAGGAGGCTGAATTGGGGCCAAGGATTTTTGGTGTCTGACACCTCTGGCACCATCTGTGCCCCAACAGGATCAGCATTTTTTCCTACCTTCCTGCTGTGAAAAAGAATATACTTTAGTTGAACTGACTTGCCGCTTTACTTCAAAGAAAATAAAAGACTCATATTTAATTGTAGCAATCCTTTTTATGTTAGGCCGAAGATGCATTTCATTACAGGTTGTAAGGTCAGGAGGCAGCATCGACTTCTAAGCCTGATGACTGCACATTATTCAGTCTTACGCCATTAGCTGCAAAGGTTATTAGCTCTAGTTTTAGAGCTTTATCAGAGTTTGAGTTTAATGAAAAGGAATGACATAAAGTTATTACTCGAAATGGGCTCTTTGCCGGCCCTGTGGCTCAAGATATTCTAGAAAGAATCCATAAAGGTTTTGTAGAAACACAAAAGGTTTTACTGACTGACAAATGGTTCACTACAGAGTAGTTTCATGTACCGTTATCTTGTCAACTTTACTTATTCTTAGAAAGCCCATAAATCAAATAGACCAACAAAAATGCAAACTGCTTTTGGACGCAGTAACAATAAACTAAAGCAATGATTCCAAACTAGGGACACTTGTACAGTTACCAGGAGGTAAGTGAAAAAGATTTTAGAGTTAACTAGTCAACATATTTAAAAATAAAAAATATGATTTGCTGAAAGGATATTTCTACATTTTTGTTCAAAGTGTAACCTGAAACATGTTGCCAGCAGAAGTCAGAAGAAGAATTGATTGATTAAGTTGTTAGAAATGGTGAAAGTAATTAAATAGTTTGTTAAAAAAAAAAAAATTTGCCAACCATCGTGACCCAATTCACAGTAGGCCTTATCAATAAATCTCAAGAAGAGTTTGTGCATAAATGAGCATTTCTGACCAGTTTTACTGCCATTTCTGCATCAGCTTATATTATCTTGATATGTGTTATTAAAAAGTACATGTTAAATACTTTATAAATGAGAGGTAAATGCATTTAGGCTGAATTAACCATGTCATTGTTTCTATTTACTCTTATCTGGAAAACGATGTGAAATTTTAGCTTACTTTAGGTTGAATTAAGACACCATAGTTTTTTGTCAGTAAAACAATATACCCATTTAAGAGCTTTAGCTGTACTGCAGATATAAATCCTAAATTAGCTGAATTTCTCCCACAGTCATTTATTTTATTTGGCGACGCAAATAAAATCTGCGGTGACACACCTGTTGGTCACAGCCCAGTCTCTGGGAATGACTGGCTTAAAGGAAAGGATAATTTGTTGAAATAAATGTAATAGTAATGGATTGAACAAGTCGATACGATCACACCTTTGCTGACATATATGTACAACTCTCACGTTAGCATTAGCTTATTCAGTCAGTCACTCAGCCTTTCCTTCTCAGATTACTACGGGGCCAAACCTGTTCATTTTCCCTGCAGCTGAGAAATAGATGAACCCTGTGAACCCTGCAGCACACTGTAACCTGTACTGTACATTTACTGCCAGACTGACAACTTTAACTTCTGCTTCAATCAGGCTCCCTCACTTGCACAGTGCACACAATTATGCACTGCCCTATTCCTGAAAGAATAAAGTATCCTTCAAGTGAGTCAAATTAAACAGAATTTCATAAGGCAGGTGCAGAAAACAGCCATCCCAAATAGCTAAAAGTATTGGATAAATATTTGAAATGTCGAGCTTCAGCCGCTCCCAAGTGGTGGTAGTACTACAACTGCGAACATGACCAAACAGAACTTAACATTGACAACGCAGTTGTACTAAAAAAATACTGTAACACTATCCACTTACATAATTAACAGAGCTAAATAATATTCTGTTTCAAAATTATTCAAATACACAGATTGGAACATGACAGATGGTGTTGATGTAGGGGTGCTTGACCTCAGCTGACAGGGCTGTGGGGTACATCAGACAACAAAGGCTGGAAACCACTGAACTACAGTAAACTGAATGTTCTTCAAAAGTTGGAGGATGTACTTAATTAATTTAGGGGGTGTACTGTTAAGTACCAGGAGATAATACACACGCTTTTATCATGTCTTTTTTCTATGATGTATTGCCTGGGAGTGCATTCACATCTTTCTTCGTGCAATTTATAGATGTGACATAGAGGCCACATGTTATTTTTTATAACAATCTGCATTTATAAGTGTCAGAACCCCTGAATTTATTGATAAAAAACACACCCGTACATCCCTTTTTAACAAACCTTGGTGACCTTCTTAGCCAGGCACATTAGATATAGCCCAGACTCGGTAAGCATACAGAGTGAGGAGCATTTTATCATGCCAGAGACAGTGCAGAGGAGAGGCCATTGATCTGTGAAACACAGTGTCAAAGCTCTGCTCTGTGAACAGTGTGTTGACTGCAAGGCTGCACGGAAATGGCAACCTTGTGATCCTAAAGGTTTAAGCACTGCATTTAAAAATGTAGCTTTTCACTACGTTTATAGATACTTTACTATGCGCAAAAGGGTTGGGTGACATGGACTGTAAACTTGAGGGTGTGGTGCATAAGAATTGTTATCAGCCAGTCACACTTCACCTACCATACTTATTATAAACCAGTACCAGTCAGTGGAGCATGATGATAATGTAATAAAGGCTCATGAGACAAGTAAGAAAAGCTAGGTTTTATGATCTATCATGGTACGAGAAGATGTCAGGGGTCTGTTCCTCTGCATACTTGGCACTTGTCAAGTGGTTCAAGGTCAGCGTGTTGACAGGGTTGTGCCTTGTCTCTTGTCCTGTTCCTGATTTTCATGGGCAGGTGTTTGATATGGAGAACATCCAGCTTAACAAAGGCTTCTTCACCAGTGCTCCTTTGTGATGCCTTTATGGCCTGATCAGCCCGCAGCTTTCAAAGTGCACTTCAACAGTTTACTGCTGAATGTGAAGTGGTTGGCATTGAGGTCTGTGTTCCCCAAACTGAAAGCCATGTTTTATATGTGAAAAGTGGCTTGCACCATCCAGGCAGGAGGAATGTAGCTCCAAAGTGGGTGAGTGAGGGTTCGATTATACTCTATTATACTATGTGAATGTCTGCACAGAGCCTATTTATTTACCCTGTGATGAAATTTACCTCACACAGACTCTCACAGACAGAGTATTATACTGACTTAAAAGCACAAACAGCAAATTCTGCAGCTGGAGGTTTCTCTCACATTTAAACAAGAACAAAAGACGTAGTTTAATGCCTTCAAGAACTGGTGTGGAATCATGGGAGTTGTTATCTTCACTTTTGAACGCCCACCTTAACTGATCTGTCTCTCTATCCGACATGACTCAGGCAGAAATCATGGTTTATTTACGAGGTAATATTTAAGTTTTATTTATGCAACACTTAGTCACATTCCAGCTTCCATTACAACAGAGCCATCCGCTCGAAGATGAATCTTTTAACAGATGCATGCTTATCAAGAGTCAAGTAGCTGTAAGACAGTGAATAAATAGGCTTTAAGGAGCTGAAAGGGAAAATGAAACGGTAAAATAAAGCAGATGCTTGAAAGTAGAAATGGCAACGCAGGAGAGAAACTATACTTCAAACCGCAGAGATTCAGTTAGGAGCTACAAAAGCACTGAGAACTGAACGCACCAACAGACTTCTAAAAATGTCTTTCTTTGTACTGTCCTTAAATAGCTGAATCTTGCTCGCAACACAAGTTTGTTTGGGGGAAAAGGGGGGGGGGGGGGTCATCACACGTTGGCAGTGGTGGGGGAGATGTCGCAGCAATCTGCTTAGCGGTGGGTTGGGCATGCTTTGGCCCCACTTTGGAAAAGGGTGCAACTAGGCACAGCTTGGCGCATTAAAATGAGTAATGGAAATGCAAATCAGTGTAGCACGGTTTGACACAGCACGATCAAAAGTGAGAATGGGAAAGCCTGATTTGTCTGTCTGTCAGCAGCATTACAGAAAAAGTACAGGCTTGCTGGAAGGATGAAGATTGGGCCAATTAAATTAAATTTTGGAGCAGAATCTGTGCGAGAGGGCATTTGGCCTTGGCGGTCTTGTCTTCACTGTCACTTCTGGTTGCTTTTTTGTTATGAAATTTTAAACCATGAAGCTTTAATATTTGCAACACTTTCCCAGAACCTAGAATGTATTTTTATGTTTATTATGCCAGCTCTAATCATATATAATGTCTACGGGCCAAGAGGAACCTAAGCGGATTTGATAAAATATGGTAAAGAGCTCCGTAGTCCAGGAGGGCTGTAGAACTGTGCCTCTCCTCTTCCATCTGGAAAGAGGCCACTTGAGGGGGTTCAGTCATCCAGTCATAAGTGTGTCTCCCACTGGATGTGTAATGGGCATGGCCACCTGCAGAAGAACCCCAGGGTTGACCAAAGACGTGGTGCGGGAATATACCTCACAGCTGGCCTGGGAACACCTGGGGATCCCACAGTTGGTGGAAGTTGCCCTGCAGATGCGTGTCTGCTCTGCCCTGCAACACTGAATAGCACAAGCTGCTAGCAAATGGGCATGTGAATAAATGGATTCCCTGAGGTACCTAATAATTTGCCATCTATCCATCCATACAACCGTCCATCTACTCCTCTGTGCCATCCAGCACATCTGAAGGCAAGCAACATATGAGCTGGACACATTTTCCAATATTTTTTGTCCCCCCTGCCCACGCAGCACACAGCCTCCATATCTCCCACAGATACAGTATTGCATTGACCGGCACATTTGAGCCACAAACCCCTCTATTTCTCCATTGCTCACTCTTGCTATCCCTCCATCGCCAGCTGAGCGGGGCGTCGGGATGATATCACGCCCCAGGCAATCAGAGATACAGTCATATGTCACAAATAGGTGTCAACTCTTATTACAGCGGGGAGGGGGTTGAACCCAAGTGAAAACTCACTTATCAGAAAGGACATGGCTGTGACATATCCCCCCCTACTCCCTCTCGCTTTCTCCATTTGCCAGGCCTGTGCTGGATATCACTTTTTTTCCTTCACAGGCCAGCGATATTTGACCAATAACACAAATGTAATACCTCTCCCCTCCACTCTCTGACACTATCCTGGCTGATTTAATGGACCTGTAAACTGCAAGTATAGTTTAGTCAATGTTTTTTAAAGGATGGGAAGTGAGCCTGCAGGTATGGGAAGGACATACAGGGCTTCATCTCTGCTTTCATGCGGTAGCCTTGACTATTATCAAGTTATTTGTTGGAAATTGGTATGATTTATAGCTCAGTGTTAGTTTCGACCTAGTTTAGCAAAGTTGGTATAGGAAAAGTTTTCATATCTCTTATCATCTTCTTCCATTTATTGCATTCCCTGTTGCCTCTAGGTGTTTTGTGTTGAGAGTCTTTCTGAAACAAAGTTTTAGGGTCATGTTTGCACAAGTTATTGTGAAATTGGAGCTAATGTAGTATTGCTGTGGTAACAAGTTTTTGATGCTTGTCCGAACAGAGTTTTCTTAAATATTTCACAAGTTTTAAAAAGTTTGGTGTCTGCGAATTCTTAATTTGAAGGAAAGTCTATAAAGCATTTACAGCAGTATTTAGCATATTCAAATAGTGCCAAGACATACCCTTAATTTCCCCCCTAACATGTCTATAAGACATGATCTGTTTTATCCTTTTCATTAATTGATATATTTTAAACGATGCACAATAAAAGGAATCGACAGAGTCACTCAAGTGACAAATCTCTGTTCTTGCAAATCAATGAACTCTCCACCAAAGTCAAACGATCTGACATGACTTGGGAGAATGAAATCCATATCCAGTTCTTTGTGCTAGAAATGTAGTGCTCATTTCAAACAAAAGCCCACCCGGAGCTGAACAAAATAAGGGACTCACATCATACATCATACATGGTTTATGGTGCATTGACTTTGCTGATCCATGCTGCATCCTTTGTAGCCTGGGGTCATGGTAACATGTGATGACAAACACTGCGTTTGTAGCTAACAAAAGGCATTGAGTTGTATAGCACTTATAGGAACTCCATATAGTATATCCATATTAAAACTGCTGTTTACATCTAAAGGTGGTATCATGCAGCAGAAACGTCTTTCAGTGCAGAAGCAATTACATTAGCGTATAGTGAAGAAGTGTATTTGTATGTGTGTGCATGAACTGTATATATATACATACATTCTTGCATACATATTTGTGTGCAAGAATCCATGTATTTCCTTTACACGTTTAAAGACAAACATGTTCTGTTTGCATCTGCATTAGAGCAAAGAATGAGGCTGATATCAATGAAAAAAAATAACTGTATTATATGCTGCATCATTTCCTGTGAATCCCACGGGCTTATGGGGGCAATTTAAATCTAGCACTGGAATGGCGAACACCGCCACAACCAATAAAAACAACTATACAGTGAGGTAATTACAGAATATGAATACATTGAATGGTTACAGCAGTAAAAAAAAACAGCGACTATAAATACTATTGAAAATGGGTTTTGATTTTATGAACATTTTAATTATTTATTATTAGTTATTTATTATTATTTAACAATTTAATATTTTCCTTGACCTCAAGTAAAGTGGTACATTTTGGACTTGTCATTAACATGTCATCAAATGTTATTAATTATTATTATGTTATTAGACTGAGTACAGTACCAAGGTGAGGCCAAACCCAGCAAGGAAATCAGTCATCACACTGTCAGTCTGAGAAGGTGTGTTTGAGATTGGTTTTGCATGAAAAATGACCAAATGCCACTTAATGACAACAGTAATAAACCTTCATAAAGACTCCCTTGTCTTCATGACAGGTGTCATGACATGGTTATGACAATGTAATGAAATAAAGTATCACCTTTTAAACTCTTAAATAAAATTAGTTAATGTGAGGATCGCAAAGCAGTTTTTAGTGCAGAAATCCAGACAATTTACAGTCAGTGCGGAGCTTATGTAATTATGTCAAAATGGATCAATTAATAGATTAACTTCTGAATGCACTCAGTGATACTCTAACTGAATATAATGGGAGATCCAACAATGAAACTGACAGACTCATTGTTCTGTTCTTGTAGTGTAATTGAATAATCAATTTAGCACAAAATGCCACAAATATGGCAGAACATACAAATGGCTGCTTTACATGGAATGGAATTAAATGGAATTATGCCATTTAGCCCAGTTTGCTGCTCTGTCCTGCACATGTGGCCAAGAGCCCCAGCTGTTGCTTAATGATTTTCACTTGTGTCTCAGTTTAAAGGGTGAGGAAAACAGGGAGGAGCAATGGGTCACAATTCTCCTTTAAACAAACGGACAAAACAAGGGACTTCAAAAATAAACCCTTTCTTTTAAAGACATTTTCATACGTTCTGTCATAGTTTTTCTTACACTGTACATATAAACTATTTGTTTTAACATAAAGTTTAATGTTTGGGCTGCCTTAACATTTTAAGTTGACTGAATCTGTAAGGGCAAGTTGAAGGTTTTTTTTAATGATTGAAAACAAATAAACTTTTCTCATCAAATAAACTTATAATAAATATATTACATATACTCATTCAAGTTGGGCCAACAACTCAGACTGAAGAACATCACAAAAAATTAGCTTTCTTTTAACATTTTGTCAGGTTGAGACTTCAAACTATAAAGGAGAAGGGTCTCAGGAGAATTTTAACTCTCAAACTCCATGCTGGCAAGTCTGCAAATCAGTTTCTTTAGAAACTTCATTTAATCAGTTGATTGAATTCTGTTCGGTACATTCATTAAACTTATCATTTCAAGTCAAAAGCCATCAGATTAAAAGAACTCATGTTTATAAGTTCTGAAGTGAGAAAACAGATATTAGACATTTTAAGTTCAAATAACTTGAAGAAATAGTACATGTATATTTATGTTAAGTTAATGAGAAGAGATTTGTTGATTCCAACAAGTTCCTGTATGGTTTTTACAGGGTAACCTAACAGAAATCATTCTCTCCTCAACTTTGTATTCCACCGTTACCCCACTTTTGCTTAATGTTTGCCATTATCGCAAACCATCTCCATATTCCTTTTTCTATCTGCTGAAAACTTCTGTGATTTTTATCACATCTCTCTTCCACTGCAAAAGTGGAGGCTCCTGGACGCCGACATCATCTGGAGAGATGGAGGGGAAAAAATAACCTAGCAAGAACGAGTCAGCCATCAATCTTCCTCTCTGCCGTTCCTTCATTCCCCCTCTTCTTCCCTCCTTCACTATCGCTTCCTCTGTGTCTGTTCTCTATCTCTGTCTGTCTGTCTCTCCCCCCCGGTTCCCTCTCTAATCCTGTCTTCAGTCAAGGCAGGACATGTGTGATGGCCCTCCTTTCTCCTCCATGCCATCCAGCTAGACCAATATAACCCTTCTCCTAACCCTCTCCTTATTACTCCTCTGTCTAGATAGGATCTCCAGGAGGCTTCAAGCCTTTGTATTTCTCTCGCTCTTTGTCCTTCAATGACTGTCTTTATAGAATGGATCCGGATAGGAGATGGCTTAGCTAAAGCCACAGTGGAAATCCTCAACTGATGGTTTCATAAGGGGGGCTATCCTAGCTTAGCTGCCACACTGGGTGTAATGTGCCTAAAACCCACTTTCAGACACCACTTTCCACTGTGGCCAAGCGCTAAGATGATGTTGGTTCAGCTGTAAGCCAATTAAGCTGCTTTTTGAAAAACCAGGCCAAGATCCATAAAGATAAAGTTGTGGATTAGGTATAAACCTTGTTAAACACTTAAGGGTCTCAAAAAACGGGACCGGGTTACGGCCTCGCATTCAGTGGCTAATGTCCGTGTATGTAGCCTGGGGATCACAGAGGGGTTTTAACCTACCCTGTCAGCCTAAATTAATGAGGTAATTAAGGGCTCAGGTGGAATTAGCAGTAGACACCTTAAGTGCCCTCGGGCAGTCAGATAGGCAGGCAGGATGTAAAGCTGCAATATAGCTAGAGGACAGATGCTGCCATCGAAAGCTGCGGTGAGGAGGAAAGGTCAAAACAGACAACTGTTGTTCAGTAGGACTTCGTGTCGACTATATTGAGCTGTTGCGGTGACAGTTCGTGAAAGTCTGTTGGCGTGCCACCGCTGTTCCCGATGACAGGGGAATGATTTAGTCGGAAAAATCACAGCAGTTTGTTTTTCACTTCAGGTCTATGGTGATGAGGGATCAGGTGAACATAAGGAGGATTTAGGAGGCTCCTTTTAGGGAGTTTAATGTGATTATATTACATAGACTGCTGCAGTCATAAAATCACCCAATTTAAAGCACCCATAAAAGACTCCTCCTGGAATAATATTCAGATGATGGATCCTTAATACTTGCTCAGAAGCTCAGTGGTTCTTCCCTTAAGCTGGGCTTTCTTGGGCTTTTCAATTTCATCTTCTTCCATTCTTGTACTTCTTTTAAATGAAAAGAATAAAAACTAAATAAAAAATTTAAGCTATAATTCTTAAGATTTTGGTCCTGGTTGACTTGTCAAGACTGTGGCTGCAGGTGCTAACAGAAAGTGCGATTTGAGCCTACAGCAAAGTCCTTGAGCAGCGACTTTGTCAGAGGTACAACAGAGGAGCAATGGGTATATCTGTATGCAGTGCAGCCAAACAAACTCACATTGTTTTAAGAGAGGAATCGCTCAATAATTGGTCTTTTGCATCTGCACAGTGTTCCACACAAGTAGAATAGAACATTTGAGAGTAGAATTTGTCACCTTGTGATCTTGCAACACCAATCAATCAACAATCAGAGATCTCATTGCCTACTGATCGTCTGGGGATTTCTAAATGTAAGGTAGTTGCTTTAACAGCAGCAAGTACAGCTGCCAACAAACTTACATCCCCTACACCTTACAGGACACCCCCCCTTCTCCTGTCAGCAGTAAGCATACTATATCACTGCCTTAATATGAAGGGCCCCCTAAAGACTTTGGATTCAAATGATGAAAGCTGGGAGACTGTCCCCAGTGTCTTTTGGGCAAAGCATTTAGAGACAGACTTTATGAGTCATCTTACACATAACTGTGGCTGCTGCTTCTGGTTTCATCACTCCCATGACTGCAATATTCAAAGCTGATCATCTCTCAATAACAATACCTAAAATGACAGTCCTCTTTTTTTTGTAGACACATTTTTTTGATAAAAGATTAATAACCACAGTGACAAATAGATCCTGTGACTACTTCACAGTAAAAGACAAATCATCCTGACATCCTGAGAGTAAATAGTATGCAGCGAGGCTGATCTAAGTGACATAAAAGTACAAACCTTAACATTGGATTCCATGCATGCAGCCATGAATGAAAACGTTGTACAGAGTTGTATTTGTAGAAATAAAATACATTAAATACATTTTTTGAAACAAATGCAGAAAGAATTACAACTTTCAAGGTTGGATCCCCACAAAAGGCACAATGTATCTTGTCAGTTGTATGAGATAACTCACTGCTTGTGATATATATCTATCATAATAAAAGGAAATGACTTTCACCCACATTCACCACCATCTATTTCATGGAGACAATTTTGTGCAATTTTTGTGCCGATATGAGTTTGCTCCTACTTGAAAGACCTCAAGGATAGAGTGTGATAGACTTTGTAAAGACTTGCTGATTGGATATCTTCATCTTTCCTCAAGTAGGACCAATAGATGACAAAAAAAGTTGTTTTATGGGAGAAAACTTCATCAAAGCAAAGTCAGTGTTCTAAAGTTGGAGCTTGATCTGGGGGTCTTTGACATCAGAATGTTTTCAAACCAGGCCTTTGACTGATGCAGATAATTTTATAACTAGGAACAGAGCAGGGATGAGGAGTAGTGAAGTGGCTCCACATTAGTGATTGAGTCAGAGACACAGGTGGGGTTTTAACCTGACGTTTTTCTAATTCAAAACACTGCAGGGAACCCCGACTCGTTTTCTCAGGCAAACACGTTAAAGCCTTATTACATTCACAGTGATCATTTTCTGTCCATCGGGCAGAGGTAATTAGGTTCCCCACTCACACTGTCTCTTCCACTGTCAATGATATCTCATCAGAGAGCACGCTATATAGAGACAGTAAAATGAGTAATTGTTATACAGAACGTAGCCTGTGGGTGTTCCTATCAATGACATCCACCATCCATGCATTCATGCATGCGTTCATGAATATGTCCTCAGAGACGTACCCATCTTGGAAATAGACATACATGATTATTTACACATCATTACAATGGAATGTTCATTAAAGGCAGAATAAGTAGGATTTGTAAACCCACCAGAAAGATAGTTAATTGTTGAGTCTCATTCTAAGGATATCGAAAAACGTTTTGGATTGTTGAAGTATATGAAGAAATAAAAGGGTGAGGTCTCTCTGGATGCAGGCACCACCTCCCACTTCCAGTAGGTTGGGGGTGATGATTGCAAGGAGTTATTTTTATGTAAGTCTATGCATTGTTCTTTTGGAAAGAGATGCAGTTTGCCTTTCAGGTACAAATCTGTGCCAACTTAATCTGAACAAAGTCAATTAAAGCCATGTTATGTTACATTTTTCTAAATAGGCTGGACATCTGTTATTTATTTTGTTCAGCTGCGTACTTAAATTATTGCAAATGTTTCCAACAATGTTCAGTGTTCAACAATGAGGAAGGAAATCGACGCACGTGACTAAACATAACATGAATAAAATTTGAATATGACCTTGTGCATGAACATGATTTCTGCCTGAATCATGTTAGAGGTTTTGATCAGCTGTGGTTGTTCTTTAAAAGTGAAAATGACAATCACACAGCAACAATGGAACATATCCTCTCCTGTTGAGTTCCTTTTATTGGCAGCCAAAGAAAGGAACACCTGCGCTTTGTCAGTTGGCCACAATAAAGTATTCAGTACTATCCACAACTTTTGAGAACTTTTGAAAACCAAAAAAAGAGCCAAGCCGAGTCATACCATGCAGTGGAAATATTTATGTCTGCACCCTCAAAGGCCAAAAGTGCAAGTTAGCAGCAGTAACAGCATCAACTGAGGTAATAGGCCTTCTGAATCAAGACAAATAAAAGAGAGAAAATGAGAAGGAGAGGAAAAAAGCAAAATCAAGTCATAATTATGTTATTGTTTGTAAGTATATATTGGTCTAGTTTTTTGTCTTGCACACAACATATACAACCATAAATATCCAATGCATTGCATACTCATCATTATACTGTGAATATAATATCTTATTAGGGAGCTATTATCAATGCAAAAGCACACATAACATGGACTGCAAAGTAAAGGTCTTGCCTAAGGTCTCTATGTATCAAGATTTATTGTTTCTTTTTAAAATCATTTCTGAAAATGAAATTTCACATGGCATTTCCTTTGATGCTATAATAAGTCTTGTCAAACACTGAGTAATTTGAAGACTCAGACAACCACTGTGATGTATTTGTCAAAACATTTTTCACTCAGCTCCAACAACCTTTCCTTGAAGTATCTAATAAACAAAATCGAGGATTTAGCGATGGATCATAATAACAGATTCCCCACTCAAGGTTAGAAGGTCACAGGATTGCAAAAAAACTTTCTCTGAAAACTTTTCAGCATTGCTCTCATGCATCTTCTTTCAGGTAAACTAGTAATAATAATATATTCTATGCAGCATCCTGAAAAGACTGAATTTATTTCTAAAGTATAGGGTACAAAAATAGAGTTGTGAGAAAGGGTGCGGTATTGTGTACGATAGCTCTTCAGCAGGGGTTGTGGTTGCTGTTGTTGTCACGGTCGTCCTTACAGCGTGTCCTCTGGTGTCAGTCAATAGTTTGGTTCCTGCGGGTTTGACTCTTCTCCTCTAACACATGACAAGAGACCTGCCGTGTACTCTGCTGGACCAGCTCCCGTCTCCTCTCCTCTCCCTCCTCTCTCCTCACTCTTTTCTCTTATCCCGGGGTTATGCACATATGACACCTGCCAGGGCGGCACCGTATACAGAATCTGACATTTCATTCTCACCTGCAGATACGACCTCTTCTCCTTTCTCACCTTAACCTTGGAGTGTTTACGCTCATTCGCGACCTCCGAGTGTCCACAATTCCAAACCCAAAAAAACACAATCCAAATGTCAGACAGAGCTATGAAGCCAGACGACCAAGCAGAGGCTTGTTTATTTTAAGTTTAGGGTGAAATATTAGCTTAAGCCCACTTTTTGTCACCCCAACTTTGCACACTTTTCAGAAATGTCCGGGATCAGGCCACAGGGCACCAGGTGAATTTGTTGTAACTGACATTTTCTGCAGTAGTCTTCTTCCTCCTCTTCTTCTTCTTTTTTTTTCAGGCTCAGTGAACTGAGGGAAAATGACATTTAATTACAGGAGAGCAGTCACGCAGTTCGGCTAATTACGATCCCGGGAGTTCAGTCATCATATCTAATTAACTTTCACTTTCATGAAAGCTTAATGCAGCACCATAGCTTGGCGCTGCATGTGCCACACTTCAGGAATATTGACAACTCTTTGGAAATTAATTTCAAAATAGCCTTTTTTTTTCCTTCTGCCGCTCTCCCTTAATTTCCAAAACAAAAAACAGTAGAGAGTCTGTGTTTTTTAAGCCTTAATTTCACCTTCGATGTTTGTTTTATTTATAGGTCTATAGAAAATATTCATAATTGATCTCAGCTTGCATTATGCTTAAATATAAATGAATATAATCAATCACTTTGGAGGGTGGTGGCAATTCATAGTCTTATTGATTGTTAAAAGCACACTCCATAGTCTGATTCACATTCATTATGACACTCTCAGAGGACAATCAATTCATTATTATGCTTGCCCTTGACCACATTGTTAGTGTGCTTACTGGGGCATAATCCTCGAAGTGCATGTGGTGTTGTCATTTTTCATAAGATAGACCTACATGTGGTTATTAGCATTTTTAACCACAAAACTGTATATTATCATCATTATTATTTTACCTTAATGTTAAAGCTAAAATGCACACTGAAGTACCTTATTTCTATAGTTCAAAATGAACCCATTGTAAAACCACACAGTGCAATACAATGTGACCTCTGTTCAAAGAGCCCCTTTTGTATCCATTTGTTGTTGACCGAGTCGTACGCGTATGTGTCCTGCCTCCTGCTTTATATGCTGATGTTGTTGAGAGCAGAAACCAGAGTGCTAATTGGTGGCTTGAAATCCCGTCAGTGTAGCCTGAGCTCTGTAAAGGTCATCTCCACTCATAAAATGGAGTGCTCACTTGTTTTTTTTTTTTTTTTTATTAACTGGCCTGACAGACTTGGCCCAGAAAAATCAAATAAAAAATTGTACCGAGGTATTGTTGCCCGTGGCCCTGTTTAAGTGACAAAGGTTAGTTTTTAGTTGCTCCCCTTGTCTCTTGCTGCATGAATAAGCATCAACATCGGGTGTTTATTTGTGATAAAAATGCATAAATGGCTGGTAATAACTTTCTCATCAGAAAAATACTGTATAACTTGTGGAAATGTAAAGGAATATTTCAACTTTTAGGGGAACTTGACGATAGAGTTTCCAGTGGAGTTTGTGGCATTAGCACCAGTCTTTTGTTTATTTTTGTAAATTACTTCATTCATAATAATTGAAGTAATTTGGTGCATGTTGGCAATGTTTGTTACTGTAGTGTTAACATAGTATTATCTGTGGATCTCACCTCATTGTGGTGATGTGTGATCAAGTTAATGGTCTGAGAAAGCTGCTGGGTGCTAGTCATAGTTACACAGCGTTGCAAATGAATTCCTTTAGTTTGTAATGTCTTTTCCACACGTAGCTATATTGTTACCTCCAGGGCATGTCTATAAAAGTTTCACAAAAGCTTTCACAACAAGAAAAAAGTTACCAATATCCAACCTAATACTCTTGTTACATAGTTGGCTTCAAATGAGTTTTAATGTTCTTGGCTAGCACCAGTTACCTGGTAACCAGTGGACACTTCAAGAAGTTACTGGTCCCTACAGATCAAACAAACAAAATATAACGTGTTAATTAGTGAGATGTGTTCATACACAGATTCTGTTACCTTGAGACAGAACCAGGGTAGCTAGTTTCACTGTTTCCAGTCCTTATGCTAAGCTAAGCTAATCATCTCCTGACTATAGCTTCAGAGAGTGGTGTTGATCTTCTCTATTAAAGTGAATATCAATATCAATTTGACCCTTTCTCTTTAAATGTGAGCCATTGTCCTGTGTTCCTAGTCTTTATGCTAACCTAAGCTAACAGTCTCTTAGCTATAGCTTCACATTAAATGCATAGAAAAAAAATGAATATTATTCCTTTAAATAATGGGCTGCATATGACTTTAAGAGAATCACCTGTGTTGGATTCAAACAAACAGCCACTACCTCAGAGCCACTACATTATAATGATGACACAACATGCCAAGCACATAGTTGTGATTTAGCATTACACTTACTGGTGGCCCTCTAATTCCCGCCCCCACCCCTCACACAGCAGAGACGTGAAAAATGTTAGTGGCCTGCCATAATGCTGCAAACATCAGCGAACCCCACAAGGAGGATTAATGCCTCGTCTGGCTTTTATTATGCTGTCCTGCCGTCCTTCGCGGACTGGCCATTCATCCTTGTAAGATGTCCATATCTGCTCTCAGTGTGGGGCCCATACGTGTGTGTCTACTCACATGTGTGTGTGTGTGTCCGTCCCTGCGTGCATGTGTTATGCATGTATGAAAGTGCTTGCCTCGTGCCTGTGTGAGATCTTAAAAGTTTATCCCAGAGGGGGTTAAATCACTTGTCCAGTCGCGGGCTTTCCAGGGCCATGTCTGGCTTGTCTTATCAATCTATCGACGTGGCACCTGCGCTGCCGGTTGCACTAGGAGGCCGATGCAGTAGACGGCCCGGGGCCCCACCGCGGAGGAATACTAATGGGGATGCAGATAGCTTTTGGTTTGGCCACCTCAGCAGACATTGATCCCCCTGCGGACTTCTACCGTGGTGACAGATGGACTGTCACCTCTGAATGAGAGGAGATTGGGACACGTCCCCTCACATCTCCCTCAGTGGGGTTCAGTCACTGCCTGTGTGCATGTCTCTTCATCTGTCCGTCCTTCTCTCTGTATGTCCCTGCCTTCCATTGTCTTTCCCCTTACCAAACTCTGAGAAATAAAGGTGCTAACTAGAACCATAGAGGGTTCTTCCACTTGTCCCCATACAAGACCCCTTTTTTTTATTTCCTGATAGAACCTTTGATAGAGGTTGCTCATGGAACCCTTTCAGAGGGTTCTACTTAGAACCCAACATAAAAGGTTATAACTAGAACTACCTGTGAAAGGTTCCACTCAGAACCACCTCTGAAAGGTTGCTCCTGAGAACCTTTCTATGGTGTAATGGTTCTATCAAGACCCCTCTCAGGAGATCTATCCAGAATCTTTCCACCTTCTAAGGGTGCTAACAAGAACCCATCCCAGACGTTCTCCCAAGAACCCTTTTATATTTCAGTGGTTTCATCTAAAACCCACCCAGGGGTTCTACTGAGAAACCTTCTATATTCCAAGGGTTTGTCTAGAACCCACCCAGGGGGTTCTAATGAGAAACATTCTATAATCCAAGGGTTTTATTTAGAACCCATTCAGAGGCTTTTACCTATCCAGAATCTTTTCCTATCCAGAATCTTTCCACTTTCTAAGGGTACTAACAAGAACCCACCAGGGGGTGTAAGAGAACTGAGAACCTTTTACATTCCAAACATTTACCTAGAGCCCACCCAGCGGTTCTACCAAGAACCCTACAGTGAACCCTTGATGAAAGAGTTCTTCAAAGGTTTCAACAATCCTTGAAGAACTCTTCCTTCCTAAAAGGGTTATTTGATGAAAAGGGTTCTTAATGCAACTCTTAGTCTTGTAAAGAACCGTTGACTAACATTTTTCCTAAAAGGGAAGCCAGTGGTTCTGGGGAGAACCACAGCCCTTAAGGAAGAACTGTTTTGGAACCCTTATTTCTAAGAGCGTACAGACTCATAGAGAGAGAAAGGTCGCAGGTTAAATCTGTTCAGATGCCAGCTGTCATTTATAGACACTGAACCTCTGAGCCTGTTTGAGACGATCCTGAAGCTCAAACACAGGAAGTCACACAGGGAACATTTTCAACTAAGAATAACTTGTCTGGCTTTCTTCATTTAATTAAGAAAAAGGAGGGAGGCGGGGTTGGTTTGTGCTGGAGACACGCTGAGTCCTCGCTCCGTCACTGGAGAGTCAGACAGAGTGATAGAGGGGTTCAGAGTGTGAGGGACTTCATGATGAAGGAGTGAGAGCACATATGTTCGTCTGAATATGTTAGTGCACACAGAACAATTTACTATAGCAAGGAGAGGGAACCATATATGCTTTTCCAATTCATAAATCTTCTCATTTCTAATTGAATAAGGGACAACAGTAAATCCCCCTCCACTTAAAACTGTTTCGCACATTGTTTGGCCTTCAATGTGCAGAGAGGTGTATGTGCAGTCTGATTCTTGAAGGCTGTTCTCTCATTCATCTGCTGAAGAGGAAAGTTTCTCTGTGGTCACCTTAAATCAGAGGTTCACAAGTGTTTTTTTTCTCAGCCAAGGGCCCCTCATAAGAAAATATATATGTATGTCCCTTGGAAAGAGAAATATGTCAGAAAGATAATTGACATTAGAGCTGCAATAATAAGTTGATCGACAGAAAATTTGTTACCAACTCTTTCTCATAATTGATTAATAGTTGTAGCTATTTTTCAACCAAAAAAAATCAACATTTGCTGTTTTTTCTTTGTCAAATATGATGAAAATTAAGATTAAATGAAGAGTCTTTGGATTTTGGAGTGTTAGTTGGACAAAAGAAGCAATCTGAAGGCATCACTTTGGGCTATAGACCGATAAATGATGAATTGATTAATCCTGAAAACAATAATCAGATTTTTCACTAATGAAAATGAGCATTGGTTGCACCCCTGTTAGACTTGAAACACCATGTTTCTGTAGTAGCCCTGGCTCTAGATATGGCTATTCCGCCCTTTTTGCAGCCACCACAGGTTCTCCTACATGCTTGGAAGGGGAGGATGAGGCAGACAGAGTTAAGTCTATAACTTCACGAGATGCCACTGAATCTCTCACACTGGCCCTTTAAATGTCTTTAAATATGTATGGAGGTGATCTTTAAAAAGTATCTAAAAATCAGAGCTGAAACAATTTGTCAATGAATCCATTTATTGACCTAAAGTTAATCTGCAACTGGTAGGGTTGCCAGTTAATAAATCGATCATTAGTAACATTAGTGATAAATAAATTAAAAAAAACTAAACGATACCAAATGCATTTTTCCCCATTACTCAAAGCTCTCTTTCCACAGCATTACATAATCTATTAAATACATAAAATTTAAAGGCCTACATATTAACTTGAATGTCAGATAACATAACATCCAAGCAACTACTTTGATCATCAGGTAATTGTTAGTCATTTTAAATGCAAATATGCAAAATATTTTATGCTTTCAGCTTCTCACATTGGATTATTTGCTATACTTTCCTGTTTTCTATCACTGTAATTTGAATATATTTACACTATCTGTCAGACAACATTTTAAGATGTCACTTTGGGTTCTGGAAAATTGTAATGGGTATTTTTTTCAAATGATTGATTGATTAATAAAGATTAATCAGTAACTAAAATAGTGATTAGTTACAGCATTAATAAGAAATAACAACAAAATAAGACAATTGTTTTATGCCCAATTCACAAATGTCTATACTTTGCTGGTTTAAAAGATATTTCCTATAAAATATGTTTGAGTTGATTTGACAATGTAATGTAACCCATAAAATCTGCTCCCACAAATAAAAATTAATAGGATCACCCTCAGGCATTTTTAAATCACCTGTTAGGCAATTTTGGCTCCAACCCCAGAACCTCTCTTCTTCTCTCGTCTCCAAATCCCACTTATCAGCCACTGGCGCCTCAATCGTATTGAGAGGAGCTATGCAAATGACTGGGAAGGAAAGGCCAGATCTAATCTTAAGGTTTATTCTAATTAAAAGTGATTTACTTTCCCCGCCATTCCCTGAGAGGGAAGCTTAATGTCCTGTTCTCGAAGGAGATGGCATCCTCTAACTCAATTAGGTACGAGAAGATGCACTTGGGTAAAGTTTACTCTGGGTGGAGACGCTTAACGTGCAGCATAGGAGCAGGCAGTGGAACCTTTAGGCTTCTACAAGGAAAGGACAGAGAAAGGTCAAGGTTAAGGATGGCACCGATCTGTTCCTCCCTGTGTTTGAATGGGAAGAATTGACAGTTTTATGTGCTCTTGCTCACAGGGAAACATACCCTCACATTTCTGCTGAAACTGGATCCCTGTAATCCATCAAAAACTGTGTTTTTTGGACAAATTTAAACTTTTAACTCATTTACTTTGAACCAGTTTTCTTCTCTTACTTTTTCTTAAGAGAGTTGGTTGCAAACATTTCTTCTCAAAACGAGTTTGATGAGATTTGCCAAGTGCTGCTCGGCAGATTGGATTGTACGCCAAGATGAGGAATGGAACCTAAAAACTTTACAAGGTATTCATGCTCACTGAATACTGAAATTAGAAATCTACATCTCTTTCAAACATTTTCCTGCGACGTGTCAATGGAAACTGAAGGAACAACATCTTGATGCCAAGACCTTCAGTCAAGCAACCACTCAGTGTACCAAAGTATGAAAACTACAAGAACAAGAGTGCAGGTTTGCTTTTTACATTAATGGGGGCCTTTTTTTGCCTGATGAACAGTTGTGTGCCATTGCTTTCTAGTATTTCTTTTTTCATACCATAAACCCAGACTCTACAAAATGTTAGCTTTATGTATTTGCTTGTATAACTACTTCAAAACATTCTTTTTGTCAGATTTTAAAAAGATGTATTTTTTAATAAATGTACACAAGAGACTGAAATGAATATATGATTAAGGGCTTAGATTTTGTTTCAACATTGGCAAAGACACATATTTGCGAAAATCAAACACTGAATACCTGCAATGTCTGTTTATGTAAATGAAAACACAAAATTCAGGTGCCAGTTGAGAATTAAAAATATAATGTAATGTAATGTAGTGAGGCTGTTTGGCATTCTGTATTTCTTCCAAATATTTATTCTTCTGTGGATCAACTTAACATCTACAACGTGAGTCTGAATTGATAGACTTAATGTACATTCCAGTTCATAAAATGTATATTAAAATGTCCCACACTGAGAGTAAATTATCATTTAACTGTCTTTGGACAGCTGCAGTGTAGCTAATAATAAATTAGCTTGTCTTTGTCTCATTGTGTTAATGACTAAAGATAAATGTAATGAACAAATAAACACACCAGAGACACACAGCATATTTTTACTATTATTAAATTTATTCTATGAACATCATGTTTTAGAGCTGCCCCCAAACGTCCCAAAGTAGAATTTCAGGGGAACCTACGTCCTTTTTTAACTATGGAAAAGGGGTATATGAGTCGGTTCCTAACAGTTCATCAAACTAATAATAGCAATAGTAATAAAAATCCTCTGCTACTTTAAAACCCCCTCCAAATATGCCACTTATACATACATCATTTAGATAAAAAATTAATAACAAAAATCTTTATGGAATTGTCAAAACGGCAAATTATAATCTGAATTTTATATTTGACTATGGTGACATTTCATGGGTAACTGATCTATGATGTGTTTGTATAATTACATTATAATCTTGATTAATGAGTGGGAGGCCTGGTCCCACATAATCACACAGTACGATGAATGTGAGAAAATCATGATGTATTTACATTTGAACAGTTCTGAGGGATATATGTGGTCTTATAGGGTGATAATTGATAATTATTCCCCGTATCTCACTTTCATTCTTAATTAACTTAGGCCACTTTTATTGGAAAGGAAAATTTAGAAGCACCTTGACATTTATCCACACCCAAATCTAGGCCTATAAAATATACATATTTAAGATTTAACGAGTAGATAATGTCACCCAGTACATTTTAAGTATTGGGGACTATTTTGCTAGTTAGCCTGAACAGTTCATTAGGGGTATAAGTGAGTTGTTTTTTTGGATCAGATAAATAAATGGTGTTTTGGTGACTCTTAACTCTGTGACATTTTAGTAACGTTCCCCTGTGCCCTCATCACATTTTATATTCGCTTACAAACACGCAGCAGTTACATAATGTGGACTTTTTATTGTGTCGAAGCAACCTGCCAAATAATTATGTGGTCTAACACCTCAGTGTCCCTCCACCAGACACCTCCGCTGCAGCTGTCCATCTCCTCTCGAGCACCAGCGCCAAGATATTTGTTCTATCATTGAAATAAATAAATGAATAAATAATTAACAGATCTCATACGTTTTCTCCATGATCTTGGTCAGTAGCTGCTGGTGGAAGTATAAAAATATCCTAATATGGTGCCTGAGACCAAATGTTCAGCTTCCATCTATCCAAATGTAAAAACATTTGGAAAAATGTCTGCAAATCAGCAAACGCATTTGGAATTTAAACTTATGAAAATGTGTCTAAAGTCTGAAGTGTCTGCAGGATATTTTCTGTGACATGCAGAATCAAAATGAGGTTCGCCACTTTGATATGCAATAAAAACTGTAAATGCATAGAGGCTTGTTTGTGTGTGTGTGTGTGTGTGTGTGTGTGTGTGTGTGTGTGTGTGTGTGTGTGTGTGTGTGTGTGTCTGTGAGCAGATGTTTTGGTAGCTCATGTTACGCTCAGATGCACCTGGAGAGCATTCATGTCAGTCATGGCCATCGGATGGAGAGATGACAAGTTGGATGAGAGAGCAGGCTCAGCGTGAGCAAGATCAAGAAGAGCTGGCGTTTACTTTGTGTGTGTGTGTATGTGTGAGATTCTGCAGTGGTTAAGAAAAACCTTTATGCTATTTTAGTGCAAGATTTATAACAAGTGTTTGTACTAATTAATCAATAATATGTAAATGCTTGAAAGTAGAGTAGAGAGAGTATTTTCCATTTTATTAGCTGATGAAATCATTGACTTTAGAAATGTGATTTTTTTTTCTTTTAAGTTTCTGTAGAAACTTTTTTAAAACTGAATTTACTTTTTAAATTGTGACCTTCTACTAAACAGTTGAGATGTCCATTTACTGACAAGTCAAGGTTCAGCTAGAGATGTATCGATTGGTTCTGATTCCAATATCTGAATTTGGATATCTGCCAATACCGTTATGATGATGATGATTATATTGTTAGTAGTAGTAGTAAGATTTCATGAAGCTAAAACTGTTCGTCGGTCTGGAAAGCTCGAGTAGTTTTTGTATTTTAGTTTCAACTATTGTGGGGTGCTGTAGGATTCTGGCTTGTGACATTCACATGTGCAGCTGATCGGCTGAGAGATGGCCCTCATTTGTATAATTATAATAATTCATTGGTGAGAATTTAAGTTAGCTTTTTTATTTTACAAAATGCAACACAACAGTTTTAATGTCTTATTGTGTTGTCATCTTATTCTACAAAGCATTGCTTCTGTAACTTTGGTTCAAACACAAACAGTTAACAAGTCAATCTTATGTTTAGTCTCGAAGTGGCTCTGTCCCTGTTGATCAGAGTGAAGGCTTGAATTTTTCCTTGTTGAATCACTGTTACAAGCACTGGCAGTATCACGCTGGATTCACCTAATTACATAATTTTTTTTAATTCCTGTATTTTCATTACATACATTAAAAAAATAATTAAAACACTGCACTGATATAATAATTTTAGCACATATACAATGGAATGAATCGTTTTGAAAACATTTGGAACATTGCAGTACTTAAAAGATACTAGAAGACGAAGAAGAAGAAAATACAAGCAGTACTACCTTTAATGTTATTGGATTCTACCTGCACCAGACTTTTTTTCTTTATCTGCTACTTCAAAACTCCATCCAAAATTTACCTTTGAACACCCTACACTCTACCATTCTGCTATGCCTCATGCCAGGAGCGATTTTTGTGCCCCTCACTTAATGGACACCTAAAAAGGTCTGACTTTGAAAACCGCAGCCCCCCCCCCCCGGAAATTTCTTTGAGTTCATACTTCAAACGAGTGCTAAAGATGACTCAATCAGATTTAGTATAATAAAACAAAATGTTCAAAAAGTCATTTCAAACGACTCAAAACAAAACTCTGGGTATTACTTAATCACATCTGCAAAACTTAATAATTGGCTTCTAATATTTTAGAACACAAACAACAAAACTGGATCGTCTTTTTCTCAAAGACAGCTGGTGTGTTTTTGTTTAACTCTTATCGCATTTTCAGCTAAATTCATCTGAAGTTCCAGTACTTTCAGAGTGTTCGTTTTTTCTAACACAGTAATTCCTTCTGCCTTATTCAAGCACTTCTGAAAATGCATGTCTTCTGTAAAACAAAAGACATTGATTGGTGTTTAAATAGCCAGTGCTGCTGTGCGTCACACCCACTTGCCTCGCAGATAAAGCAGTCCATGGATGTAGGAAGGAGAGTAGTCATATTTGCTGACTCTTCCCAGACTGAGAGCTCCGAGTGAACACAGCCAGACCAGAACCAAAGCAGCTTCTGAGGCCAGCATGGGGCTGAGTCATGGTTTACCAAGCTAATGGCGGTTCATGGTTACTTAGATAAGTTAGTAACAACTAAAGCTATCTTCCCATCGGGAGACTCCATAAAAATTACCTCCGAACTGTATTCCCTGTCGGTCTCAGAGGCTGTGTTTGTTTCAGTGACTGGATGTGTTCAGTTGAAGGCTGTTGAGCCCCATCTGATGCCCGCTAACAGCAGCTAACAGCTACAGTTAGTTACTTTAGCAACAAGTAAAGCTATTTTTTCATCAGGAGGAAACAACCTTGGTCCTGAATTCCCTGTCTGTCTCGGAGGCTGTGTTTGTCCAGCTGTCTTCACTGGGAGGCTGCTGAGCCTGTTTGTGTTTCCAGCTAACATCAGCTAACAGTTACGGGTAGCTACTTTAGTAAATAAAGTAAATTCGAAAGTAAATTAAAACTGTTTGTCTGTCAGGGAAGATCTGTTATTAAATAACCGACTGTTGAAGTTGAGCAGCTGGAGGACATCAGAGGTTTCACCCAAATCAGTGAATAAAGTTATGAAGTTGTGAAGTCTGCTCCGGTGAACAGATATATTCTCCTTCCATGCTCCACTGCATCAGAAGCGAGAGAGCATTTCAATGGACGCAAATTTAGTATATGCCCCCCGGCAGGATGAGTCATCAACAGTTTTGTGTAGTTTTCCTCTAAAATACCAGAGTATATCCACAACTGACTTTTTTGTTATTGTTAGATCAGACACTGGCATATGATGTATAGCACATGTATCACAACTAGTACAAATAAATATTTACCACCATGTGGACAAAAAGAAGAATACATTTAGCTCTGAATTGTATTTCCATCATGCTCATTGGCAATGTTAATAGACAGGGTGAAATGTGCATTTCCTGTGCAGGCCCCCTCATTGACACGGGCACCATTTACCGCTGTCACCCTCCTCCTCACCACCACCACCACCACCACTTAGTGAATAAAGGTCAGGCAATCAGGCATCTGGAAGGACAGCTAATTTGTCATCCCTCGACAAACGTGTCAGCGTCCGATCTTGTCCGCAGGGCTTGATACCGCAACAAGCCGTAAAGGTTAAGAGATTCAAAGAACGCTCCCCTCTTCCCCTCCCGCGCTCGCCCTGTCTCCATCTCAACAAGCAACATGCGACAGAGCAGAAAATTCAATTTCGGAGTTGATACTGTGAGAGCTACGTGGTTTCATGGCTGTAACTCTTCAGAGTCTTTAGGCATGTCGTCCGCCTTGCTCAGTTAAACTCTACAGGAGCCCCCTAGATCGAGACGTCGCTGTCTTGTTCATGTCATTCTCAGCCAGTGCAGCAACTCCTTCAACTGATTACTTTTGCCAAATGGGTGTGCCTAGCTGAGATTAAGATGCATTTCAGTTTTACTTAGTTTTAAACACAGTGTTCAGACTTTCTGTAGATGAAGAACAAATATTCCTCCCATCTTTAAATGAAAATCAGACCACTAATTTTAAATATGGATTTGAATGCAGAGTGAATGAAGTCACCTCGAGCAATCTGTCGATCCAAGCGTGGCCTTTGTGATTATAGAGGCATTTACAAGCCATCCCCGTCGTCCCTGAATGCATCCTAATAGCCTGTTTAGTGAGGCCGTCTACAGCCGCAGGTGTGCGTCCGCGTCTGATTCCCACGAGTGTAAGTGACAGACGGTAGGACAGTGAGAAAGACATGAATGAGTGACTTTGATCAGGTGAGTTCACCAGGCCTCTGAGTGTGTGTGTGTGTGTGTGTGTGTGAGAGAGAGGCATTCAGCGTGAGATAATGGAGAGTCAGGCTGACAGCTGCATGTCAGATACGCTTAATGTACATCATTGCCTACAATGGCATTTAGCCTCAGCGCACACACTCATGAACACACACGCCTGAGTAATGAGGTTGTGTTCCCAACTTTTTTGGAGGGGGTTTGCACGCAGTGTTGCAAACTAATCTTTGGAGACTCTCAATGTGACAGGCAGAGGCAGGTGGAGGCACCGCTCTGTGGCTTTCATTCTGTCCTTGCTTGCTGGGGTACATGTTAAATTTACTGTTTCGAAAACCACAAGGCAGCCCATGTAAGTTACTTTATTATTTCTGAATTGACTTTCTTTTATATGTGAGCTGCCCAGCTGAAGACTGGCTGGAGTCTGCAGCAGTGTTAGCAGCTCTGTGAGCTTATAACCTAGTGACAATGTAATATGCTTATGTTTAGCAGACATAACGTTGACCATGTTCACCACAAAGGTGTGTAGGATTTAGTGGCATCCAGCAGTGAGCTTGCAGATTGCAAACGCCTCATCTCACCCTCTCCTGCCAAGTGTGTAGGCAGAGCTGCAAAAATTAAGGAAGGAAGAAAATCCAAGCCCTTTGTAAATACAAATGACTGATTCTATGATAACAAAAACACAATGATTCTTATTTACAACGGCTGAAATGTTGATTTAAGTGTATTGTCCTTCTAAATAAAATAAGATAAAATAAAGAAATCCCCATACATCTATACACTCCATCTTAAAGTGTGTTAGCATGCGAACATTTTAGAATTAGCTTTAAAAAGAAAGTAGAGCTGAGGCTGACGGGAAAGCTTTTAGTTATGCGGGTATTTCATCATGAACTACAGTGTTTAAACATAATTTAGCCTGATGATGGTGATAGATGAAAAATTAAAGTGTCGCTAAAGACAGTTGTTTCTCAGTCCGTCCTCTAGAAAGACAGACAGATGGTTAGATGGATGGATGCATACATACATAACACAAGAGAAATACACAGTAGACACCAATATTTCTGGAAAAATATTTGTACACAGTTCACTTTTTTGTATTCTGCCCCCTGTTGTGGTTTAAAATGCTGCTTGGTCGATTCAGGGAGCATCTTAAGAGCAGACCCATCAGTGCCTGTATTTCCATCTGTTGCACTAAATGGTTAAACCTATGACGAGAGTTTTCCTGACTGAAATAATATTCTCTAAACTATATACTGTACTATAAATACTTAATTCTACGTGGCAGTATATTGTGGCCTATATACTCTATAGTGTCACCTCCATGATCAAAGTGACGACGTGTAGTCACGGAAGAGCGAGAGGATCATAGAGACACGCTGCTGCCTGTAGTATTCCTTTAATATTCCTATGATCATTTATTAGCGTCTGTGCTGTTGAAAATACACCCCCAGACCCAATGGGGGTTAACCCTAACACTTTGTCCTCTTGCACCGCTGCCCCCGAAGTGGCTATTAAAAGTGCTGCATTCTTAAGCAAACTTAACCCTCTGCTGGGGCGCCCCCTCTGTTAAAAATTGCCAGTATGATAAACTTTGACTGCAAACAATTTTTTACCCCGTGCCCTCTGCAGTTTCTTTACTTTCTTTTCTCATTTTCTCTTTTTGAATCTTGCCTTATCTCTCGTCTGACTCTCCTTCTCACCTTCTGCAGCTCCCTCTCCTCTCAGCCTCTACCTCTTCTTCATGTCTTTCTTGGTCTGTTTTCTGAGTCTCCCCTGATTCATAGCCTGTCACTTATAAACTGCCATCAAGCCACCGGATGAAACCACACCACTATATCTTGTATCGCATGTCAACTGTGTATTTAGCAGGGGGATATGTGCAGAAGTACATATCTGCTTCTCTGTCAGAAACACAGACAAACAGACAAAGTTTGTGTAGCTGCTAAAATCTATAGATAGCTGGTGCACCGCGGGGGGCGCCTCAGTTGCAAGTCACTGCTCTGAGCTAATGTGACTGCAGGCTCTCCTGCAAAGTAAGGGAGGGGAGTGGAGTGGAGGAAGACAAGGTGAAAAACAGAGTGGCGAGTTGAGTAGGCGAGGGAAGGTGGACGTCACGCTGGGAAGGCATCACACTCATGTGCGAAGCCTAATCAGGCACAATCTGCTTCACTATGATGCAATGTGCAGCGTTACCGTGTGTTTTGTATTTATTTGGAATTAAAGCTGTTGCACGCTCGTTGCGGCAGTTCATTATGCAGCACATTAAAGGTATCCAGTGGAGTTGATGAAATGGTGCTAGGAGGCGGCTCCTGGATTCTTTTTTTTTTTTTTGAGTCACATGTTGTTTGAATGTGAGCACAAAAGAAGCACAAACGTTTGCCGCACTGGGAGGGCGAGTTGTACCCTCACATTGTTTGTGTTGACCTGGCTTTAAGCCATACACAGCATATGTCAGCATGTTGTCAGCAAAACTACTGATGACCTATATTAAGAAATGTAAGTCAGGTCATAAGACATCTACAGAACAAAAAGGAACATTGCAAATATTTTGACCGACAAAGTCACATCACCCATTGTTTTGTGGATTATTACTTTGAAGTCTTTAGTCTGCCATTATGAGGGTTGCCATCTTGGTTTTTTGCAACCAGAGCATGCTCAGTACCTATAAGAGCATTAAGCTGGAGGTGACGAACAACAAGGACTATGGTGATGCTTGGTTTTGGCTCCAACATTTTACTCAAAATAATGACGACCTGCCTGATTGTGATTTTTCTCATATTACAGCTGAACAGTGCACTAAAATATGTTTCTGAAAACATTTTAAGCAGGAAATAGGCAATGTTGCATATTCTTGATCCATATTTAATCAGCACTGGTTAGTTTTACAGATCTGAGTGTCAGGAGACTCCATTATACACCAGAAACACAATGGCAGCTGCCTGGTTATGATCTGTGGATCCATGGATCTATCTTGCATTACAACTAAACAGTACAGTAAATTATGTTACTGAAAATATTTTAAGCAAGAAACAGGCAATGTAGTAACAGAATACTGGTCCATATTTGATCAACACTGCCTACGGTTGCAATTTTTGAGTTTCATGTGCCCTGTGTCTTGCACTGGACAGACTCACTGAGAAAGATGATGTGATGATGTGACATATGACTTCTCAACTAGTTTGGAAGTCGATTGTGGTGCAACTTATACAAGCGTAGAAACTGGAAGTGCACATACACTGAGAATTGTCCAGTAGAGGAACTTTAAAAGTGAACAAAATTAGCATATTAGTAGCTTGTGGGGTGTTCAACGAGGTAGAAGGAGTAGACACTTTTTTAAGGATTTAAAAGTAGAAATTATACTTTATTATGAACACCCACTATTGTTCCGAGAAGATTATTTGTATATCTTAATACATGTCTGGAGGGGATCTTTAATCATTTGGTCCAAAACGTGTCGGAAAAAACAGTCTCAATTTTCAGAGTCCAATGATGTCTTCAAATTGTTGTCTTTTGTCTTGCCAGAGGGAGCCTGAGAACAAAGAATTTCATTGCCAATGACTGCTCCACTGTAATTGTTGTGCATATGACAAATAAAGAACTTGAGAGGCTGTCTAAAACCCCAGAATATTCAGTTTACAATTATATGAAACAAAGAAAAGTAGCAAATCCTCAACTGGAAAAGCTGCAACCTGAGAATGGTAGATATATGCGGCAGGAAACATAATTGTTGATTAGTTTTCCATCAACTAAGTGATTTATTAAGTTATTTTTTCAGCTCTTATGTGTATCGACAGCTCCTGACAGTTTAAATGAGCAGTATTACAAACTGATTGTTGTTTTCCTCAAGTTTCACTGTTAGAAGTTTACTATCCACAGACTGAGACTAACATTCAAATTATTGAAATAACTTACCACTTACCATGCAAATGTACAAATACAAAATGGTTTTTGTCTTATTTATGCGAGAAAAAGGTCACATTTACATACCTGTTATGTTGTCTTCATATTTAACCTTTTCCCTTGGAAATATATACCTGTATATTACCAAATAAATATATAAAAATGATGCAAACAAAAAGAAAAAGACTTGCATATAAAGAAAATGCCTAAACACCAACTTATAGCCTTTGCCTTAAATAAGGTTTTACTACTTTTTAGAACTTATATTTGAGTTTAATTTGAGAGGAATAAATCTTTTGCTCGCATAAAAGAAGTCTGAGATTTTTAAATTCAACTCATGAAAAGTGGAAGCAAAACAGCAAGTGTTGCTTTTTGTGTTGAGTATATAATTATTTTAAAAACCCAGCATTTAAAGTGAAATAGAAGTTGCCAAACCTCTTGCGAGGTACACCTGACAATTTTAATCTTTAGCTGTGATTCAATACAAGGTGAAAGACTTTTGTTTCCAAAAGGCAAAGTTAAGGAATTAAACGTTCTAACTCAAGCATTTCTAGAAGTTTGCTGTCTTGAAAAATATCACTTTTATCAACTTTTTCTTTTTAACAATATAGCTGAAATATAACAGCAGCTACCATCATCACCATAGTCTTCATTATGGTCACAGTCAACACATTTTCTGAGCATTATGTGGGCTATTACTGAGGACATGAACCACGAGAAGTGTTTGTATTTCAGCCTCTGCATCTGGGTTTCTAAGTAAAGAAAAGCACTTTCATCACCATAACTTCATTAACATGCAGTTACTAGTTATAACAACACACAAGAAGAACAGTATGTATGCTAATTTGTGCCCCTTATGATACACAAATGACCCCTAAAATAATAATCAACAGCAAAATCTAATTTTTGGTGGTTGCATTAGAAGACAATAAGCCTGATTGTCTTGCAGTTTGCACACAGCCCATTTGAAACTCATTGGTCGCTCCAGCGCTAATGACGATGCGATCAACAGGATGTATTTCAGTGCCAGCGCCTGATTGGCCGCTCATGTTGTCCATAGGGTTCAGCTGCAGCCAGCTTCTCCACGCCAAAGAGCAGGAAGTGATGTGACTTTCTTAGGTCACCCAAAATGAATTGTTGAGAACAGCAGCTGTGGATTGTTGGTGTGACAGACTGATGATTGCACTCTTAGAAAACAAGGGTTCCACAAGGGTTCCTCCTGAAGTGCTGAGGATTGCCTCAGAACCATCTCCTTGTAAAGAACCCTTTTTTGAAGAACGGTTTCATTAAGGGTTCTTGGCAATCCAGAGAACTATTTTTGGAAGAAAGGGTTCACAGTAGAACCCCCTGGGTGGGTTCCAGATAAAAATCCCTGGAATATAGAAAGGTTTTCAGTAGAACCCCCTAAGTGGGTTTGAGATAAAACTCTTGGAATATAAAAGGGTTCTTGGTAGAACCTTCTATATGGTTTTAGATAAAACCCTTTGAATATAAAAGTGTCCTCGGTAGAGCCCCCTAAGAGGGTTCTACGTAAACTTCTTGGAATATGAGAGGGTTCTCAGTAGTACCCCCTGATCAAGCTAAATATAAAACCCTCATAAGATATTAAGGTTCTGAGTAGGCCCTCCTGGGTGGGTTCTTTTCAGCACCCTTAACAGGTTGAAAGGTTCTGGATAGAACCCCCTGACAGGGTTCTGAGTGGGCTTATTACATCATAGAAGGGTTCTCCGTGGAAACCTCCTGTGGATTGTTCTAGATAGAACCCTTTATGTTGGGCTCTAGGTAGAACTCTCTGAAAGGATTCTAAATGGAATCTTCATAAAAAGTTCCACCGGGAACCATTAAGGGTTCTCCAAATTGAAGAAGTGTTGGCACCTGTATTTCTAAGCGTGTAGTCAGAGGCTGTCGTCCCAAACAGTGATCTCCCGTCACTCTCAGAAAGCAGCCTTGTTTGGGAGCTGTGGAGGAAGTAGAGTTGTTGGAAGGGAGCTGTAGTGACTGTGAAATGGTGACTAATTTGGGGTAAAGAAGCGTGGCCTTTGATCTTTGCATTGAATAAAGCTGACTGTGCCTGCCTCGGCGCCCCTTAGGCCTCATTGTCAGCCTGCCAGAACGTCATCTTTCTCCCATCACTGAATATAAAGCTGTGGAATACATCATGCAAATAATCAGGCTGGAAACAAACACAAGCAGCGCTTTCCCCCAAAGGAAGAGGCAGCCGTCTCTAATGAGCGGGGTAAAATTGGAATATTCATACCTCTTTCCTTCCGCAAGAAACGATTGAGTGATTCTCTCCTCTCCCCCGTCGCTCTACAGCGCTCGACTCTTCTTCCAGGCTCCTCTCTCCCCCTTTCATTCGCCGTTCGTGTCTGTCCTCACCTCCATCTCTGCTCCCACTTCTTCCTCTTCTTCGTCTGTCTTCCTGGAATGCAGCGATAAACAGTAACGTGAATAGGCAGCCAGTGATGTTGACAAAGCCGTTCACAGATTACGCCCCTGGATCAGAGTCACAAATCTGCCAGAGAGGAGACGTTTGTTTGTGGGAGAATCAGTAATGAATGCAAACAGGAAAAAAGATTATTAGGAGGGAGTCATAAAGACTTTTTTTTTTTCTTATAAAACGACTTGAACAAGTCTGAAATATCTCCAAATTTAGACTTAAGATTTGCAGGCCTCCCCCCACATGCTGGATTTAGTTGTCAGGAGTGCTGTCAGACTCTTGTCTCATGGCTCTGAGTCTCATCCCACTCAGACAATGGGAGGTCTGCTAAATGATATTCAGAAAGGCCCACTTGCAAGCAGTTCCAGTTCATGTTTGTTTGGCTTTAAAATCAGATTTTGAATCAGCATGAGCAACACGGGAGGAGAGAAGCCTCGCACACTCTTAGAAATAAGGGTTCTTCGTGAAGGCTGAGGTCCCACTCAGAACCATGTACTTTTGAAGAACGCTCTTTTGAGGAAAGGCTTCATCAAGCGCTCTTTGTAAGACTAAGGGTTACATTAAGAACCATTCTCATCCTCTCTGAAAGAAAGAGTTCTTTGCTGAAATCCTTGACAAATTCTTTGGTTAAGGGTTCTTTTTCCCCAGTCCTCAGTAGAACCCCCTTCTAGATAAAATCCTTTGAATATAAAAGGGTGCTCACTAGAACTCCCTGGATGGGTCCTAGATGAAACCCTTGGAGTATAGAAAGGCCCTCTGTAGAACCCACAGAGTATGTTCTAATTAAAACCCTTTGAATATAAAAGAGTTCTGGATAGAACCTCATGGGTGAATTCTTGAAAAAATCTTTTTGAAGGTTTTCCCTTGTTGCGTTCTAGATAAACCCTTGGAAAATACAAAGGTTCTGAGTAGGGTTCTTATCAGCACCCTTAGAAGGTGGAACTGTACTAGATAGAGCTCCAGAGAGGTTCTCTGTAGAACCCCTCATAGGTTCTGCGTGAAACCTATCACAGATGGTTCTAGGTATAACTGTTTATGCTGGGTTCTACTCTTTGAAAGAGTTCCAGGTGGAACATTTATAAGAGGTTTTGCCAGAAACCAAAAATGGGAACAAGCTGAAGAACCCATTATGGTTCTAGTTAGCACCTTTATTTCCAAGAGTATAAACTCAGCAGGGAAAACAAATGACAGTGGAAAGTATTTCTCAGTTAATTTCAGCCTAACAAAGACTTAATGAGAAAAGTTTGTGCGTGTGTGTACTGACCCCACAGAGTGGACAGGTGAGCAGCTGTAACTGAAATGAAGAAAAATGTGAGGTGGCGGAGGAAGATGAACAGCATGTTGTACCTCAAGGCCAGGGATGGATGATGTAGGAGGAGAGGGATTTTATTTCTCTCATGACCACCTTTTGAGAATGACCTAGAATAGGAGAAAAATTATACGTCCTATAGGATAAAAAAGTTTTTCTCTTCCTGATGCAGAAATGGAAAAGTTTCTTCACATTTCAGGTAAAACTTTAAAAAAAAACCCAGCATGGCAGCAAGTGACTCTCTAACACAAATATATAGTATGTTGTTTTTCAAAATAATGTTTAAAATTTAAAGCCAATTAAAGCTACTATTAGTATTGTATTACAAAACGTAGTGAGTCTACAGCCTGAACAGTTAGTTGATTAAGTGACTGAAAGAAAATGAAGAATTTAAGTTCTCATGAAGTCAGAATTGATGATTAAGTGTTTTTGGTTGCTCTCCTTCGAACATCCATGGACGCTTTAGCAGCATGACGTGTGGGCAAAACAGACAGTGCAGTTTGGCTATTGTAAGTGTCAATCAATGTCCATGACAAGTCCCTCCCTAGCTGCCTTTTTTCACAAAAAACACTTAAGCAATAAGCACAAATATGAAGAGTTGTAGTTTTTCTTTATTTCTATGACAGTAAACTGAATATTAACGATTCACTGATGCCAGCATCGGGGATTAGTCCAATACTGCTCAAGTACTAAACTATGCTGATACTACCACACTCAATACCACATCATGGAAAGTAGCCGCTTCAACACAAGCATGTATAATTAAAATAATAATTAAAGTGCATAAAATGATCATGAAATAATGATCATATGTAACTTAAGTAGTAAACTTCATTTGGCAAGTCCAGAATAATGTTGTGGAATTATTCCTACTGAAATAATAATGTACACAGTAAACCGCACAGCTTAATAAGGAGCACACAATTAGCTCAGTGGGAAACACAAACAACAATTTGTTACATTCAGAAAGTTAGGGACATCTGATGAAAAGTAAGTGTTTTAAAGTCACTGTAAAAGTTGTAGTGGCATTATTAAGTACTCAGCAAGTACCCAAAGGTAAGTACTTGGACTCATATTGTGGTTTCTGTGCATCCCTTTAAGACTGTTGGTTGGATACAACAAGGACTATGAATGCACCACTTCAGGGCTGAGAAATTGCATTAAATTTAATTTTTTATACTATTTTCTTGATGATTGATTTGTCTAGAAAGTAGCTGGCAGTTCAGTCAATACTGAAAATAATCAATGGTTGCAGCCTTAGAGCAGTCATGAAATTCTTCTGAAATTTTTCAGAGGAAAAGACAGAAGTTAACAGAGACATCATCGTCCCTTTAACCCTCCGTACAACTTGTTTCAAGTGGCACAAAGCACCCAGATCCCATTATTTTTTTTGCTACGTTTCTTCCCTGGAGAAGTGATAACTATCTACCAAAACCAGCAGAGGAGGCCGTGGGCTTTCATAAGTAGAAATATGAGAATATCACACTAAAATGAAAGTTGTCCTCATGTTAAAATTATCTGTCCTTGGCAGCAAACTGTGCTAGCCATCTTTAGATCAGACCTTTAAAAGAACCTTGTATGGAAAATGGTGAGAATGCAATGAATAAAAGCAGGGAGAAAGTAATTTCAGTTTTTTGGAGACAGGTATTTTCTATCGCCGACTTACTGTGTGCCATACAACGGTGACTACATAATAGGAAAGCTTTTTTGTGTTTCATGAAGGAGCTTGGACACCATTTCCAGCTGCACAGGACTTTCTGTTATTTTTTCAATGTGAGAAAAACATTTAAGAGAACATCATAACATTCTCAGACTCATGTTGGACTAGAATGTATCAAAATCAGTGCCAGATTGTGACAGTCTTTGTCTTTGTCCTACATTACCAACAATGCAACTTGACTACCTACAGTTTGGTTGGCTTGCTATGCTAGTAGCGCTTAATGTCAGCATGGTTTCACTCCCAACTTGTCATATACAGCAACGTGATCAGTGGCCCTACACTTCAAACTACTTCTCTGGTGTTAGTTTTGCATGTGCAGTCAAACTAACCATAATAAGTAGAGTGCTGAAGGAATGTACCCTAAATGAGTTAGCATATTAGCACAGCTGGTTACCTTGTCTCGAAGTCAGTGGGTTTTTTGAATGGGTTTTTAGTTAGATGACAGAAATAAGGTCTGTGATCGACACAAGCTGAAGAGATTTTGTTCTGTGACATAAAATTCATCAGTAAGTACACCACTCGGTGTACAACACATGGAAAAATCCCATTGGCTTTTTGTGGAGAGAACTATTGCAGATTGGCCCGTCCAGTGATGCTTTACAAATAAAATCATTCAGAAACAAATTTTTGATGTGCAGGAAAGGTGACATTCATTGTCATAGTAATAATAGTCGGCTGATCTTCATCATCATAGTCAAGTCACTGTCACTTTCATAATGATAATAAACGTGGTTAATGTGAAATAGTTGCAGTTTGGTCAGGGTTAGGCTTCAAAACTACTTGGTTAGGTAGATAAATTATGTACATTACATAAGTTCAAAAGCTTGCTCTTTATACTACATCACCTGATTTTGGTGGCATATCAAAACGCTAGAGGGGGGGTCTCCAGAAGTGACGCTAGAGGGATACCTTCAGTGTTGTAGTTTGAAGCATAGGCCGTTGACAAAGCTGTCATATTTGATGCGTTGAGTGTGAGAACAGGCTGCTAATGTGGTCTTGAAGTGCTGGTTTCAAGCAGAGGTGACGAGTGGGCTACATTTTCAACCTTGCAGTCTTGACAATACAGATGTGTCCTGTGCACCTGCAAGAAACATAAAAAGGCTCTATAGCATTACTAGTAACCTGTAAAATACAGTGTAAAATTTCTATATATAATGTCAAAAACTAATCACTATCTTTATTCTAATTTCATACTTTATTACAGATAATATATTTAGAAAACCCAGCCACATTTGAAGTAATGTGCACATCTCGATTTCCCACTGACTGATGTCCTCTCTCTACTTTAATTACACTCCAAAATGCTTTTTAATCTGTCCCCATGTGCTCATTTACTCTGCTACTCTCCCCAACTCACCCCTCTCATATGACCAATCTGTGGTCACATGAATATTATAGGTCCCAACCCACACAAGTGTTACTATTGATTGCTTGTTGTTTCAGTGATCTAAGACGTGTATTCTCATGTTACAGCCTGGATAAGAGAATCAGCTAAATCCCTTAAATATGAGCGTAAACCCCTCGAGGCGGCTGGTGGCGAAGTGTTTTCTCAAGTTGTAATGAGATGCAAGGTGAGCATTTGAAGGCAGGTGGTGTATTAAAAACCACATGGAATGGAGGAAGGGCATTTGGGACGGGCAAGCTGGCTGTGATAACGAGGGAACAGCAAGAGACAAGAGGGGTGTTAGTGGCAGGTCGAGCAGCCTGGAGGCTGGGGATTAAGGAGGGGCATTTTAATCAAGTTGTTTGCAAAGAAGAAAAAAACATCCAGCCTTTTATATGTAAGATATAGTTGTATTTCATTGTTTTAGTGCGTTACTCAAGTTGTAGTGAGCCTAGAGTTGATGGAGAAATGTGTATTTTTTTTCTGAAAAAGTTAGCTGAAAACAATCAAGTTAGTAATCCATTACATATTATTCGCAGAAAAAAAGTCATTTTATTGCTTGTATTGTAGGCTTGTGCTTGATTTCACTATATAACAAGTCAACCTGGTGCAGGACTCTGCAACTGCAGCAGCTAGCTTAGCATTAGCCCATGTGACTGCATGCAGGAGCAAAGCGCTAACATAAGCATAGCCCTGGTGAGTGCGCACAACACTCCAGAAATGACATCTTAAAAAGGGAAGCTACAGCACTGACACAACTTTCAACTGTAACAAAACAAATGCAATTCCAGATAGTTCTTGAATCTATGTAACACTGAAAATGAATGAACATGTCTTCCTTTCACTCTCAGGGCATAAAGCTAAAAGCTGCTATTTTTAAGACAGTTAAAAAGAACTCCTGTTGTTAAAGGAGTTAATCATGTTCCTCCGACGTGGTCACTTTGCATATGGTGTGAATTTTTAGAAATGATCATCGTTTTTCTTCTTCATTAGACCCTCATGTCACTGCTCACTCTGCTCATTCTCTTCAAAAACCAAATCACCAGCAATTAAGTCAATGATTTGTCCCACCTGGCTCTTTGAATTGATGACCTTTACTCTTGCTTGAAACACACAATCGAGTCTTTTTTTTTTAAAAAATCCTGCGCCTGATGAAATTAAGTACAAGTTCCATCCTTTAACTGATTTCATGGCATAAAAAGGGAGATGATTATAAAACATTTTGAACACGTGCACATGAAAGTATTTTTCATCAGTGATTTACTGGTTATGTCATACTCCTTTGAGAACGGTTAATTTGAAAATCTGTCTGCCGGGGGTCACCCTGACCAGTTCTGACTTTAATACAAAAGCGTGGAGGAAAATTATCATTATAACCTTTCCTGTTTGAGTTGTAAGGTTTGTGCCTCAGCACTAGTCTTTGGATTGGCATGGGAACTTATGTATTTAATAACATCCATGGGGGAGAACAGTGTTGTTGACACTGCTGTGGATGAATATGGAGATGATAAAATTATCTCTCTAGGGTTCTAGATTGTAGATTTGAATTGCAAAAGGTAATTTTAATAACTATTCCATTGGAAAATCTAATGAGAGATTCACGTTGGGATGTGTGATTCAGCTACACTTACTCAAAATAGCAGATATGGTGGTGGATAAAACCCCATTTGTGTGGTCATGAGACACTGTTACTTAAATATAAGATCATAGGTTGCACTTTTTTATTTTACAGCACACTAATAAGACATAACAAGCTGTACTTTATATCAAATTAGACAAAAAGTAAAAATAATATGTTCTTTATTGGACAATATTGGACCTTATATGCCCTTTTTCAGACCCTTGTTAGATTTTATTAGACAGCAATTAGGGACACATTACAACAGAACTGTACTGTAAACTAAAGTTTATTATTTCCCACCGTTAGGCCCATATAAGACTTTGTTAGAGGGTAATTTGAGACAAATTACAACAGAACTGTACTGTAAACTAAAGTGAAATCACAGACTTATTGTAATACTGTATTCAGATAATTTGACTTGATTGGAGAAGTAGACACTTGCCTTGGCCTCTGCTAACTGTATGGGACCAGCCAAAGACACTCTGTCTCAAGTAGGTTTCACTTTAGTTTACATTACAGCTCTATTGTAATGTTTAGTTTTCCTCAAATAAAGTCTAACAGTGGGAAATAGTACACTCTATTTTACAGTGCAGTTATCTCATAATGTGTCCCTAATTTCTCTCTAATAAAGTCTAATAAGGGTCAAAAAGGAGGGAAATAATGCACTTTAGTTTACAGTACAGTTCTGTTGTAGTGTCCATAATTACTCTTTAATAAAGTCTAATAAGGGTCTAGTAATGGGTCTAATACTGTCTAATGAAGACCATATTTGTTTTTGTCTGATTTGATATAAAGGACATTTTGTTACATCTTATGAGTGTACTGTAAAATAAACTTCTACCGGTCATATTTGTCAGGCCACACTGGCTCCCTGTTTTATCAGTACTCTGGCTGCAGTCTTTCAAGTTTTAACAGCTGCCTGCTGTTTAATATATTTTAATATTTGCTAATAAAATGTTGAGAAAATAAACAGTGTTTTATGTGCACCACAGTGTCCATCAGTCCAGCTGTAATGAAATTGTTAAATTATTTCCTTTGCCTCCTCAGCAGTGTTACACTCTTCCACAGCGATGATGACATCTATCATCTATTTCTGGCAGAACAGACTGTGCTACTGTACATAAAAATTTGAATATATTTGATTGGTGGATGTTGTTGCCAGGCTGCAAAGTTGGATGTTGATGAAACACATAATACGCAGACATTCCTCTTAACTTTGATCAAATATTTGCTTGCCTTCCTCCCACAGCACATTTTCTTTTGTATCATTGCCTGGAGGTTACTTCTGATCAGATTTGTTTTGCATAAATGTGTAACAACATCACCGCATCCTTGATTTCTCAGTATGAGCGCTGTCTCTGTCTCCACTAATAATGCTGTGTCTCTTTTAAACAATCACTACTATGTTAAATATGTAAAACAGTTCCTCTCCTATTTACTGACTGTCTCTGCAGAGCATGTCTTCATCTCACATCATATGTGATGATAACAATGTGCTAAATGGCATCAATTAACACAATCATGTGAAGTCAGTTGGCAGACTCATTCAGGTAAAATGAAATCATGTGTTTTGAAGTCTGATTACGGCTTGATTCATCTCTATAAACAGATATGTGCATATGATTATGTAGAACCTGTAGGCAAGGGACAGGATCTTGGTTTTGGAAGTGTTCTGGTCTCTGTTCTTTAGTCTGAGCAGTATTGACCAATCATGTTTGAGCAGGCTTTGATGGCATGTAAGTAAACGGTCCATTTGGAGAGCAAAAAAGGCAGAACTCATCGTCTAAAATGCAATTTCAGAACCCATCGGCTATGGTCTGGCAACGATTTAGCTTTTTTATGAGCTTAAAATATATATATATCTGCATTTATAGGCAGATAAAAGTTTATCAAGATCAGCCTCCATTCTTGCATCTCAAATTGCTAATCAGACTGTAAACAATGGCCAGCGCTTGGAAAAGAAGGTCTTGACCCAGATATGCCCTCAGAGGCTAAACTGTCTTCAGATGATAGCCGATGGGTTCAGAGATTGGGACATAACCAAGGGGAAGTGTGACTTCTTAAAGTCACTGACCTCTTTTTAGAAAGATGTAGGAGGCAAGAAAAATATGTGTATGAGTGTATTTTTTAGAAAAAATGTCCACAAGTTTCTAGAATTATATTTTCTGGTATTTTGAATGTATCTCTGGTGTTTCTTTCTCAAATGTAGCACAGTGTTATTATATGTTTATCTGAAGCCTGTCATTGTTTGCCTGTTTCAGGCGGCGACGTGGCAGCTCTTTTCAAAGTCCCCTACTGCAACGGGACACAAGAACCTCCAAGCTAGCAACCGACACGCTGAAAATGGCAAATTAGCACCTGGGTCACCAGTGGTATGAACGTCAACACCCAAGCAGCTGGATCTTTCCCTTTGCTGTGATTAAGACATTTTAAGTTCCCTTGGACACTATTTTGCAGTGGCACTGACGCTGCTCGCTGGGCTTAGGACTGTCCAAGATGATTCGGATTGGTTTAGAAAAATGCAAACAAGTCTGAACATTTTCTCCCCTGTAGCTGAATGATGTGTGGAGCCATGTCTTTGTCCACCGCTGTTTGCTGTGGGGATAGATGTGGTTATACGAGACTTGTATAAGTTATACAACATTGGCTGTGATTGTATTTACTAACTTACCGTTAGCTAAACTGTTAGCAACTATCCAGTAATAGCAACCATAGTAAACATGGCAGCCAGACACTGAAAATGGCAAATTAGCCAACCTTAGGATTTCTTCTTCTGAAGCTGTCGTAAAAGTAGTATTCAGCATTTAAAGACTTTGTTTGCTAAGTACTTGGGTTCGTCCAGATTCTGAAGGCTTTTTTTCTTGTAGCCTAATATTAAGAGCAAAAACATACTTGAAAATACAAACAAAAATGGAAGCTAAGCAGCTAAACAGGGTTATGTTAGAATGAACAGTCAGTGATTCTACATTTCTCTCATCATACACCAAGACAAACCAGCTGTATGCTGCAACACACTTTATTTCCATATCTTCTCCATAGATAGCAGGCAAAAACAACTGCTGTCATCTAGAAATAGGCAGCCTGCTTTTATCAAAAACTTATCAAAAAATTACAAGAATTCTGTCATCATTTTCAGTAACAGGATATAGCAGAGCTAATGAAGACATTTTCATATCTTGTATAATGTTAATGGTGCAGGCACTTGTGTTTCTGTAATTTGAGAACCAGAAAAATGGCTTTCCATGAGTAGGCGGACAATATAAAGAGCTTATGCCAATTCTCTCCAAGCTGGACTGCTCTTAGTGTTGAAAGTTAAAAATCCCACACACAATGTATACTATTACATGCAGGCACCATGTTACAGGCTCTTTTATCAGGAGGTCTGGACAAAACAGGAAACATCATCAATGTTTAAAAGGCTTTGTTGATGGATGAAATTGAATTAAACTAAAGATAATTCAGCTTCGTTGTTTTGCATGGTGTTGCTGACACTGTAAATGTTGTCAGACACTGGTAAAATAATTAAACAGTGGAGGCTGTAAATGATAACAGCGATTAAATTAGAATCCAAACGTTGTGTCACACGCATGTTCATATTTCATATTATGTGAAGTGATTTTGAATTCAATTTACGTGGTCGTGTCTCAGCTGCGCTTTTCTCAAAGTAATATTAAAACTAGGAATGTTAGTCAGTGATTGTGAAAGTAGTGCTGGGAGCAAGATAATCATATTAATATTAACGATAAATCTGTAAGAACACGTACATTTTTAAATTCTTGTAATCCACTGCTAATTAGGCTACTTTTCCCAATTTTGATTATCATTATTTTTTTCTGTTATTTTTTCTGTATTTTCATGTTTAGTTTTCATTTTATTAAAATTGCATAATGTTTGTAATAAATTACACTGTAAAGAAAATCACAGGAATTTAATAGATTCAACTAATCTTTTCTCATTAACTTAAAATAAATATACATTTGTTTTTATTTATTCAAGTTATTCAACTTCAATTTTCAGCATTTATTTTCAGAACTTAAGAACTTATCCTTCTGTCTTTTAATTTGAAGTGATGAGTTGAATTCAGTTAGTTTCAATTAACTCATTAGTTTCTAGAAATTTGCAGAGTAACCTTGTGCGATGGTGTAGACACCATTTGTTTGTCAGTGCAACTCTTAATAACAAACCTATATTTGAAAACTGAATATAAAACCTAAACAGTATTTGATGAATTCCGGCAAAAATGTATGTACGAAAAAGTATCCTAGTTATTATTAGAAAGCTGGTATAGGGTTAAGTTCATTTGTGTTGCCTCTGGTTATTCTCCCACACCTTTGCAAAGTTATGTCCTGGTTAAAAAAAAAAATAAAATCACAAAGTGAAGAAAGAAGAAGGTCTTTTGAGTAGGTAGTACAGATCAATATCAGTTGGAGCTGCAGAAATATTGAAATTTAAAGCAAACTATGTGGTAGAAGCAGAGTGTAAGATATGACCTGATTGGACAAGGGTTTATCTGGCCTGATTTGACTTTCTGTTGGTATCACATGTAGCTGTTCAGCAGCTTAAAAAATCTAAGTGCATTGCTTTCATTTTCTTTAATATTGAAGTGTGCTGCATGCTGTCCATAGAGCTGAATTAAACAGTGATTTGCAAGAATGACATTAATTGCCACGTCTGGCCCAGTGGTGCTATCCATGGTACTGAAAGGAGTGTTGGGAGTTTAATTCTAGCACATTAAATTAGCATTTAACATTTTGTTTTGTTGTATATGATCACATCACTACTATCTATCAGCCTGATATTGGCCTCTCACAGCTACATCCATCTGTATTGGTATTTAAAAATATATCTTTGTAGCCTTTTATGTATATTTTATCCTTTTTTTCTTGATTCGTGTTTTTAAATCTTTGCTGTTCTATAATGATGATGATGATATGATAATAGTTATTTACTGCAAACTATCCTGCCTCCATTAAATATCTTTGTCACATTTCATATAAGAGAGATCACCGCAAAAAAATGTATGTTTATGTAGGCCTATATATTCTATATTCTGTATAATATGTATTGGCTGATATATCAATATTGAAATGTTTTTTCACTCCCTTATATTAGTATCAGCACCAAAAATCCTGTATCCGTCAGGCTCTACTTTTAACTTGTGCAGGATAAGTCAGTGTAAGTTTTCTTGCTTTTTACAGTAATTTTTACCAACACTGTTAAACAGGCAGAACCAGTGTTAATATGTTATTAATTCATCTGCATAATTCCTATTCCAGTTGATGTATGGCACCTGGTAAGTGGTCCATACTAGTGATTAGTGCCAGATTAATTTCTTGTCCTTTGGTGTGAAGCAGATCCATTTACACTGATTTAGAGAAGAGCTCGGAGTAGATACTCACAACGGTCCTATTGGCAGCTAGCTAGATGGTCATTACTAATCTAAAGGCCCCCGCGGGAGGGAAAAAGGAGTGGATGGGTGTGAGTGTTTCTGCATGCGAGCGAGCGCGCGTGTACGTATGTGTGTATATGTGTGGAGGGTGAAAAGGTTGAGACATTGGACCAGGGTCACACTTATAAAATGTGGGGGTCAACAGCAAAGATCATCTGGGGTCAAGCCCGTAATGGGAGCCATTTTTCATACGGCGCATTCCTCATCCTGGCCTCTGAGGTAGGGGCGAGAGTGGAGTAGTGAACTGCACAAAATGGCATTTCAATGTGCGTAACCTCTCGCCTCGCGGCGTCCCCTCTTGACAGGCAATGGCAGGTCCTTCTCATCTCTCTCCGGCTGCCTCGTATATCACTCACAGCCTTTGCCCACCTCTCTGTCCCTGGAGACGGAGGCCTGAGAGAGTGAGAGGGAGAGCGCGGGTGATGCGAGCGGACTGCTTTTCAATCTAGCAGCTACTCAACAATCAGGAACACATCTATCACTGGTCCTAAAAGTAATTTTGAACCCAGTGACACACATACACGTGTACCTGCGGCCTGTGATATAGATGAATTGTCGGCGACAACCGCCGGGCTGCCTTCAACATTAAAAGCAGCATCAAGTCCAGCACATACACTCTAAGAAGTAAGAGTTCTAGAATGGTTCTTCCTGAAGGGCTGAAGGTCTACCCAGATTGATTAGCTTCTGAAGAACCCTCTTGTAAAGAAAGGGTTTGACAAGGGCTCTTTGTAAGACTGAAGGTTCCATTAAGAACCTTTTCCAATTAAGGATTTCTTCAAGGATCGTTGAAATCCTCGAAGGACTCTTCATCAAGGGTTCTTTGGACCACAATACAAAAGAGTCCTGGATTATAGAAAAAAAAAAAAACCCTTGGTAGAACTTCCCAAGTGTGTTCTAAATGAAACCAGTGGAATACAAAAAAGTTCTTGGGTTCTAGACAAAACCCTTGGAATATAAAGAGGTTCTCTGTAGAACCTCTTGGTGTGTTCTACATGAAACCATTGGAATTCAAAAGAGTTCTTCGTAGAACCCCCCGTGTAGGTTTGAGTTAACACCCTTGGAATTCAAAAGATTCCTTGGGAAAACGCCCTAAGTGGTTCTTGGTAGAACTCTTTGGGTGGGTTCTAGATAAAACCCTTGGAATATAAACAGGTCCTTGTAGAAATCCACCTGGATGGGTTCTTGTTAGCACCCTTAGGAGGTGAAAAGTCTCTGGATAGAACCCCCAGTGAGGGTTTTGGGTGGAACCATTACATCTAGAAGGGTTCTTCTTTAGAGTGTGTCACATGGGGTTCTGGGAGAAACCTTTCACAGACAGTTCTAGGTATAACCCTTTATGTTGGGTACTAGGAAGAACCCTCTGAAAGGCTTCCATTAGAAAACTTTATAAAAGCTTCTACCAGGAACCGCAACAAGCCGAAGAACCCTGGTTCTACTGAGCACCTTCATATTTAATAGTGCAGACCGAGCTGGCTGAGGTAAAAAGCAGAGTGAAGAGACTGCAGTGTTGTTCTCCTCTGTAAACTCAGACAGTCCAGCCACTTGGTGGCACTAGCAGCCAAAATCAATGAGAGGAAACAGAGGGAGTGTGTCTGGTGTAACAGATAGAGCTGTATGAATATTCTGTTTCCATAACATGGCATCAAGCATGAATATTCTCAACAGCAGGCATAGGAATATCAAAATAAATCATGTGCTGTAAACATCTTATTAAAGATGAATATTTGAATTTCAGGGCTGCTGTGAGAGTAGCAAGGTCTGCCAGGAGCACTGTGGGTAACTTCATGCGAGGCGGGTAGAGAGGCACATTCACACACACATGCAGTAAATGCATCTGATAAAAAGCCCTTTGTGTGCCAGTGCAGCTTTCACTATCAGCCTCTTGTTACTGGTGAGGCAGCAATTAGAAGTGAAACACTTCTGAGGACAGGGGCGAAGCTAGTTTGTGATTCAGGTCATGCTCGAGCCTAAATGTCATTGGCCAGAGTGCAGCAGGTTAATTGAAGGCGTCTTGTCATCATGGTCTGCTTCGCTGAGATAGTACTGGGAGAGAGGAGGGGGGGGGGGGTTGACCCATCCTAAAATCTGATTGGCTAGGCCTGCACCCCTGCCTCTTAGCACTTGCATACCCTCCCACACACACGCACATGTGTGCATCTATTCTCACCTTCCCGCTGTGCTGCTCAGCAATAATCAGGGCATATGCATTCATTATTATTATGGAGGTGGAGTACGACAATCTCAATACTGATGATGTAAAGGAAGCCGTTGCATTTTATTTTACTCAAATATAATTTGACTGCCTATCCAGAGTAGAGCTGAAACAATTAGTTGATTCACCAGTTAGTCAATTAATCATTTAAAGCCTCCTCTGTTAAAAAAAAAATGCATTTTACTTATTGTTTCTTTGCTGGGATGTTTGACCTTCACTGTGCAGAATGATGTATGTGCTGCAGGGCAGAACAATTAATTGAATTTTTTTTTTTTTTTTTTATCAAAATTGCAAAATGGCCTTCTGCAATTTTCAAATCGCACGTGACGCAATATTTCTTAAAGGTCAAATGTGTGTCAGAATACCATTTTAAATTAAATATTGTGGTGCTCCTGAGATTTCTTGGCCCAAACATGAAACATCTTTGTTTGGTGCAGATTCTCGCAAAAATCACACCAGAATCATTTTAATTTGTTTTTTACAATAACAGAAAAATTACTGAGGATTTTTTTTTTTCTAAATCGTTAATTCCTGGTGTGCAGAGTGTGACACTAGAAGTCTGTTTCATCTGCTAAAGGAGGAAAGTTGCTCTGTACTCAGCTTAAGGGATGGTTCACCCCAAAATAAAAATATATATATATTTCCCTCCTGGCATGTAGAGCTGTTTATCCATCTAGAGTTTTGGAGATATCAGCCCTTGAGATGTCTGCCTTCTCTCTATTATAATATCACTTTACTTGTAGTGCTAAAAGCGCCAAAAACTATGTTTGAAAAATTCAGTAGCAGTGTCTCTTTACAGAAATCATGACCTGGTTATGCAAGACATCCATAGACCTCGTTGTGAACAGTTTTATGATGAACTACTTTCTTTCTAGTAGAAAAGAAAGTCAATGATATTGAAGGGGAGGCAGACATATCTACAGCCAATATCTCCGAAACTCTGCAACTCACACCAAAAAAAACTCTTAGATGGATAAAAAGCACTGAAGGCCAGAGGGAATGCTTGTATTTTTGAATTTCGAATTGCTCCTTTAAATCTGAGTGTAACACACCTGTGTACAGGCAAGTTTTTCTGACATCACAACTAGTTTAGTCTGAAAGCCAAGTGTAGCCATTTTTGACAGAAATTAAATAAAAGTATTATTATATGTCTTAAAGTTCTTCTCTCGGCATGTTTTAAGTGGTTTATTTGGTAAAATGTCAGGCTTTCAAATATGAGGTTTTGCTGTTTTTCTCTATTTAATATAATTGCAAATTGAATATCTTTGTTTATTTTTTGTAAACAAAAAAAAAAATTCAAGAAGTCACCTCAGGATTGTCAAGTTGAATTTTATTCATTTGGCCCAATGTCACATCATAGTTTGCCTTAGCGTTCGCCTCCGACTGGCTAGTGCTTGTTGCCTGCGTTTGTTAGGTTGGTTATGGAGGCCATTTCTCATGCATATGAATACAGGTGTGCCTTGAAATTTTCACTTGCCGTTTGGTGTGGCTTGGACAGAAAAGGTCTGATGAACTACTGCTTTAGACCCTCAATTAATATGGAAAAACTCACCCCAAAAATCCCTTTAAGAGGCGGAAAAAAATTGGATGAAACCTCAGGGAGAGCCACAGAGGAGTGATCCACCTCCCAGGATGGACAGATCTGCAATAAATGTCACGCATACAGAACACAACAGCAAAATCACATTACACACAGACTTTGATGGCATTTTTTATGATAATCATAAAATAATTAATCACTAAATATAGAAAATAAGCACATGTTGCAGCCCTAATTCAAATCAGTTTATCATTCTCAAATATCCATAGATGTTTTTAGAGGTTCTTACTGGAGCACAATCTCACTTTATGTGCAAATATATGTTAAAAGATATATTTGCTCTTTGATGCTTTTGAATTCAAAAAGGTAAAGAAATATTTTACAGTTCTGATACACCAGATGTCAAACAAAACCTCAGAAAATCATTATAGAACAAATGCAGCAGTCATTTAAATTCTAGACAAATTATCATTGTTTCGACTGCAGTCACCGTGTTGGGGCCTGTAATCCATTTAGACAATCACTAATGACAGTTCTTGAGAGTGAGAGTCTGATAAAATCCATCCGTCCAGCTGTCAGCAGGGCTGATACTGTAATTATTTGTATTTCGTTTCAAATGTTACACTGTCACTGTGAAGTCTGGCAACGTGGAAATATTACGTGGTGATGGAACACAGATGTTAGACTCATTTTTACTCTGTATTTGTGAAATATTTTTTTTCAGAATGTCCTCCATATTGTTCCAGCATGTACCTCATTCTGTTCTGGTAATTAGTCGGAAGCTGTTCCCCTTTATAAATATTAATTTTCTCGTCTTTCTTTGCCAAAGCCTGAGGCGTCCCGCGCAGGTGTTTTGTGAATAACATGGAGGACGACCGGCTAACTGCTGCAGAAACAGGAAGTTGCTATAATAACTGTTGTCCCCAGTGCACCCTGGGTAATAATCAGCCCTCATTTGTCATAATCGCAGGTAAATACTCAAGCACGGCTGCACTGGTCCTAGCAGTACGGCACTGGCACATTTAAGACATTAAGTTTCCAAAAGGGTTTTTTCTTGAAGGGCTGAGGTTCTACCCAGAACCATTTCCTTTTGAAGAACCCTTTTTTGAAGAAATGGTTTGCCAAGGGTTCTAATGGTTCCATTAATAACCCTTTTCATCCAAAGAATCCTTTTAGAAGAAAGAGTTCTTCAAGGATTGTTGAAATCCTTGCAGAACTTTCTAAAGAACTGTTATGTGTGCGTCAAGGGTTCTTTGTACCATGATATAAAGAGGTTCTCGGTAGAACCCTTTGAAAGGGTTTTTGAGAGAACCCCATAGGTCAGTTCTACATGAAACCTATGGAATGTTAAAAGGTTCTCTGCAGATCTCCCTGGGTGGGTTCTATCTAAAACCACTGGAATATAGTGTGTCCTCTTGGAATATAAAGCGGTTTTCGGGAGAACCTCCTAGGCTGGGTCTTGTTAGCACCCTTCTAAGGTGGAAAGGTTCTGGATAGAACGCAGAGACAAGGTTTTTGGTGGAACCATTACATCATAGAAGAGCTCTCTGTGGAGCCTTTTATAAGGGATTCCGTGTCAAACCTTTCCCAGGTGGTTCTAGGGATAACCCTTTATGCCACTTTATGCTTTATAAACTGGTTCTCCTATGGGGACAAGCTGATGAACCCTTTATGGTTCTAGTTAGAATCTTTATTTGTAAGAGTGCAGTGACGGCAGGGGTCCACAATCATTTTTCACTCATTCTTGTATTAAGTGAACAGGCGTCGGGGTTGTTCTCCGTGGCTTGTTAGTGTTTACAGACACAACAGCAGAAATGAAAAGGGCAAGTCATGGCAGCATAGCAAACGCCGGATTCAAACTCGGGTCGAAGTACACGGGCGGTTACATGAGTGTAGTCAACCATCAGGGGTCCGCATGAATTATTTATAAGGTAGTTTACAGTATTGTTTACAACCTTCCCTTCCTTGATTGCTTGTTGAGGAAAAAAAAATCAATGATCCCTGTATTTAGTGCATCATAATTTAATAACAGATGAAGTCAGACTTTATTGCTAAGAGGAGTCGTGTTGCTCAGGCTCTTGCTGGCTGGTTATGAAATGTACAAAGCCAAAGCCCGAGGCGAAGTTTCTCTGTTGTGCTTGCCATCTCAGTGAAGAAACTCTGAGATAAGACAAATGGTTCAAATGACCTTTGAAAAGATCACCATCTCTCAGTTCGCCTGAGAGAGGGAAGGCAAGAGGGAGAGGGAGGATAGAGACGGGGGCTATTTCTATATAGCGAGGGATAAAAGTGGATTCCCAAACTGTGCGAGTGTGTGCCCTATTCGTCTTCCCCCCTCCGAATGCTTTCTGCTCCATTTACACAAGCTAAGTTTATTTGTCTCTGTCTAGGACTCAAGTGAAGCAGCAGAAGCAGAAGGGGGAGGGAGGGCGGAGGAATTAGAGTCTGACTTCGTTACTCATTAACTGACAACTCGTATGATTTTCTTTCATTTCTCGGTTTTTAATGAAGAACTTTAGGTTACCCCTCACCGCAGAGGGTGTCCACCCTGCACAGCTAGCTGCTAGCTCTGCCGGCCACATGGGCCTTTCATGGTGCTCATTACGGTCCAGTCCTGGGAGAGTCCGTATAGCTAGCTACCTCTCAGTTGTACGCCCACTCCCAGAAGCCATTCATCTGTGTTTGAAATTTCTGGATTGCTCTATACTGTGAGCAAAGACATTTTTTAAACAAAAGTGCCATAAAGAGTTAACAGATATTGAAAGACTTGTACAAAATGTGTGAAGATTTTTGAGATGGATGTAGCCATCGGCAAGTGCAGGCTTCATTTCAGCAGATTTTTGTGTACAGTGTGCACCAAGAGAGACTTAACTTAATTTTTTTGTAAATATACACTCATTCAGAATTTGATGCCTGCAACATGTTCCAAAAAAGTTGGAACAGCTGCAGGTTTGCTACTGTGTTATATCATCTTTTTGTTTAACAGCAATTGGTAAGCATTTGGGAACTGAGGACACTATTAGTTGATATTTTGAAAGTGAAATTCCTCTTTTTCTTGCATGATGTATGACTTCTTGTGCTCAACAGTCCAGGGTCTCAATGAAGCAAAGGCTTTATAAAGTCTTTCACTGCTCTACTTTGGTCATTTTAAATAGATAGTACTTCATTGATCCCAATCTTGGAAATTCTTAAAAACTTTTTTTCATACTTGTACTTGTTATTTATGGATGGCAATATCAATCTGTCCGTTGGTCGACCGACGAGTCCACCGCTGAAATATCAGAACTATCCAATGGATTGACGTAAAATTTTGTACACACATTCACGGTCAACATTCTCCTGACTTCGGTGATCCCAAGATGTTTCTTCTAGCGCCACCAAAATTTTAACCTGTCAAAATGTTTTGACCAAATACCTGCAAAACTAATGGCATTCCCACCAGAGATGCACGCCACACTTTTTTCAGTTCCCAACTAAATTCTGATACCTGAATTTGGATATCTGCTGATACCAATATACTGATACCAGGGTGTTTCACATCCAGTCAGTTTTTATCATCTGGAGAGCTTAGTGTCCATGTTGCTAACTTCATGCTCCAGAGCCTGTGGGATGATGTTCTCTCACCATTGTTGGGTGCTGTAGTATTCTGGATTGTGATATTCACTTGTGCTGCACACAAATGTAAAATTAGTTAGTATTTGTAGTAAGTATGTGTTCAGAACTTGGTGGTTTCACTTTTGTTCTGGTTTATTAGTGACCTAACTAGTACATTTCTTCACAGCAGCTGTATTTCGCGATCGTTTTTCCAGCTTTGTGTCCCCTGTGTTAAATCATAGTCAAGTTTTAACGTGAATGCTGCTTTTTGACTCTCATTTCATGCTACTTTGCATAATATTTATAAGTAATAGAAACATACGACTAAAGAAACTGGATTGTTACATGGATTATGATGTTAGTTTGATTGATGAGTCAGTATCAGCCTCTAATAGCCTGCCAATATTGGATCAGATCGGTCCCAACTCTAATTCCCATCAGCCTCAGCTTTGTATTTAGTGTTAAATAGCATGTCCTAGCATGTTAACAAAGTTACCTGCTTAGCACCATCATGCTAGCATTGTTATTTTAAATGTGTTGGCATGACACTAGCATTATGATCAAAGTACTGCTGTGCCTACATACAGCCTCGCAGAGCTGCTAACATGGCTGGAGACTCTTGTCCTGTTAAAAATTCAACTTTGCCCCCTCTACTTTTATAGTTTCAGTTTGATATTTCTTACTAAAATCATTTTGGACACAAAATCTGGATGAGAGAAGAGATGAGTGGATAAATATTTTAATATATTACTATGAGTTACCTTCAACTTTTACCAGAGGCTCACAGCAATAAGCTTAGCAAGCAGCAGCAAGTGCTTTGCAGACTTTTTTTTTGCCCCATGTTTTGCCTCTCAGGCAGCACACAGTCCACCTTATGTTATTGGTGGGGGTTGTTGAGGCAGCATAAGAGGAAGACTGCAGTTGCAACATGGGGCTGAAAAAGATATTTCACATCATCTGTGTGTTTTTGTTTAAAAAAAAAATCTTTATTTTTGCTCACAGTTAATATCTTAATTTCATATGTTCCTTAAAGGAGAGTAGAAATTAACATCAATCAAAGATAAGTCACTAAAGGACACTGCTCTTTGTGTAACAGGCTTACTTTATTTATCATTAGGAATCAGCCAAGGAAACTGAACATGATTTTGAGTAGGGATAGTGCATTATAATGATGCAGAGATTTCCATAATACTTCATTTTGTTATACAACCTTGACATGAAAAGCAAAGTATGATAACCAATTTCTTATATCTATATTTGTATGGGTGCCTATATGGATTTATATACTTGTATATGTATAATATAATTGTATTATCCTTTGCTAACAATAGAACACACAATAAACAATTTAATAATTCTGTCTGCCCTTCTTCTGACCAAACCCACATCCTTGCATAAAGCTTTGAATGAAAGGGGCACTTTGTTAGTTAAACCGTCATAGTATCGGTTGCTTAAAACTGGGGTTCCACCGTTGAAATTGTTCTACTGCTGCACTAACTGCTGGGTAAGTGCATCAGCTAAATGCTTATTTGTGTTAAATGCGGTGCCACAACAGGGTGTTTCCTGCCTCGCAAAATTAAAATGTGAAACGACTTGTGCCTTCACATGATGTAACCTATTAAACTTGTTGGTGTGTGTGTGTGTGTGTGTGTGAGGGGAATACGAGGAGAAGATGAAGTCCGGACAGCAGCATCACTTGTGCCCCAATTAGCAATGCGGGGCTTTGAATGGGTCTTTAACCTTAGCGGAGCTTAATCATGTAATTAACGAGAGGGGGGGAGCTGCCTGTCTAATGGAACCCTCCCGCTAGAAATATTCCCTCCAAAACATCGTCTAGACTCCATGTTTTCTGAGACAAAGACATCATTTGTGACCTTTAAGACAAGGAGAGGGGTTGCTACCTAAGGCATTAGTCTTTTATTTAGCAGTGCGCTGTTCTAAATTAACTTCTTATTGTTATTCGGTCTGTGTGCAGGTACGTGTGCATGCATACCTGGATGTGTAAAGCTGTAAACATCTATAATGTTCATCTACACTCTTATAAATAAAGGTGCTATATAGAACCATATAGGGTTATTTAGCTTTTTCCCAGAAGAGAACCGTTTTTGATTCTAGGTAGAATCTTTTATAAAGGTTCTGCCTTTATAAAAACCTTTCATGGGGTTCTACCAAGAAGCCAACATAAAGGAGCCCTCTCTGGGTGTTCTATCCAGAAACTTTCCACCTTGTAAGGGTATCAACACGATCCCACCAAGAAGATTTTAGGGTAGAGTCCCTTTTTCCACCAAAATAGTTCTGGTTCTTGAACCAATTCCTTTCAAGATGATTGGAACCTTGGTGTTACCTTGTGAATCAGCCTGTGTTTCCATTAGTTTTGAATGGAACCACTGAAATCAACTGTCATCAACAGAGTGTTGCACGATGAAGAACGACCACTAGAACATGACACACCCACTTTGGTTCCAAATGAAAGCCTGCTATTTTTGTTTCCCGAAGGGAACCAACTCTTCCGATTAATCTAATCTAATTTTTAGTGGAAATGCTCCAAATGGTTCAAAATTAAGTGCTTGAACTGGAACGGGGCCAGTTCCATGTTGGTGTAAAAGGCCCATATGAGAGGTTCTACAGAGAACCCTACTATGGTGCAATGGTTCCACCCAGGACGCTCTCTGGGGATTGTATCTAGATTCTTTCCACCCTCTAAGGGTTTCATGTGGAACCTGCTGAAGGGGTTCTACCAAGAACAGTTTCATATTCCAAGGGTTTTATCTAGAATCCACCCAGTGGGATCTAATTTAAAATAACCATTTTAACCTATAACCTTCTGAAGGTTCTACAAAGAACCATGATGTATTCTACAGATGAGACAAAAACACAAGAACACAAGTAAAATAAATTTCAGATACATCTATAATTAAAAATTCTATTTGAAACATGATGAGGATCTTTTAACACCCAAGCTTTCAGCAACTCTTAAAGAACGGGGAAAAGGGTTTTTCGGTGCTTAATAGAACCTTTAGTCTTACAGAGAACCTTTGATGAACCATTTCTTCAAAAAAGAAGCAAATGATTGTGGGTTGAACCAGAGCCCTTCATGAGGAACCATATAGGAACCCTTATTTTTTAAAGTGTATGTAAGTATTTGCATACCACTGTCACGATTGCCCACCCGGGGTCTCTGCTGATGGCTGATTACCCACCGCTGGCATTTAAACAGCGGTTGTAGGACCCACTTGGACATGCCACACATCAAGCTGGCTGATTGGTTGTTTACAGCGGCCTTGCTTTTAATTGCTCATCAAATTATTGGCTTAATGATAAGACATGGGAGATTGAAAGGGACATATGGATTCGGACAGTGGCCATCAAACGCTTGCCCACCACATTGCGGTTTTGCGTCTGTGGTGACTATTAGCCAAACAAGCTGAGGCCTATTTAGCAGTAATCAGCAGAAGCACTGTGGAAGATAAAAATCAGCCGTGGGCATTATTTTCCCTTCAGCCTTCAAGAGTGACAGGCCTATTATACAGTGCATGGAATTTATGAGATGATCATCTTTGATGGCCTGGATGTCCGTCGTTCGCTGTAATGTTTTCTATGGTAATGATGCTTCCCCTCTGCCTAAGACCACAAAACCGCCATCCGCCTTGTGACTCCATCTCTCTGCTGAAAAGTGATTGTTGACGGCTCCATTAAGGGGTGAAAAAATATTTTCTTTCTCCCTCCACCCCCTCCCACCCACTCAGAAGCTTTATATATTCACTCTTCAACTGAGCTTATTTATTGTCATCTTCTTCGGTGCGGGGATGCATCAGGTTTGAACTTGTCGCTTTGATGGGGACGGGGGTGATTTGAATCGACCTTGATACAACTCCTGCGCATGGGGAATGTAGCATTGCCGTGGTACAGGGAATCAAAAGCTGTGGCCTGGAACAGTGCATGCTGTTTGTTGGTCATTATGGCTGCCCTATAACCAGGCCACAGATCTCACATCCATCAGAGGCGCGTCTCATCTATCTAATGAAAGAAACTGTCAGGATGTGTGTTAGATTTACAGCAATACATCAGTGGATTTGCTTAAGGGTGCATACTCACAACAATCATCGGTTTTTATCTAGAACGTGAGGAAATAAGATCATGTTTGATTGAGGCTCAGTATTAAGATCTGAGGGACTCCTAGACAGGGCCGGATTAACCTGTGAGGTAGCCCAGGGGCTGCTTTTGATCCTGTATTCCCTTTAGATACACGAGGCACATAGCTCATGGCAGTCTACATGAGGCAACATTAGCCCCATACTCCAACTAGCATTTCTTCTATGCTGCAGTACCGCCATGTCTCCCGCTATGTGTCACTTAATCTCTGGTAATTTGATTAAAGGCACATATATTTAAAATATGCTCTATCATAGTGAAATATAAACTGAAATAATAATGCGGTCAAAACAAAATTTTGACACAGAGGATCGCAACATGATCGAGTGCCCTGTAGGGTGCCTTTCTAGTGGAGAAAGGCAATGCAGTACCGTATAACATGCCCTGCATACAAAGAAAATTATTTGGGCTCTACGTGCCTTGAAATAGTAATATAGTTCCCTGTATGTCTTTATTAGAGTTGTAGTACAGTCAAACAATTTAATTGAAACCAGGAATTGGAAGTGTTTCACCTTAAATCACTGTTTTTCCGCCCTTTTGAATAAAAGTAAGAAGGCCCCATTTACAATGAGTTCAATTCATATTTATTGTCATTAACACCATGCAAAAAATATTTGCACTGGGGCCCAAAGCCGGCCCTTGGATTTTGGTGGCTCGAAACAAGATTTTGTTTGCGGCCCCAAAACAACTCCCTGTGCCACCACCAGTCACACACACTGTTCAGAACTGAATGAATGTACACATATTGCTTGTTAGATATGTTAGTAATGTTTTCTTACAAATATTACTTATAGCTGAAACATTTTTTCATTAGAACAAGCTTGATTTCTTGCTGTCTGCTTGCTAGCTAACCTGCGTTACCATGGCTACACACAAATAATGATGATGATTTTTTTTTTAATTTTACTATATAGTATTCTTTTTTTTAAGAAATTTTTAAAAATAATGGGGGTAAATCAACTGAAAACTTGTAAGGACTGTAAAATGAGATCGGTTTACTCCGTGTTACTGTTGAATACTAAACAACTGTGTGTAGTAATTGTAGTAATTAGAAAACAGCAGAGCACGAGTAGAAAAACAAGGAAACGGAGATAGAGGTGTTTTCGAAATTAATTTTCAACAAAAATGTCAAGAATTCACATATTATGAGTAAAACATTTCATTTCTTTTAACAGGGAGGAGGTGGACACCGTTGTGGGGGCGAGCCAATCACAATTATGTTGCGCTGCTGGATTGCGCTGCGTACTATAGCCCTACAGCACTTTGTTGCCTCTATTAATGTCCTTGAACTTGCTGCAGGCGAGCAGAATCCCTCCTTTATCCTCTTACTGTTTTATTTTACCGTGCAGTTCGCAAGGTCAAACATGAGTATTTTCTGAACTAGAGGTCAGTCCCATCCTCTCTGTCAAACTGGGTCTTGTCATTTAGCATGTCAGAGTTCAAACAGATTAAATTCAGGATTCAGTCTGTTAAATGAACTCATTTGAATGAATTACTTGTCAATTTGAATGTGTTGCTTGCTTGTGCTTTTTTTTTTATTAAATGTATGGATTTCTTTGGACAGCTTTACATATATATTGCTTTATATATTTTCTGCTTCTTTCTTATTCTAGATAAATTTTAGACACGTACTTATCGATAGAAATGCTAAATGCAGTCGTGCATGAAAGTGCATATGTTCAGAACATATAACAAATAAGCACCCCAGTTTCTTTCACTTTCTTTATCTAATCCATCAGGTCATTAAGTACTGAGATAAATTTAGATCATATTTTATGTTAAATGAGGAAAGACTATCTTTATTTTAGGTTTTAAATGCGATACAAAACTATCTGTTGCAGCAACGCAACAGTGTGTGGGTGTTATTTTAATATGATACAAAGTCAACATGTCAGCGTGCATTTTGACGCAAAGTCAAATTGTTTGTATTTTATCATCAAAAACAAAAAAACATCTCCAGTCATGAACATTTATTTGTTTCAAACTTGTTTTATCTCAGACTGAAACAACAGAGAGAATATGAAATCTGACCTCAGAGGTTTGGATCTTTTGACACCTGTTTTTCACGATGGGAATCATGGCAGTAATTGCTTTTGAGGGGTCCCTGATCCATTTACACTACACTCTGCTTTCCAAAGCCGGAAACATGATTTGTATTTGACACATGTCCTCTTTTCATCTCCTTTTATGTCTGAGCGGTCTTTGTGATGATGTTTATTTGGGGTAGACGTCGCCTTTGAGTTTGAGACCCTCGGGGAGGGCGGATTGATTTAAAAGACAGAATTATTGTTTATTTTCTATCTGGGGCTTTTATGCTCGATCTACGCACATCAACAGTTTTTACATATACGATATTTTTTTCCACACATCATTTCAAAGGATCCATAAGTTTGAGTCAATGAAATTAGCTTCCACAAAAAAAAATCCAGTATAATAATAAAAAACGGATCAATTCTTCCTGTGGAGTTACGGCCCCCTCTCTTCTAACAGTGTACACAGACGCTTTGTAATCATACCAAACACTGAACCACACAAACGCAGAAGAACCAGACACTATAAACACTTGAATTGCAATCCAATATCCTCTCTGTTTTTCTCCACTTTGGATCTTGAACATGGAGGTGTGCATTCCAATTATCCTTCGTTGAAACATGAATGCCAAAGAGTGAAAACAATATCCTGAAAAAAAAATGCAGAGGAGTTTGTCTCCCAGCTGCAGAGGAATCCAGTTAGACTATACACCCTTAGAAGTAAAAGTAAGAAATAGAACTATAAAGGGTTCTTCAGTTTGTCCCTATAGGATAACCCTTTTAGGTTCCTGGTAGAAACATTTATAAAGATTCCACCTGGCAACCTCGCAGAGGGTTATACCCAAAATCCAACGTAAAGGGAACCATATGTGAAAGGTTCCACCCAGAACCCCCTGTGAGAGATTCAACAACGGAGCCTTTCTATGGTCTAATGGATCCAGACAGGACCCTCTCTGGGCCCTTTTCCACCAAATTGGCTCTGGTTCTTGGCACCTTGATACTATCTAGTGACCAACCTGCGTTTCTGCAAGTTTTCAGTGGAACTGTTGTAATCAAGGATGTCATCAATAGAGGGCGCTGCACAATGTACAACAACCTGTAGAAAGTGACACGCCCACTTTCTTTCATTCTTAAGGAAAACGATTTTTTGGTTCCACTTAGAATCACCTTCCAAGGGTGCAAACAAGAACTCACCCATGGGTGTTCTACCGCAAACCGTTTTATATTTTCAAATGTTTTATGTTTTACCCACCCAAAGCCTTGCTTCTTGAATTGGTTCCATATCGGTTCCACTGAGGGTTTCATCTTGAACCCAGCCACAGGGTTCAACCAAAAACCCTTCTATATTCCAAGGATTTCTCCTATCCCCTAATCATCTTGTCTTCTGAGGGTTCTATGAAGAACCATGATGTATTCTGGAGATGATGCAAACCATTGTTGAATCTGATATATTGTTGCAAACATGAGAATTACCAACTTAAACAAACAGTCCAGCAGAGTAGGCATGATGGGATATGTGGGCCATCACTACAACCTACAGGGAACCCTTATTTCTCAGAGTGTATCTGAGGGAAGAACTGGAGAGCAGGGGACAGAAAGGGACCAATCAGACGTGTCTGCTGTCTTATGGTGGGTGTATAGTGGCCATGTCATTGGCATCCTCACAAGAATTGGACTCTGAGATTTAGCAAACATCTCTTTTTCTCATTTATCCCCGCCCAAACTCTTTCAATCCATTTATCAAAGCAGCCACCGTTTTTCCCTCAGTTTTTCCCTATTCTTACATATTTATTCATGCCTCGGTCTCTTTGGATGATGTGAAAATCGATGCCTAGTCCATGTTCGTGTCCTTCTGTAAAACATTTCTTCCAAAGTTGTCTTAGAAAGAAAACTTCTGCAAAATGTGAGGACAGAGATCAAGTCTTTGCAGTTTGTAATGTATGCTCGGTCAGACGCACACATGCCTCTGTGTGTCTGTGAAATGGTAATTCTTTTTTCTTCTGTTCTGTTGTTTTGTGATTGTACATCCATAAAGGACACACATATACATATTGAGAGAGAACCTTTATCTCCCTCTTTAATACTGGCTGATTTATCCTGGCGGAGCACAAGGACGATAGCCTCCTCAGGCTGTGAATCATTCTTGCCAGCTGACTCTAATCACCAGCTAATTAATAGTTGATGTGCTGGCTTACAACAACACGACTGCTATTAACCTGTACATGCTATTGATTTAGCCTCGCTTTAGGTGCTTCGGCGGATTCTTCTGGGGAAATTGGACGCTGGGGTTCTGATATTCTAGGAAATCAAAGTTTGAAGTGTTTGCTCACACTCACACTTGCTGAAAGTTGAACTGAGGCCTGAGTGCTGATTGATGTACTGTTGCCCTGGATTCTATATTCAACATTGAATCCACTGATTCTTTGTGATTGGAGTAGAGGCCTGGTCAGTTCAAAACTGCAGAACATCAAGTATATTTTGCATCTGACCGTATGTAAACACCTGCAACAAGATAGTGATGATAATATGGTCAACATCTTTACATCAAAAGTTCGACATCTAGGAAACATTGTCCATCAACTTTGACTGCATTTGAGCATGAAGCATCATCAATGGAAATACAGAGTCCGCCTTCCCATGTCTCGCCAGAGTCTTGCCATCTGTCGGCTCTGAACACAGTCCGCCTGTCAAGTGCTTGATCTGGGATGTTGTGGTGGAGCAGTTCTCTCTAAGATGTGGTACGGCAGTCTCTGATTTCCCAGCCTGAGTCCCATTTCATTCACTCCATTTTCCTCTTCACACAACTCGCAGTGCTTGGTCCAGCTGATCTGACTGGCTGGTCGAAAGATGCCTTGTGTATTGTTGATGGTCTCAGAGTGTGCTGGTCTTTAATACAAACCCCAAGCTTCCATTTCTGATGCCTATGAGTGTGTTTCTGTCATACAAATACAATACAAATCAACTTATGGCTCACTTACACAATCATTCACAGTTCAACGTACATTGAAGTCTGATCTCTGCATCTGAACCCATCTTAAGGTGAAGTGAGCAGCCATTTCTGGCACCTGTGGAACAAATTCGGGTTCAGTATCTTTCTCAACTTGGGGAGCAGAGGTTTGATTGAGCTGCCAACCTTGCAATTAGTGGACAACCCACTTTCCAAGTTCTATGACGTCTTTTGAATAAACTCAGTTCCACGAGTGGTTAAGCTCATTGTCTCAGAGAGGCTTTTGACAACAAAATTCTGAGAGCTTTTGTGACTAACTTGCGATAGGCTGCTTCTGTCACACTAGCACATTAGTGGTGGTGGTGGTTGTTCACCATCTAGACCTGCAAGGAGTCACTTCATCACCAAAGCTTCTAGACTAAAATATTTTACGATTACACTCATTTCAGTTCCGTTGTTTCACTTTCTGCTGTGACCAGGGCTCAGCAAATGACTTGCAAAAGCAGATTGTCTTGTGTGGAGGTGAAATCCAGGTTTTTCATGCTTGAGTTAACCAGTTCCATGGTTCTTTTATTTTGGACAGTGACATACATTTATAGAATAATGCTTTAACTTGTTTTAACAGGAGGGCTTTGTGCAGAGCAAGGATTAAAATAAAAAACGTGTTTTGAATGAAATGACACAGTATTACACTGCAAAATTGACAAAAAATAGATCATTTATTTTGCAGTTTTTGACTCTGGTCTGTCTAATTGGTAGTCTGCCTGTAATGTTAACTGTGGCATGGCTGCGAAATGCTTTTAAATGGTGTATCCTTATCGTACTTATGTGACAGCAGTTTATAAGCACTGTTGTTAATTTTCTGAGAGATAAATTTACTGTTTAGCTTGAACAATCATAATACCAGATAAATCAGTGCTGTAGCCATTTGACAACCTAATCTACAGCTTTTCATCAAGAGGCTTCATTTGTCGCAGCTTTTTCTGCTGCCTTCATCTGTTCAGTTACATTAATAAATGAGTTTTCATAGGAAGACACGACTGCGGTTAAAATGCAAAAAATGAAAAAAAAAAAAAAAGGCCAAATAAAACCATCTCCCTGACGACGCATGTTTTACAGCTCACCGAGAGCCCGCTGAATTAAGCGCGATGCAAACACGGCAAATTGGATCAATTTGCCTCCTCTAAATAGATGTGATGCACGGAGCCTGAATGCTCAAATGAATAAGAAAGAATTTCAGAGTTTAATGATGTTGTTTTTGTTTGTGCATTTCTTTCCCTCTACTTCATGAAGGTTCCAGAAGATCAAGCGTAAGGAGGAAGAAAGATATCACATAACAAGGCGGCGTGGAGGCGCCGATTGTGGTGTCACGGGCTCTGTGCTGCAACCACCGGGAATGAAGTGACAGGCCGTGGTGGAGCACAGGGACAGAATCAAGAGGTGAGTGAAGCATATTAAACTGATAAGTGGCCATGCGGAAAATACTGAGGGCCGCACGCCAAAATGACATGCTAAGGCACATTTAAACACGTGACCGGGGGCGGGTTTAGAAACGGGGACCAAGTTGGGGTACAGTTTTAAAGAAGGCAGGCTCATTAATAAATCCTAAATATCTAACTTTAAATATTCAAATATGAAGTAATACATAAATAGTTGCTATTTGTAACAGCATATAGCCTACAGCTGTGGCCAGATTATGAGAAAATGGCCCTTCAACCCTGAGTTTGAGAAAGACATCAGGACTGAAGGAGATACAAAACAACACATCTGTGTTGTTTGTAGTTGTTTGTGTAGTTTTGTGATCATTTTGTTTCTTTATGTCGTTCGTCATACTATTTATAGGCGTTCTGTTTCTGTTCAGGTGTTTTATTTTTATTTTTATTTTATTTTTATTTCACAGAGGTTCAGTGATCCAGCTACAATGATAAAAAGCCAAATAACACCGACCTTTCATGTGACACTAAAACAGACATGGAGAAAAACAAATTTGTAAAGGATAATTTCTTCCATGCATTAATGTATAGATGTGTACACTGCAGACATTTCTCAGGGACAAGCCTGTCATTGTTGTTGACATATTGATCAAGAATGGCCCTCCTTTTGTGCAGACGGTCTGGAACACTTAATGATCAACATGGAACACAAAGCTTCCCAGCAGCGCGGACACATTGACAGCCTGTGATTAAATCAGTAACAGTGGCAGCATTGTTGACGACAAAGATGATAGCACTGAGGGCACTCATCAAAGGAAAGCAGCAGCAGCTTACCACCAATGCACACACTCGCAAATAGATGTTCATGGATGCTGATGGAGGAAATTAATTTGAGCTAAAAAATGCAGCATTTATCATCAAACTGAGTGGTCACCAACACAGAATTCTGCAGACCTCATGAATAATTGTTTCCAAGCGTTATGTTTTGCCTGTCAGTCAGAATTGCTCTGCGTTAGCTGTAATACATCTGAATTAAGCGCCTGGTGGCACTCTGTCACGTACACCCCGTCGTAAGCCGTTAAATACATAAATCGGGTTTAAATGAACACACACACCACTTGTCTTGGCTGGTTTGCAGAGTAATTCATCTTCCAACTCCATGATTCTGTTATGCAGTCAAATTGACAAGTAATCCATTGCTGGTGTCCTTGTTGTCAACATTAAGGTCATTTCTGATTGTTGCATTGAGTGAACAGACTTGCAGCTTTGCAACACTTTGCAGGGGGTGACGGCAGGCAAACGTATTGATATGTGAGTGATTTTGAGCTCTACAATGACAACCTGCGAAGACTAAAAAGTGGAGAAATGTTGAGAATGTGAAGATTTTAGGAGCTGTTCATGTCCTTGTATGTTTCAAAATCAAATAAAATAGTGGTTCTCAACCTGGGGGTCAGGACCCCTAATGGGGTCGTGAGATAATTCCTGGGGGTCACCAGATGGTTGTGGGGGAAAAAAACAAATAAAATGTTGTGAAAAGCAGCACAGAGTGAGAGTCAGGAGGCAAATCAGTCCGAGGGACAAGTACACTCTTAGAAATATAGATGCTAGAATTATACAAGGTTCTTCAACTCCCCATATGAGAACCCTTTTGATTCCTGGTAGAAGTTTATAGAATGGTTCCACCCAGAACCCTCTCTGCGGGGTTCTATCCAGAACCGTCCCACCATCTAAGGGTGCGAACTAGAGGCCACCAGTGTGTTCTACCAAGATCCTTTTTATATTACAAGGGTGTTGTCTAGAACCCACCCAGGGGGCTCTACCGAGAACCCTTTTTATATTGTGGCACAAAAAAACCCTTGGCAGACCCTTGACAAAAGAGTTCTTCCAGGGACAACCCTTGACAAACCGTTTTTTTTTTTTTTTTTTTCAAAGATTCTACAGAAGCAAATGGTTCTGGGTAGAATCTGAATCCTGCAGGAAGAGCCCTTTTGGAACCCTTATTTCTAAAGGTGTACCTAAAAATCAGCAAAGTAAACCACCAAAAATAACGTCAACTTTTTGTAACAAAATACGAGACAAACCACTCAGTTCAGCACTAAGCATGATGGGAAATGAGGCTGTATTTTAGTTTGTACATTACATCAGTGATATAATTCACCTTACTTTATAGATTGTTTGTGAAAGTCAAAGCGATGGTCTTGGTGTTTGATTATCTCTGGCAGAGGGGAGTGGGAGTCACAACCCCCGCCCTGATCATTCTGGTGGGGAGGTCGTCACATCCCAAAAATGTCGAAAACCATTGATTTAAAAGACCCTGTAATCACTGTCAATCCCAGCATCCTCTAATGATGACAATCCCTGTGTATTTGGCACAGTCACACTGTATTTCTTGGCATCTTTTTCATAGGGAGTGAAAGGTACAGGCCCATGCAGTACCTGTCAGGGGACTGTGCAAGTAGTGTATTACATGGTTTTGAACAAGTGTGCTCAGGCTTTAAATGGATTACAGCTCATTATCCCCAATTACTTTTCAGAATAAGCCCGGGAAATAGAGAGGAAAACCTGACTTGGTGGTTTGTTAAAACTGCTTTCAGGAAACCTTCACAGAGGTGCGAGATAGAGCTATAAAAAGATTCACTCTTTTTTCTTAATTAGTACACTTGAGAGGGCTGTTCATATTTCGAGGTCAAGATATTGAATCGTTGTTTCTTTATAAATAAACTCTTGAATTTATTTAACAGAAACCAGAAACTGATATTAATGCGTAGTGTTATTTTCGTAATTATTATTGAGTCTTTCAGTACAGGGATTTCCTTCTCATCCTCCTTGGCCTAGTAAAACAATATTTGATATGGTTTTGTTTGGTATTGGGACCCATTTTTGTCTACCTTCAGTTTTTCATCTTTAGCTGTTTTACAGCACGCATTTATTATTTGTTTTGATAAAGTTCAGTGCAAATGAGGTGAATTTCAATTGAATACCAAAAGAATTTGCAGTCAGCTCTAATCCGCAAAGCAGCCACAGAGCGGGGAGCCTCGTACAGATCTTGTTAGGTTAGACACAAACAAGTTGCGAGTACACAGGTATAGAGTCTGTACTCTCAAAAGCACCTGAGCCGTAACATCTTGTGTTGTCTCGGAGTGTTTTGGGGTGAACCTAAAAATATTGCTTGCCTGTCAAAGAGATCATATCCTATGAAGGGGATCACTGACTGGCTGAGAAACCCAGGAGCTCCCACCAGTAGAACATTTTCTGTTTAGTCCACACTGCTAGGAAGATCACGGGTGTCAGCTAAAGCCTTCTGTTTTTCGGCATGTGTTTGAACAGACGTCCTGTGGACAGGCCATGAAACTAACAGCAGACCTGTGCTCACACCAAACCAAACAAGCACGATAACACATCATGTCGTGTCCATCTCCTCCCAGGAAGTTGATGAGCTGCTGCGTGGTATGCATGAACTACTCCCATTATCCCTGTCAATGTGAGACTGTAGGATTGTGCACCATATTTTTTTAGAGATGGTTCATGCTGCTGTTTTACTCATGTTTCTGTCCCATCCTGTTGCTGTATTGTAGTCTTTGTCATTTTCAGTGTAGCTTTAACAATTTCTCTGTGCAGACAGTATTTACATTACCATATTAAAGGTTCAGTGTGTAAGATTTGTGCAAAGTTTTTGGCAGCAATGGAATATAATATCCATAAGTATGTTTACATTATTGTATAATTGCCTAAAGATAAAAAATGTTACCTTAGAATGAACCATTTATATCTACAGTGGAATCCATAGAATCCGCCATGTTGCACTGCTATGTTTCTACAGTAGCCCAGAATAGACAAACCAAACACTTGCTCGAGATATGGACTTCACATTTCGTGAGTTTCACGGCAATGATCAAGCTCACCACTAGATACCACTAAATTCAACACACTGGTCCTTTAAATTATCTTATTCACATGGTTTGGCAATTTCTACTACTACAACTACTTGAGATGCTCTATTAAAAAAAAAAAGTTATATATTTAAGGAAATGCTCTCACTAGTTAGATTAGATCAACATCGCCTCACTAAGTTTTTTAATTTTTGGAAGGAGACCAGCTAGTTTTTATGCTAAACTAAGCTAACCAGCAGCTGACTATATGCTAAAGGTAAAGCTACATGTAAGAGACATTTAGCTTCAACAAGCATAAAAACTAGAAATGGAAAAACAGCCAGCCTGGCTAAGGTAACTCTGTCCAAAGGTAAAAAATTTAGCCTGCCACCCCTTCTGAACCTCTCAAATTGTTTACCTTTGGACAGAGCTAGGCTTTCTGTTTCTTGCTGATATTAATCCGTTGGGTAAACTAAGATAATCAGCTAATGTAGGAATGCAGTATATTATAAAAAACACTTGTGGAAATGGGAGATATAACTGTTTTAAAAAATATTCAGGACACGTAATAAAATAAGGTGGAAGATAAAGGGTTTTAAATTTATTTTCTATTATAAAATAATACAAAGTAAATGGAACAAGAGAGACTAAATGCTTTTTTTTTTTAACTTTATCATCCATTTCTGACACTTTGATTGTCTTTAGCCCTATTTGTACTGATTGTAGTATTACCTGGGGACCATTAGTAATTTGTAATAACTGCAGAGGTTGTCTGTGATCGTAATTCGGTGTGAATCTGCCACGTTTGTAATTTGTAAGGTAAAAATTACACTGCAAATTGCCCACCATATTTCGCCAAACACAGAGGTCCTGTCTCCACATATTGTAAGTATAAGTTTTTAATCCGGCTCATACTGTCGGCAGACAGCGACACACCTGACACTGCAGCCTGATTAGGGCACGTCAGCTGCAGCCACTTGAGGGATAATTATCAAATCCGAGAATGCCAAGGCTATAGTTTGCCAACTTAACCTGTGTGTTGCTATTTTCTGAAAGACAAAAGTCAAAACTCCAGCTGTTACAAGACACACGCTGTAGTGAGGACGTTCTAAGCAACTGACTGAGAGAGCGGACTGCTAGATGGGACTTGACAAAACCCAGACTTTACCCCAGTCCCCAGCAGCAGTCCCCGGAGCCAGTGTCCATCCCTCTCTCAGCCAACATCCCATGCTAACATATCCTGTTAGCACCTTTTTACAAAGGTTACACCCACAGTAAACTCTTTCAGAGGGTTCTACCTAGTGCCAAACATAAAGAATAACACCTAGAACCATCTGTGAAAGGTTTCACCTAGAACCCCCCCCCCGAGAAGTTCAACAGAGAATCCCTTCTATGGTGTAACGGTTCCACTTAGAACACTCTCTGAGGGTTTTATCCATAACCTTTCCACTTTCTAAGGAGAAAATTCCCAGGGTTTCTAGATCACACTCAGGAGGTTCTATCAAGAACCTTTATATATTCCAAGGGCTTTAACTAGAACACACTGAGAGGGTTCAATGGAGAATGTTTTTATATTCAGTGGGTTTTATCTAGAACACACTAAGGCATTTCTACTGAGAACCTTTTTATAATCTAGGGGTTTTATCTATAACCCATTCTGAGCATTTTTCTAAGAACCTTTCTATATTCCAATGGTTCTATCCAGAACCCACCCAGGGGTCTCTACTGAGAACCTTTTCATATTATGGTGCAAAGAACCCCTTTCTTTCTTCTTTGGATGAAAATGGTTCTTAATGGAACCCTTAGTCTTAGAGAGAACCCTTGACAGCCTTCAAAGAAGGGTTCCATTGAAGCAAATGGTTCTAGGCAGAACCTCAGCCCTTCAGGAGGAGCCCTTATTTCCAAGTGTGTAGAGAAATATCAGCATTTGATGCATCCGTAAATATTTTGATTTCTTAACAAGGGCGATGACAGAAATGGTTCCTTCCCTCACCTTCCTCCTCAGCATAGTTTTCTTGTTGGTGCTCTGTAATTCAAAAAAATCTGCTCAAAAATCATTAAGCAAATGTTTATTATTCATCCTTAAAAAAAAAAAGGAAAAACATCTGCTCTGCCGTTATCATCCATCTGCCTTTGCCATTTCTCCGTGCTCCCTTCCACGGATTTTTCCTCTTAACCCGCAGCATGTAATAACTGTCATCTGCCACGCCAATGAGCCATGTAGTAAAACTGCAGGTCTTTATATTTATCTGGGCTAATCTCAAAGCCGTCACGGCCGCCATTACAAAGGGAAATGATGCTTTATTTGCTGCGGCTGTTGAGGAGGGACAGAATGAGTGGGAGGGCTCTCCAAAGGATGTCATTTGGAAAACCCCTCACCTTCACAACGCAGAGTCGTTGATGCGAAGATAGTGGGTGGAAGCTGGTGACAAGATTGATGAATATAGGGTACACTATAAAATATACAAAAGATTAGTGGAATCAACTAATCTATTTTCACTAACCTAATGTAAATATACAAGTTTATTTATTCAAGTTAATTAAACTTAAGATTTCTTGTACATGGAAAAAAAGAAAAAAAAACGTTGGACCAACTTTTAAAAATTATTTCAGCTGTTAACACACAAATTAATTATTTTTTTTCAAATTAAGTTAACAAGTTATATGAATACACTTGTTGTCAGATCTAATTAATTATCTGATTGCTTTCAAATCAAGAGTTTGAATTAATGCAACTTAAAGTCAGCTTGCAAACTTTATAATTTTCCAATTCAATTATTTGCTTCACCAAAAAGTAAGTACTGCTCCTTTACAACCTAAAGGTGCAGTTTGAGGAAAAATATTTTTTAATAGTAACATTTATGTGTTTTTTCATTATAATTAATATAACTGCTAATTTTAGTTTGACTTAACATTAGCTGGACTTAACAGAATACAAAAACTTGCAACTTGCAAAAAAATTGCAAGCAGTTCAGGTAGGCATTTATTTTTTATCTAACATAATACATTATTTGATCACAAAATACAATTTTGTATTGCATTAGACTTAACCTTCGTTCCAAGTCCCCAAGACAACTCGGCTCAACTGCAGGGGAAATTAATGTGGAAAAGTTGTAGATGTCATGACAGACTTTTGCGGCAAGAAGAACAGCAGGTTAAAGGAACAGGATGTAATTGTTCAAGTTATAATCCACAAAGTTGACTCCCTTCTCTAAAGCAGAAATCTGAATTGGACTCATTCAGAACATTACATTACCTCAACTACAACTGAAATGTTCTTTTACAAGTCTCAAGTCTTTTGACTTGAAAGCATGAACTGAATAAATGTTCTGTACAAAGTTCAATCAACTCATTAAATGGCGTGATCAGCATATTAGTGACTTTTATTAGACTTCCCAGCATGCATTGTTTAGGGTTAAAACTCTCCCGAGACCCTTTCCTTTATAGTTTGAAGAAAACACATATAATGAAAACCAGCTGTGTGTCTCTAATTCACTTTAACACAAGTCATTGTTGCTTGTTTTCCTTTTTTTAGAGCAGCCTGGACACCAACTTTTTATGAGTTCAAACAAATAGTTTTCTCACAGTATAAATAGACTAATAGTTCAGTTTCAGTTTTACTGTAGCAGTTTATAATTTAGTTTATTTGAATGGAATCTTTACAAAATTATCTTAACTTCAGTCAATTTAAAATTCTACAGAAGCCTGGACACTATCTTTTGTTTTAATTTTAAAGAAATAATTTACTTTTACAGTCAAGATAGGCCACTGTATGGGCTAAGCATCTTGTTTACATGTCACGTTAGAAAAAACCTCAAGTCATTTTTATCATTTTCAGCTCACCGTAGCACTTTTTAGCTTTACTTGTTGTTGTGGTCTGGCTGTCCGTCTCCCCGGCTGACAACTGATGGCTGTGGCACGAGCCGGGGAGACCCACGGGAGGAGAGGAGACGTCTTATAAAATATGATGCGCCTCTTAGCCACTCTCACATCCTGCTGTGCTGCTTCAAAAGCACCGCTGAGCTGTGTCGAGTGGATCCAGCATATTGTACAACCTCCATGTGAAATGTTCAGTGAGCTTGCATACATTTACTTTGCTGCTTCATTGTAATGCCATGGTGGGAATAATGAGCAATCAACATGTGCGTGTCCACCTCTGCACAGTAACGATATGCACAACTTAACATTTCCACAGATTAATCTCATGGGTTCTGTGTGGGTGTTTCTTATAAACTTTGCTTAGAAAGTTTTTAAAGTTATAAAAGTCAGAAAGTGCCTCATTTTCCTGTTATCTCATTAAAATGAGGACACAGTCCAACGGAACAAAGCTATTGATGAGTACAATTGATTGGGCTCTGGGAAGTGACAAAAGACAGAAATTCAACATTCCTGAGACGATCTGGGTACTGTCTACACACAGTCAACGCAGCACATCTCAGCCCCAGCTGTGAATCTCGCTCTCCCAACACTAATATTTACTTCCCTAATAAAAGTCATTGTTGTGTGGCTCGCTCTAAATCAGCGGCCTGCTTCTGTCGAGGATGACAGAGGAAAATATAAAGCATCTCTCACAGTGATGGAGAGCTCCTGAGGATTTTATTGGTTTGGTGGAAAAGACGGCCCTCATAAGGTGCTGCTGTTTGAATCCAACTGTGCGTGAAGCTGTAATACAATCTGTTTCTGGCACTCTTTACTATTAAGCTAATTTAACACTTCAGACAACTAATCATTAACAGATTGGCATTTCAGATAAATGAATATATAATTTTAAAAATGCACAGCATAGACTACTTTTAACTGAAACTATCAAAGCCCCAGTGTAAAAGCAGTTAGCACATCTACTATGATGTATTTCTAAATAAAAATGAATGCACAGGCAGGTTAGAGGCTAAAGGAATATAAACACAAAATATACGGGCCTTTAATTTTGTTTCATAACAGGACTTAGCTTAGCTTATTTGCTAGAGAACTGCAAAAAAATAAAGCAATGCTGCCACCCGCTATATGGTTGTGGAGGACTGTTAGCCTCCGCCTACAACTTTTTTTTCAACATTTTTTGCCATCTGATATTCAAACAGCCCACGCTCCACTGGATTAACCCACAAGCTAACGGTACTCGTTCACTGCTTGTTTGTAAGATGGGAGGTTTAGGTGGTTTTCCCAAAATCAGATTTAATTGGAAAAATATGTGAAGTTTTTACCCACTGATATTCAAACTCACAGCTCTGACCCTTGATAGCATGGAGTCTCTGGAGAGCCACAGCAATTTGGAAGCTAGCCACCACCCTCTGTGTAGTTGTAGAGGAACTGGTCCATGATACAGCTCTGTTAGCTATTACAGTTCATAACCTAATGGTCTATTGCGGTTTTTATAGTAGGGGTAAGCTTGGCGCACCAGATCAGTGCTTGGATAGATAGCAACACGTTATGTTCCAAATAATTTCCCAGAATGTTCTGGAAATAGCTCTGCAGTAATCACAGGGAAAATGAAGACAAAGATTTGAGAGTTAAAGTTAAAAGCAGTTGTTGATTTTCAGACAAACTTCCATAAAGCAAATGCTTCAAGCAGAATATGTAACATTTCCACATTAAAATGTCTAAAAATGACAAGACCAATGTTATGTATTTTGCTGAGTTGTGTACTCATTATCCCAAATATCTGAAAGTTATGTGAGGTAACAGTGAATAAAACTTTGCAGTAGAGGTCCCATATCCCATATTCCAACTTCATGACATCATCTTATACTGTCTTTTGTTACTGTTTCTTTCTTTCCTTTTTTTTCTTTTAAAAAAAATTTCCATTTATTGTACAAGACATTAACATACGTTGTCAGCTCAAGTTGCAACTAAACTAAAAAGTCCAAAATGTTTTTTAAAATAAAATTTTTAAAATTTTGTTTTTAGCATATAAATATAACATAATACAAGATAGCTGGATGTTTAGTACTGGGGCACAGAAAAAAAATTAATTTCACTGCCTTTAAAAATTAAAAGCTCTATACACTGACAACACTTTCTATCGGCGTGTAAAGCACTCAGTATGTTGTTGTTTCAAGGCCTCAGCTGCATACGTTTGAAAAATGCTTTCTGCGGCTACAAGAGTATGCGCATATCTATAAATAAAAAAGGTTGATTTGCATTACAGTGGAGCACAAAGCACTGAAGGAGACATCGGCGCACTGTGCCGTACTGTACATCTGGATGCCGGAGAAATGTGAGACAGAGGTCAGAGTGTTAAAACCGAAGACTACTTTGTGGAGTGTGAAAATGTGGGGTAATCTTTCACGGCCCGCGCTAATGCGGCTTTCCAACGACGGAGACGGCGGAGACAGAGAGAGATGTACAGTAGCCAGCAGTGAAGAGTAGCTGCTGCCAAATGCACCGAGGGCTAGACGAAGACGAGCCCTTGCCATCTGGGCTGCTCGAGGCGAGGCTGAAAACAACTCCGGCTCCATCACTGGCTCTCCGGCTCGCATTCACGCATCGTTTTATTTTTCCTCTCCTTTTTTTTTTTATGCTCTTTTGGCCTCTCATCACATTAAACTGTCCCATTTTGACCTCCTGTGTCTTTCTCAAGCTGTCTTTCCTCTTCTCGCTTACACTTGGCTCTCATATCTACCCCCTCCTTCTCTTCTCAAGGATTTATCACTCTTAATTATCTTAACTATCCCGCTTCATACTCTGCTTGTATCTAGCATATTTAATCTAGGATTCAGCAGGGCTATTAGTTACACTCAACATGCAGAGGCTAATTGATTTAAGGAAGCAAGATTTGCTTGTTGGTGCTGATGGGTTTAACTAAAAGCTAATATAGGGAGGATGGAGAGCCGAAACGGATGGATAGGAGTGAAATCAAAATGCTCATGCTGCAGAGGGGGAGTTTCGGCTGTCTTTGTAAACTTTGGATTTCTCTCACACGCTTTGATGTCCAAATCAGTTTGTTTCGACTTTGCCCGAGCTCGGGGAGACGCAGTATACAGTGTATGGAAATGAAGGATTCAGAACTATTTTAATGGCTTGCAGTCTTTTTCAGATCCAAGTGGGATTTATTTTTTCCCTTTCCCTTTTCCCTGATTTACATGGGATAACTGTGGTTAGGATAAATATTTTTGGTTGGTGGGGAAACAGAACAGCGAAACAGATGTCTGTTTAAATGTCATGTTTGTCGCCGAGGCTGTGCTGACATTTTAGTCCCAGACTTTCACCTCTCGGATTCGTTCGCTGTGAGTCATTACCAGAATCAGGTTGAGTCAGAGCTGTTGTTGTGAATAAATATGATCTAATTGATAGCTGACCTCTCACATTAGCGAGCAAATGGGACCAAAACCGACGCACGCCAGTAAGGCTTAACTATGTTTGTGTGTGTATCCGAATCATTGCATCCTTCGCTTTTTTTTTTTTTTTTTTTGGCTTCTGTCTCTTTCCGTGTGTCTGACTCCTACTGCATATGCAGTTAGGGCGGCTGGTGGCCACGGATATTGATAATGGCATTGGGGACACTCAGCTTCTTGTCTTATTAATCACACCAGGCTGAGCAGTGACCTTTCTCCGAGCCCACTGCTTTGGGCCGAGCCAGATCCCCTGCCTCTGCCGCCCCCCGGGAGCAGCGGGCTGACATCACTCACCCTGTGTCCGCTAATGTCAGCCCCGAGCCTGGCCGCAGCGGCTCACCGGCCCTGCCTGGCGCCCCGGACACAGCCCTGGATGACAGAGACATTGATCACTCAGGAAGCTCAGGTTGTCCGGGGGGTGGCTTGCGGGGGTTGGGCTGTTTGTATGTGTGTATGGGTGTGTGTGTGTGTTTTGATTCGACTACAATTGAGACTGGTGAGCCTAATTAGACTTCACATCTGGGCCTAATGAGCAAATCAAGACCCATCATTGATCAAGGATCAACTGGCCTTGAGCTGTTCTCTGATTGGTTAAGAGCTGCACAAACACCGTGAACTCCTGGGTTAAATATTCTAAGATACAGCTAATTATTTATTTAGAAGACTCAACAGACATGTACATGTAAACTGGATACATTATGGATCTGTAAGATGAACTAGATCATATTACACGATCTTTATTGTCTAAATAATAGTGTCCATATTTTTATTTTATGACATTAAAGGGATAGTTCAGATTATTTGAAGAGAGGTTGTCTGAGGTACATATCCATAGGCAGTGTATTACCTACACTAGATGGCTGTCAGCATGAAAGTTAAACAATGTACTGCTGTGAACAGGGTCGACAACAAAAGGCAACAAAAAGTCAATATCAGTTTAAGTGCACACTATATTTAGAATATTTTCACTACTTTGCTTTGTCATCGGACAGCTTTTTCCGTCAGGAAACCATCAATATACAAGCCAAATATCACTCCCACCAAATTCCATAGGTGAAATCAATAATTTAACATTACAGAACACGGGAGTTGCTGGTATGCAGCTCTCTCGATCTTTTAGTTTTTTGTGTTACTGTGCGATTTTGGTGAATCCAAACTATTCTTTTAAAATACCGAGGTCACACAACAACACAAATAAACTAACATATCGAGGCAGAAGTAGACCAGCAACTCCTGTGTTCTGTGAGGTAAAATGACTTATTTCACCTATGGAATCTGGTTGGTTTGGAGAGAGTGGTATTTGGTTTAAATAACGGCGGTTTCCCATCAGAAAAGTAAAGTGGTGAAAATTTTCTAAATATAAGATGCACTTTTTTTAACCATTAGATCTTAAATGGCTAATATGAGTATAACATGAATTGTTAAATTGTTTGTGCAGTGTCAATATCAATATATTATACTATTGTGTCATCAGGTCTTCCAATAACATGATTCAAGGATTGAAAGGTTTATTTCTCATATGTGCAGTTAAATGTAATGCCATACTTCTGGACCAAGTCTGGGAATGAAGCCAGGATATTATTATTATTGAGATACGTTGTAGTTCTTTTCAATCCAAGAGGGAAAAAGAAATACATAATTTGTTGAGTTGAAAAAGAGAAATTAGTTATTGTAGTTTAGCCTACTCATTTGGCCTGCTTACCAAGACGGACAACAATTGCAGCAGCAGCGACTATGATACTCGGCTCATGGAATCAATAAGGTGTATAAAAACACACAGTTCCCAGCTGCTGCTAATTGGCACAAATCTGAACACAGACATGATACACAGAATTTTAGACGTCAAGAGGATATCATTATCGTCATTGTCCATTGTGAATAGACCTCCATAAATTCATTTCGAAATCACAGAAAAGTGATTACTGTCTGTTTCCAGTTGTCTGTACATCCGTGGGTTCATTGCAAAGAGGAATCACTAAAATGAAATTCAGCGTACTGTTAGCTGTGCCAGTTTGGAAAAATTTGAACAAATACAGGATATTGTTGTATTATTATTGTATTGTTGAACCATCCTTAAATATGCTAATGCTAGGCTCATCTATGTTGAAAAGAAAAACTAATTTTGGAGATAGTTGAATAGAAGATGCTGCTGGAACACCTGTAAAAGCAACACATCAGTCATATAAATTAGCTATTTTTTAGCTAATTAATTAGCTATTAACTGTCAGATGTAGCTAGCTGCTTAACAATTGTTTTAGTTTAGCTCTATAAAAACTACTGGCAAAAGTTGACACCGGATACCAAGGTTGCTCAACTGTTATTGGACCACAGAGTGAAAAGGGTGGGACTTCGGAAGGAACAATTGAGAAACTTAAGTTTGTCACCAAACTTTTAATGTCATCCTTTAGTAGTGGGGTAAAAATCAGGTTAAATAATTTTGTCATTTTGTGGAAATTGTGATAAATAAATAGTCTCACAGTACTGCAGAATAGTGGGGAGAAGTGCCCATTTTTAAATTAAGATTAACTTTAAAAATCTGTCTGTAGTGGCAACATAAACCACTGAAGACATCATCACCAACACCAATATTTTTATCAACTTAGCAACTAATAATTAATGTGTGAGAGTGTGTGTTAAATATCAAAGTTGAAGCCAGTTGGGAACGATCCCAGTCCCTGCCAGATGTGACTCTAAACAGCCTTTTTAGTGTGTGAGTTTGAATATAGCAGCTCTAACACAGATGCTATTTATTATTTTGAAATATATTCCTGGCGTAAAATCCTCAGTGTTGCTCATAAAGCCTTGTAGCTTGATCTATTTGTACAAACAGACACTGTCAAAATGTGTTGCAGCTACTGATTTTCCGGTTTCTCCTATATTTCATGTCGCTGTTGACTTGTTTTTCTTTTTGCTAATATACACAGTGGATTCTTGTGTGTCATTGTCTGGTCAATATATTCTTTTGTACATTTGCTTGTTGGCAGCTGCACCAGGCAGCAGGAGACTGAGGCCTAAGGGATTCCCACGACATCCAGGAACATCCTGTCTGGCTGATGCAGCACCTGTTGTCCGGATGGGAAAGGCATATGCACAAACACGAGCCGCGGTAACATGGGACGGATGTTGGCTGTGGGATCTAATATTTGGATGCGCGGAGACTCCATTAAATTCAGCACATTTAAGTTACTTTTTGGCACTCTCTGTGTGTGCTCTGCTGGTGTTCCATTCTTTGAAGAGTCCTTAAAATCTCTAAAAAGCATGTCATGGAAAAGACACATTGTCTGTGAAGTTGTCAGTGATTGTTAAATTACCTTTAATTGTATTTGATGCTTTTGCCGTTTTGTAGTATAGCTTGCAGCCAGTCATGAAAGCAATGGGAGTGCCAGTCAGGGTGCGATGTTTCTGTTGCGCAGGAGAAAGAAATGGATGAAATAATCGTTTTGCTTTTACTTTTGTTCCATCTTTTATTTATCCACTGATGTCAGAACGGCCAATATTGTCAGGAGGAAACTGTCCGACCGGCTCGGCAAGAAACAACCCAAAACCCCACGCATATTAAAGAAGACATCAAAGTGTACGTTGATTAGGGTGCAGCAGCACAGGGGCACCAACATTAGGCAAAATAATTTAATTCAAATTATTCAAGGATAAAAGGGTAAGAAGGAGGATTGCAAATCAGCAGTTATATTTGTGGAGCATGCTGTTCTTGGTACTTTCCACACAACTTTCAATAAACATATTTCATAACAACCACAGTTGGCACCTTATATTCTGATCCGTTAATGAGGACGATGTCTTTTATTGTTGATTTGGTCCCCGGAGAACAAATGCATTCTGTTTCGTAATAATTATTTTTCACCCCGATGACTTTGCATTCTTTTGTTTCTAAACTTTTATATGTGAATTTTTTGGTCAAGTTCTACGAATAGCTGTGGACAAAACTTATCATCAGAGAAAGACAGGATTGTCATCAGACTTCATTATGAAAACACATGCTTGACTGCACTTTATTTTACGGTACACTAATAAGACGTTACAAGCTTTACTTTGTATTAAATTAGAGAAAAACCTGTAAAGTCTGTTATTTCCCACTGTTAGAGTCTAATTAGACTTTCTTAGAGTGTAATTTTGGACACATTACAACAGAACTGTACTGTAAACTAAAGTGAAATCATGTATCACTTTAGTTGTTGTGATATGTCCCCAAGAAAGTCTAATAAGGGTCTAATAAAGGGCTTAATCTATTTGACACTAATTATAGCTTGTTACATCTTATTAGTGTACTGTTAGTCTACGGCATGTAATTAGGATTTAGTTTAGTTTGTTTACTGTATAATAAAGAACATGTGATTTGTAGTTTTTGTCTAATTTGACACAAAGTAAGGCTAGTAAAGTGCGACCAAATGCTTTTTTTGAGTGATATCACATGTTGCGCCATGACATGATATCTCTAAAATATGGTTATTGATGACTTTCTATGCAGCTGTCTCTTCCTCTGTGACCTTTTGCTTTGTTTACTGTTTTCTTTCAGTCATGAAGGACTAGCATCTTTAAAGCCTTCATAATGTGGTATTTTTGTGTGCGCTTGTTTGCTTGCATGCGACAGCAGGCTTTTGTTCAGGCGAAAAGCACACACAAACCCGAACAGGGCGCGTGTGTGTGTGTGTGCGCGAGCCTGCGTGCTTGTGTGGTCTGTTGTCTACTGGTGAGTGTTTAGAGAACAGATTTCTTTGACGTTGACGGCACCAAAGCAATACAGATTTGGCAATTAACCTTGATGTCACTGTAATTACCAAGTCACTTTAGTAAAATGAATTAATTTCCCAAAAGGACTCAGAAACAAAATTACCTCCTCTCTTCCTGAAGAGAGCCAATATGGCGTCTGATAATTAGGGGAGAAAAAGTGAGCCGCTGCCATATTCCTGTCTCTCATTGTGTGTATTCTGTGTAATCTGCCACGGGGGGAAAGCCACTGATCTGCCTGCCGCTCCCATAACTTCCTCTGGGTTCACGCTGTTGTGCCGCTCACTTGTTCGTTTTTCAGCTTGCCACATGTTGAGCGGCGTGCCTTTTTCTTCTCCCTCCAAGCTTTTCATCTTGTGTCCTCATCAGCTTGTTTTTCAGACGACAGCCATGTTGCCCCTTAATGCGCCAAGGTTGTTGTCATGTGTAGCTGGTATGTGAGTTATGTGACACAACAAGTGGTATTCTCTCTCGCCGTTCATCTTGAAGGATGCCGTGCGCACGCCGGGGAGACGGAGAGCAGACTTTCCATGGCTCGCTTCCTGAGGTCTTTATCTCCAAACCCCCACTAAGGGCTGAGGTGTCTGTCAACCCTTTAATACCGCTTCAATTAGTATGTAAATTTTTAATAAAATGTTTTTAGCTTGGTGGGATTTCTCAGGTGGTGCCAAATAAGCAATGGGTGCCTTTGCCAGACTGCAAATAAACAGGGCGGATCGAGGAAAGTGTATAAAACATAAAGTAATTGAAAACATTGAACTTTAGTTCCCTCGTGTGAATCCCCTTCATGCCTGGTCTCCAGTGGAGCAACAATCATATTAAAGCATAATTATATGTATAACCTCATTAGATTTATAATTGATGGTTTATTTAATATTTTAGATGATTTAGATAATGATTAGATTATTTATTAAAGGTTATGAATTATTTTCAAAACATTTATTTTTAATCTAGTGTGCACTGGAGCAGAAGGAGAATGATGAGAGGTTGCAGCCCTCCCATCATCCCCCTTCTCGGCCAGAATGAAACACACTTGAAAATAACATTTTATCTCAAACCATTCAATTATAGCCTCCTTAAAGTTCCCGTGAAGTCAAAATCAGTGTTTGAGGAATAGGAAAAGGGCAGGTGCTGTTAAAAAACAAAACAAAAAACACTTGGCAGGTGATTGGATGAACCATCGGTCTGTCAGGTGTAACACGGGCTAACTTCAACCAATCAGATCAAACACTTCTCGTTGTCATCACACCTAAAACCGCGCTGCCATTACTCCCTCCTCGGACACTGATTGGCTGCACCACTTTTAGTGTGGACACAAATGACGACTTTGACTTCAAGCCTGGCAAGATGGATTTTCATGTGATCTTGTTGCATTTTTGATCAAGTCAACAGCTGGCCTTGTACCAGGAATAACCACAAGCTTATCAGTTGGTCTTGATATTTATTTTCAGCTGCTGCACTTCTATACAAAATGTGATTGGTGTGTTTTAGTATTTTATATTCTCAACATTTGTAGGCCTCCCCATGAAAAAATGTTCCTGCATGCCAGTGTACCATGAAGAGTAACAGGAAAGTGGAAGCTACAGTGCATCACGCAGTGTGTCAAGGTTCATATTCACATCAACTTTCAAGCTAATATGTGTGTTATATTTGACACGAGTAGATTCACATGACAGGTGTGTGTGCATTTTCTGGATGTGTGCACACTGGAGAGCGACATGTCGCAGATGACAGCTGACAATAATAATCATAACGGTGAGTTTAATACAGCAGTTTCTTTTTTTACACCGATTTTCCTATTTTTTTCCTGTCTGCACTCTGTGACAGGACACAAGTAAGTCTGCACCTTAAAGGGCCATAAACTCTGCTGTCTCAAGACTTAATGAACACTTGCTTTGGTATATGGAGCTCAGTGTTAGTCGAGGCAGAATGCTGACGCCGCACTTGAAGTAGCCGATTGGCATCAGCTGCCTCTTTCATGCTTCACAGTCATTGACTCATTCACAGCTGTTTGACTGTCAGCTCGGTATAACATTCACAATACAGTCACATACATACATGTGCAGTGTGGCTATATATAACCTGAGACTTCACATTACTATTCTACTGATAATTAAGCACACTAGGGGTCTCTCTCACATTACAGCAATAACAAAAGATGTAGTTTGATGACATCATGAAGTGGCATTGGATCATGGGAGTTGTACAGTTCCTCGTTGTTCACCATAGTTGGTGAAAACTCGGGCAAAATTACTTCCTTCCTCACTCTCTGATGGATCTGCTGTTCTTTCCTGGAAGTTACAGCAACTTGCAGCTTGCATTTTAATATATATATATTTTTTTTAGGTTTTTACATAATTCTGTAGCTTCCTAGTGGTGTTCCTCAAAATCTGAACAATCAAGTTTGGTCATAATATGTATGTTTTAGTGTCAAAATGTCATTTTCTCAAGCCCTTGTAAAAACATTTTCCAGTGTGGCCTTACAGGTTTCGGCATTATGACGTTTCTACATGTAAAACCCTCCTAGATTGATGAATGGTAGTGCTGTAAGCTACACAGCTGAGTGGTAGTTTATGTTTGATAAACCCCAAAAAGAATGCAGATGGAGTCACACTTTAATAAGGAAGCTATTTGCTTTCATAGATTCCTCCACCAGTGCAGCCTTCAGTTCATAGTCTTATTTTTTGATGTTGTTGAGTGAACTAAAATTTAAACCTCATGTATGTGTTTAATAAGGTTCTCCCAGCAGAATTCTTGCTGATTCTTTTACAGCTCCTTCAAAGAGCAGAGCCTTTCGTGTGAAAAATCTTAATTGTATATCAATTTGCTGTAAATGATCAAACGGTCCTTAAACATAGCTTTCGCTTGCTGGTCCTCTGCTACTACGTCTCGTTGACAGTTCATGTCATTAACGTCATTAAAACTACAGTTCTAACATATTCTTGGCATCTTTTTTTTTTTTTTAAACCAATTTGCTTTTAAGGTCCAAGTAAGCCATGTAATGGCTTTCAGTTTCATTTCCAGTTTGCTGTCATATATCCCTGATACTAAAATGATGTACCTGAACTTTGCCTATTCCTGACAGTGACTACCGGCCATTAACATTAATAGGCCAAACTAGCAGTTTCAAATCAGTTATTAATAGAAGGGAATCTGTAGGACTCTCTGTATGCAAAGTCTACCTTAAGTGTTTGTTCTGTTAGTCCAGATGTTTTATGTCAACATATGCCTTATTACCTTTTCCACTAACGTGTTTTATGCTTGTTTTCAGGATAATGAGCGAAACAAAAGGCTTGACTTTTCCAAACGTACATTACACATAATATGACAGTGGACAGGACACAGCCAGCGGGAAGAGTCGAGTCAATTAGCCGTGAATACAAACCTTCAGCCCGCATTTGAATAAAAGCAGAGAGGAAGCATGTTAAGCGAGTCTTGACCAAAGTCATGGACGACCCTTCCCCCAGCTCCACATCATTAGCTAGCAGTGTTTCTCCTCTGGTTCTGAGCCACACTCGGATATGCTGCCTAACCCTGGTGGCATGGACGGACTAATTGCTCTTGAAATTGTCCAAAGATGACGAATTGTGCGCATGTATGTGTGTGCGTGTGGTAGCGTGCATGGCAGTGTCGTATTTCTTCATGACTGTGCCGGAACTGGTCCTGACATGTCCAGTCATTTCTAATAGGTTCAGCTGCCAGCTAGCTGCATGGCTTGTGTGTGCGTGTGTGTGTGTGAGTGTGTGTGTGTGTATGTGCGTGTGCATGGCCAGCAAAGAGTTCAGAGCATAGGGAGAGGTCAAAACAGAGACAGATGTGAGAACAAGAACCCCCATCACAACCCTCTGATGTCGATGCTGCCCTCCCTGTGTGACTCAGGTCACTTCACACTGTGGGAGTGTGTTCACGTACCCGAAAGGTGTGTATCTGTCTGTGTGCAGTGTCACTCAGAGGCTACAGAGAGTTCAGGGGACATCAGGACTCGTGGTGCAGAGACAATGAAACGGCAGGAGGTGTCCTCATGTGCGTTTGTTTCCAACCCTGTCTGGTTCCGCTTTTTAAAGGCTCCACTGAAAAATAGCTCAGGGAGTTCTACTGAGAACCTAACGTTAAAAGGTTATACCAAGAATTATCTTTGAAAGGTTTCACTTAGAAACCCATGAGATAGATTGTACAGAGAACTCTTCTATGGTGTGATGGTTCCACCCAGGACCCTTCTGTTGGGGTTCTGTTCAGAACGTTTCCACCCTCTAATAGTGTTAACAAGAAGCATCTGGTTTGATCTACCAAAAATCTTTTTATCTAGCGGTATCTACAAAGAACCTTTTTATATTACAAGGGTTTTATGTAGAACACACTCAGGGGGTTTTACAGAGAACTTTTTTATTTTCCAAGGGTTCTATCTAGAACCCACACTGGGGGTTCTACTGAGAACCACTCAGTGGGTTCTACAGAGAACCTTTTTTATATTATGGTATCAAGGACTCTTGATGAAAGTCTTCTTCAAGGATTTCAACAATCCCTTGGATAGAACAGTTTCTAAATGGAACCCATGAAAAACCCTTGCCCTTGTGGAAGAACCCTCTCGGTACTTTTATTTCTGAGAGTGTATATATCCATGTGAGGATGTGACTGCATGCCTCCACATGTGCCTGTGGACACATGAGAGCCGGGATGTTTGGGTAGGCTAGAAAGGTCAGCAACATCTGTGACATTATCACTTGACTGCATTGGGTCCATGCACTTAAAACAGGAAGTTGCTGTCTCCTTACGTCTCGGAGACAAGGTCACACACCGACATTTATATTCACGGCGTGGTTATTTATTCCACAGGGTCGTGATGTCGCAGTCAGCACATCAGCCATGTATTTTTATAGACTTTTGACCACATTGTAAGCCTCACACTGGATTTGATCCAGAGTGCACCGTTATGACAATGTCCCCCTTAAAACATGAACTGTCCCGTCATTGAAACCACCCTGCACCCAACTGACCCCAATAAAATCAAGGGCAGAATCAAAGCTGTTAGCAGGCTGCTTATTTTTAGATTTTACATGCTGTATCAACTTTTATTTTATGACTTAGCCAAACTACAAAATGAATTGTTGGCTAGTAAAAAGGCAAAGGTGGCCAAAGATGGCCTGTACTGCTATACTGCTGTTTTTTTTTATATAACAATAGCAAGGATAGCATATTTTTGATTCTTAAAAAGTCCAACAGAATGATTAGTCTATTGGTCAATTATACAACCTTATATTAGTGGCAGTGTTGCAGTCAAGAGCACCTAATATGAGATCAAGTCATGACCAAGACCAGAGTGTATCAAGACCAACCAAGACTTTGAGAGGCTGAAAACAAGTCAAGACTAAAGCAAGGCGAGACCAGGTCAAGATCCAAAGTGAAGGAGCGTTGCCATGTCCTGTCTCATCATTGTCTATCAAAAGCAAAATCATGACTTGCTGGCTAGCTTTGCTGGTGTCACTTGCACTTAGCTTACCTTTATTTATGCTTCCTTTCTAAATACTGATAAAAGTTTGATGTGTTCCCAGGAGTCTCTTTGTCTGAGGCCAAAACAAGACGCCAAAAAATGGGGTTGATTCTGAGACAAGACCAAGACCTTACTGGTCTTCAGACCAGTTTTGACCAATCTTGATTACCAACCCTTGCTAGCAGCATGTGCACATCATAAGCTAACCCAGTGTTTTGTAGATTGCAGTCAGGCACTGAACTCACAATTCTAGCGCCACCTGACAGGAAGTACTGTTATAGTTAGAATTCCTCAGTTATGCTTTTGACTTTGATCAGGATCTTCGTACATTCAAAGCGGAGCAGCAGCACATTCATCAGTCTGAGTAGGAATAAAGGTCACTAGCTGATGTTAGCTTAGTCTCCAAATGGAAGACAGGATCCAATTAAATGTGTGTCTTGTAGTTACAATTGTCACTTACCCTTTAGTCATTCTTACTATATGTGGGAATCTAAATGGCAGTTACCAGAGGTGGGTCCAAGTCTTTGTTTTACAAGTCACAAGTAAGTCTCATGTCTTTGCACTCAAGTCCCCAAGCAAGCCCCAAGTCAAGACTGACAAGCCCAAAGTCAATTCCCAAGTCATAAACTTTGAGTTTTGCATACAGCATTATTTCTTTCTCAGCCACCTTGTATCTTTCTTTGTCTTTGGTATATTTTTCTCCAGCTGGTGCCCATTAACATAGGCTAACGTAAGTTTTTCCAAGTTTCTCTCGTGCAAGTTAATGGGTTGCTGTCAGATGGGTTCAAAACAAAGTGGATCTGGGGATTAGAGGGTATTAAGTGCAGACTTTCTGGGTATAATTAGCATTAATGTGAGTTGTTTCAGGAAATGAATTGAATTGCTTCTTTAAAATCTTTGGGCTTAGTGTTAGGTATCATGTATTTTCAAATCAAAGCTGAGTCCACACCTCAGGCTGTTACCCCTAAAAATAATTTAATGTAATGATAAGAATTATCACATTAATGTAGCTGCTGTAACTTAATGTGAGCTTCAGTGGATTGGTCTGGTTTTCTGGATACAGATGACTCATCAGGTTGTTTGACGCTGACAAATAAAGTACTGATTAAAATGTGCATTCGTTACAGATTTAAACCCTGGTTAGATTAAGGGTTTTTGATTACCCTCTTTTTGATCCATGTCATTTTATAATTTCCTAAAGTTCTGTTTAATTTTGTCAAACAACACACGGTTACATCTAATATGATTTCTGACAAAACAAATTTACCTGAAGATGCTTTGTAACTGGGTGAAAATGGCATCTAGACAGGGTGTGAGATGGCATCAAAATCCATTACCCTGTTTAAACCAGCGTGATTTTCATTATTAATGAGACTCGATGATAATGAATGTAATTTTTTTTTTCTTGATTGTGCTCCCTCTATTGAAGAACAAAGGCAGAATCTGTTACACAGAGCAGATTATCTTCACCATGCGTTGGTACAACGTGTGCATTCACCCAGTCATCACACTCATTAGAACTGTTCACTTCCTTCTTGCTTCCTATCTTGTCACCAAAAGAATATACATTTATCATGCTGTTTATATCAGTTGTCTTTACATGATATTTTAAAACAAAGCCTGTGTCAAGTGCAATTAAACGAATGGCACTTTTTTTTTTATCTACAGTCGTAAAATTACAGTTTAAAGATGCAAAGAAACCCAGCAGCAATTATGTGCACTGCACTGTGAAAGGCTGGCTGACTTTTCAGTGTGTTTTCCAGCATTTTATGAACAACAAGGCTGCACTGTTGATGTAGGAGCCCAATTAAAATCATAGCTGCAAACTTGTCAGCTTTTGTTGGAATTTGCTGTTTTGAATGAAAAATATGGCACCCTGTTGTAGAATTACACCCTCAAATTCTGCTAGGACACTCTCTTCCTGCATATTTAAATTGCTCTGGCCACTGCTATTCACTGGTGTGTGTGTGTGTGTGTGTGCTGTTTTTACTGTCACTGAAGAGGGATAAATCTTGTTCACATACATCAGGGGTTGCATAATGTTTTGAGAGGCTGAAAAAAGAATTCAGATGTCAGCAAACATTATTTTGTGTTGAGTTTTCAATTCGAATCACTGGAACTTTTTTTTTTTTTTTTTGGAGTTTGGAGCACAATTGCAGTGCTTTTCTTTAATAGTGATCCTCCAATACATTTTCAGTTTCAACAGATGCTCGTTAGGGGTCACAGCTTCATACAGCAGCCAAGTAGTGTATTAAAAGTGAAAGTATTGAAATGGACCACAGATCATTAAAACATAATGCATTTTGTGTCACATTTTGGGACCTTGCAAAAATATTTCCGGGGGCCGCCATTGGCCCATCGGCCACACTTTGACAACCCCTGATGTAAGGTGTAATTCAGCGCTCATCAGGCTAGCTAATGCTAAAATGCTAATGGAGCAATGTGTGAAAGGCACAAACAAGGGCCACAGAAGGGTGACCGGACATCCTGAAAAGTTCAGGACAGTCCTAATACATACAGACTATATATAGTCATATACCACCACATATACCACCATAGCTCGTGGTAAAGTCACATTGGATGGTTACAAAACTATTACTAATAATCTAAATCCTCTGTGCAGGATATTAATGGTGTTTCTGACTTGCATAAAGCTCTACAACACAAAAAAATAGTTACTGTGTGGTTCATCTTTGTGATAGGACCTTGTCTGGCCTCAGGTTTGTAATGAAACTGTTTTTGCCTGCTTTAATGTGAAATGTTGCTGTTCACTGTTCCAAAGTGAGTTTTATTTGACCCAGTGGCAGCAGCAACACAATGACAATTTTGTGCTGCAAAGTCAAATTTGGCCCTATCTTAAGAACCGTGACCTCTTTTTTTCACTAGCAGGCCTGTTAAATAAGAAATGAAATCTCCTTGAATGCAAATAAGAGGACTGCATAGTTGAAATTCATATAAAAAAAATGACCTCTTCAAATGAAAGTTCAGCCATCACTGTACCGAGATTATACCATTGTTCCAGCGTAGTTTTAACTGTAACTGTACAGTGTGTACATACCAGTTGTCGTAGAATACTGTTTTTGCAGTTTGTGTTCAAGAAATCAATGTCCTTTTGTTGTCAGTACACTTTATTATAACGATGTACTGCGTGTGCCAACAGATAACAATCAATCTGATGTTCTGCTTCAGAAGAAGCAAGATGATTTTTCTTTCTGAAGATGCAATACTTGTTAGATTTAATTCATTTAACTTACTTATTTTTTATTTGCTTTTCAAGAACTTGTCTCACAAGACTCACTCCTGTTTGTTGTAAGTTCTCTGTTTCCTTTGTGCATTGCAATCGTGTCCACCACTGACACACTGAAAACACATGAAGGGGACATTCTGTGCCGACATCTTTGAGCTTGCGTTCAAGTATTTCAATAACGATAAACATTGCTAACTAAATAAGCTAATAACACGTTTATCTTTTGGTATGATTTAACAGGTTTAGGTTAACACTCCAAAACTTATCACCTTCATCAGGGCTGTGTGGTTCTGGTTTGATCAGATTTGACTGACGGTGACCAAAAAGCCTTGGTTCAAATCCTGATTGTCACCTTTTTTTAACGGAGCCACTTCAAACCAGTGAGGAGAGGACAACAACAACAACAAATTTTCATGTGAAGTAACAAAAACTGTTCAAACTTTGGCAGAAAATAAAAGTCAGAACCCCCTGAACTCACCTGGTGCTGTACGTATGTGTTACCATGGATACCAATGATCTGCTCCCCTGAGGGTTGATAATTAACAGATGGATTTGATAAAATTAATTAGCTTTTGACTTTATGTTAAAATCACATCTACCAGAGACCCACTTTTTCAAACCGTCTCGGTCCAGCTGTTAACTCTGCAGTATCACCTACACTAAACAAGTTCACTTTAACCACACAAAACAGGTTAACTGTGACAACAACCTAATAATAACTTTAGAAAAGTGGTGCAGCATTGTCACTAGGGTTGGGTATTGTGTAGAAAATTACAATACCAGTACCAATACTTGTGCTCTTAAAGTGATAGGGATATCAAGTGCTACATTTGATATCTGTTTTTCCACTTCATTTGATACCCTTCATGTTAATGGAAACATTCCTGACGCATTTTCTGCATTCATTTTTATCAGACACCACATATTTGAACATTGTGGCGGCATCTCGGCTGCCAACTCCATCAGATGCACCACAGTCAACAGACTGTGTGGGTTGTAGCTGCTGCGGTAGTGGGCCAATCATGTGTTGGCATTAAATTGAAGAATGCTTGACAATTGGCCGCAAACAAAACCGTATGAATATACATTTTTTTCTAGATCAGGATACGTACGAAGGATCAATGCAGGTATCATTTGACTGGAGAAGTTCTGAAGTACTTGGTAATGGGGTTTTTTGGTCTGTGCCTCAAAGGTATTGAGTACTGATACTAGGGGTGGGAATCATTGTTTATCTCATTGATTCAGCATCAATTCTTGATTAAATGAATATAAATGGAAACACAATTTTCAGTCTCTTGCTCCAGTTCCACTGAAATACAATATAAAAACATAACTGACTATTTTTATTTGAACTTAGCTGCATTAATTAATGCATTAATTAATTTAGAGCATCTTACAGTCTGTATGAAAATAACAAAATGAGGGGGAGGTGGTGTCCTCTGCTGTGTTGTTATTAAAGTCACATCTCCAGCAGTGGAGAGAAGCTTCTCTGCTGCTATGATGGTGTAAGAATGATTCATAATATACTCAATGTTTGTCGCACAAAGCTAATTATTTAGACATAAAGGGACAGCTCAACCCAAAATCAAAAATGCATATTTTTCCTCTGGTCTGTAGGGCTATTATCCATCTAGATTGTTTTAGTGTGAGTTGTTGAGTTTTGAAGATATTGGTTGTGGAGATGTCTGCCTTCTCTCCAATATAATGGGACTAAAAAGCGGAGTGCCATTCAGTCCCATTACACTGGAGAGAAGGCAGACATCTCTACAGCTCTCCAAAATTTCATAATTCCCACTAAAACAAACTAGATGGATAAAATAAAACAATCTAGATAAATAAATGGCACTAGAGTTCAGGGGCAAATATGTATTTTTGACTGTCTCTTTAGATCAAAACATGCTTGCAACCGCTGCTGATTTTGAATTGAATTGATGCTGAATATTCCATGACTGAATTGTGGTGCATCTAAGAATCTATTTTTCAAGATTCAAGATATCAAGCTTATGGTTTTTGTAGAGGCTTTCAGGTATCATGTTTTAATGTAACATTTAATTATGATTTTTGTTATTCCGATCATTGAAAGGCTCTTAATAATGCACAGAGCAGAATGCAGATACACGCACAATGTCAGTTTAGTTCAGAATAGCAATAATCCCGCAAAGACGCACATCACTCTGATTAACTAGGACAAACAGCAAATCTAAACAGTTCCCATGTGAACAAACATGGACAGAATGCATTGTTTCAAAGAGAAAAAGCACATGCATAATTAATTACTGTAAATAAAGGCTGCGACACCCATTATATTTGCTAAAAAATAGATCAAATAGAAAATTAATTTTTGTCAACTTGTCACACAGTTTGGCTTAAAAGAAAAATGGGATAATGGATAAATACAGGATACTCCAACACAAAGCTTCCCATCAAATAAATGATTTATTTGTGTGTGTGTGTGTGTGTGTGTGTGTGTGTGTGTGTGTGTGTGTGTGCGCGTGCGCGCACGCTCTTGAGGGAGACAGATGGGACAGACCTCCACCACCCCACACTACTTTCTTTTTGCATGAGTTCTCACCACAGTGTGTGGGGTTGTTTTAGTGCCAGAGCATCACCCACACATTCACACACACACACACACACACACACACACACACACACACACACACACTGGAGCTCAACAACTACTGTTTCATTAATCATCTGTATGTGTAAATTAGGCATGAAAAAGAGTATTTGGAGCATAAAACCTTGGACATACTGTCCTTTGCTGTGTGTGTGTGTGTGTGTGTGTGTGTGTGTGTGTGTGTGTGTGTGTGTGTGTGTGTGTGTGTGTGTGTGTGTGTGTGCATGTGTGTGTCTGTGCTGGGTAATAAATTGGATGACAGAGTAAAGTTAACGAGCTGCTGTCCTCATATGTTTTTGATCGCACCAACCACGCTGACGTTTAAATGACACCAGTGCACATATGTAGGCTATGCGTTTCCTGTTTGTTCTTGACAGTTTTAGCTTCCAGAGTTTAAAATGCAACGCTGCACTCTTAAATGCTGTGTTTCTCGTTAGCACGTGTGTTCTATGGTCGTCAAAGTTTAGAAAAAAACTTTTCAAATGGACGCGAATAAAGCGAGGTGAGAATGCGCCTTGCGTGAAGTCTGAGCACACCGGAAGAGCTTTGGAATATAATGACAGATCAATGTATTGTTCGCTAACCAATTACTGTAACTCAGGTTTCCACTTTCTTGACAAAAGAACGGTTTTGTAGGAGGTCTGCTTCTCACTTTCCCCCTTCTTTATTTCACTCTTTTACATATCCACACCTTTTTCATGATCACACTTTGCTTTCTATTTCCATATGTTGCTTTCACATTTAATTATTTATCTGTGTTGGCTGTATTAAAAGACTTTTTAAACGCGCCGTCTTTCCTCAAAGATGAACAATTCACCAAGCGGCTTATTAGAGCAATTCATCAAATCAGCGGGCAGTGCTGATTAAATCAACTTGGTAATAAATGGAATGATCTAAAGCCTTCTGACGCCCAGAGTCCTCGCAGCCCACCTGCCCGATTAGGAGGCAATTTATCCCCTGGCAATCCACAGAGTCTCAATAGTTTAATTGGAGGAAAAATGTGAATGTCATTCTGTTTGCGTGATGGCAGAAGCTGCAGGCTCTTGATGAAGGATGACTGGGCAACACTTTGGCCCCCTGATGAGAAAAGAATTTCCTGTAACCCAGTGGCATCAACCGACCTATTTTAGGGGGCTTTACCTTACTAAATTCATGGAATGTCCCTTAATAATTAATTTTCCCTCTTCTGGCTGATTTATAATGCAAGACCACAATATAGATTCCTGAATCACTCCGCAAATGTGATAAGTGCATGTGCAAGTACTCAACAGATACTGCTGTGCAGCAAAATGTATGACCCCCCCCCCCCCCAAGATGGTGGAAAACGCTGAGTGCTTGTTTTGCTTCTTCAAGTTCACCAAAACTCTTCTGCTGAACAAGAAGCCATGGACAGAAAACTTGATGAAGACTGACAGTTAAAATCCAAACACCTATATTACATTCCTTAATTTTTAATTCATTTTAATTAGTCCTATTATTTTGTTGTGTTTTTTTTTTTTATTGTTTTATTTGGCTACATTGTAAATGAGGTCTCTGCCTCAATGTATTTCAGAGTTAAAATAAAGGTTGCAATATTTTACATATTTGTGAGTAATTATAGTTTAAAATTTAACCGACTAACCAACCCAAAAACAGCGCAAAGCCAATCGTAACAGCATCATACCCTAAACAAAACTAAACCAACAAAAAAATCTAAATGCAGCACTTATAAACTTACTTTATAAAGTACTTTACAAAAGAAAGTCAGGTCATGTCATGTACTACCTATAAAGTCCTTCCTCTTCAGTGGACGAGGTAAAACTTCAAATGAAGCTTTTACTGTAATGGAAAAACAAAGTAACAGATTTGGAAGAGCAGACTGAAGAAATGAGAGACTCTTACCTTAAAAATATGTCTACTGTTTTGAAAATGGGTAAGTTTTCTTTATTTTTCCTGTTTCAGACAGAACAAAAGTTTTGCAGGAGGTCCAGTGTTAGACACAGAAAAGAGAAGCCTACATATGTGTGGTGTCTCCCAGTGCTTATATGCAAAAAGCAAATACGTAAACTTACACATTAGCTTTCACAGTATGAGTTTACTTTTTGTCTTTGTCAAAGGTCACACAATCTGCGATTCGTCTGTTTGTCAAAGGTCACACACCTTTACACGCGTCGTGTAGCGCTGCCTTGTTTTTGATTAATTTTGCATTGTTTATCACATAATCAAGCTCTAAACTCACTAAATTAGTAGCTACCTTCAGTATGAATGTAGATGAGCTGGCCTATACGTGAATATTTATGCTAATGCACATGCATGTCAGTTCCTGTGTTTGTACTTGCGTGCGTAATCACGTATTTGTGTATGTGTGTGTGTTAAATACTTAGTGAGAGCGTGCCTGCTCATTCCCACCATTGTGTGATTGGGTATCTGTATGCAGGGAGGTAAAAGAGGAGAATGTTGGCGAAAGCAACTCTCGGCAAGCATCAGATGGCTTGTGATGAATAGTCAATTAACTATAAACTTGTTCCAGGAATGACCAGCGAACGAGGGAGGAGAGGATGGCTGTTGGAAAAAAAAGGCATCCATTATCTAGCAGCTAATTATCTAGCCACTGCCATTTCCATCCTCGAGATAGCTATGTGATTAAAGGGTTTGGTCAATCAAATAGATAACAGGGATTAGAACTGGGAGGATGGGAGAGGAAGAGAAAGAGGGAAAGCAACGAAATGAGCCAGAGGAGAGGTGGCTGCCCGAGCCTCAGTTTTATCTCGTGTACCTTTTTAACAACAAATGCAATGCTGTTAAATACCACTGCAATTCTAATTTTTAAATGGCTTTACTGTTCCTGGAACAGTGTGTCCGTATGATTTCATCATCTACCATGAGGCATAAAAATAAATCTGTCTGCTCTGTGGACGTTTGGAGCACACTCTTTGTAAAGTCATTTGTTGATGTGTTGGCATGGGTATCAATTGTTATTATTTTTTAGTGATGCCCAAATATTACAAAAGTTTTGTTATTTCTCCAGGCCGGAAACGACCATGGCTGGAGGCATCATGTTTTTGGGTTGTTCTTCTGTTCATCCATCCGTCCGTCCCACTCTTGTGAGTGTGATATCTCAAGAACACCTTGAGGGAATTTCTTCAAATTTGGCGCCAATGTGACTTGACTCAAGGATGAACTGATTCGATGTTGGTTTTTGGGTGCCAAAGGTCAGTGTGACCTCATGACCATCCTGCTCCCGTAAATGCAATATCACAAGAACGTCCTTATGGTATTTCTTAAAATTTGGTACAAACATCCATTTGGATCCAAGGAGGAACTGATTCCATTCTGGTGGTCAAAGGTCACTGTGACCTCAAGTCAGTCCTACTGTTGTGAGCATGATATCTCACAGACGCCTGGAAGGAATTTCTTCAAATTTGGTACAAATGTCCACCTGGACTCAGGGATGCACTGGTTGGATTTTGGTGGTCAAAGGTCACTGTGATCTCACAACAATCCCATTCTTGTCAAAGTGATATCTTAAGAGCACCTTGATGGTATTTCTTCAAATTTGGTACAAACATCTATTCGGATCCAAGTACGAACTTATTTGATTTTGGTTGTCAAAGGTTAAGGTCACAGTGACTTTATGACTGTCCAGTTCCCATGAATGCAATACCTCAGGAATCTCTTGATGGTATTTCTTCATATTTGATACAAACATCCATTTGGATCTGAGGATGAACTGCTTAGATTTTGGGGGACAAAGGTCAAGGTCACCGTGACCTGACCACTGTGACCTGGACAGACCTGGATGTGAACAGCAACTTGACTGGTTGGTGGAGGCGTACAACTGTGAGGCAGGAATTCTGTAATAGTTAACAAACCAAAGCAATTACTCACATTTAATTACCAGTGTTTTACAATTGCTTTGGCTCAGTTTTCACTAACAGAAAATGAGTGTGCAAATTCTTAATGCAAAGAGCAAGTCTGATTTGCTCAATTCTTATCCTTAAACAAAGTGCTGCTCTTTTTACAAAATGAAAAACAGTAAATCACATGCTTAGTTTTCAGATTATAGCCACTTCATTTGAGCTTTATTTTAATGTGATTTGAGGCATTTTTGCAGGCAATGATGTTTGTAGGCAACATCACTGAGCAACATTACTTCAAACTTGAACTGGAAAAAAACTGCAAGAAATGCAATATCTGTTCTTTTGATCAGTGTAAAAATGATAGTAATGTATGTTAAGGTAGTATGTGGTTTAATGTTATAGTCTTTCCTGTGTTATTAGTGTGGCTTGCTGTATCTAAGATAACAGCTGTAAACTCAGTGTCTGAAACATCTAATCTTTGCTGTCTTGATTAAAACAAACTTTTCGGTTCATACAGAAACACTAAAGTCACATTTTGTATGTATACATGTACTGTCTTCAGTGTGACGTCTGACACCACACTTAATAATCTGATGTAACTCAGCATCTAAAAAAAGTCATGTGTGTCAAACTTAATCCAACCCGTTTGTGTAATATTTCCCAGAATGCATCCTGATTTTGTTATCTGCAAACTATATGCCACTAAAACCAGTAGTGATCAAATGCAGAGGCAATTATGCAACATGATAATATGTAGCTACATTTGATTATTGTTAAATTCACAACCGGCCCTTTAAGGACAAACATGATGCTGATGAGTTTTTATAGCTCTGCTCTGCATCATTTCAAAAAATGAAGCATAGCCTTATTTCAGCAAGCACAACTTCAACTGAAGTTGTGCTTGTGTTGGCTGATTGATACGGGCTGTTTCCAATACGCTTCACAATGATTAGCTCATTCACAGCTAAGTGGCTCCATCCACACACATTTTGATCAGTACTCAAAATGTGATTGAATGCCTAGTCCTGGTTGTTTCTGGGTCTGCCGTAACTCTAGACCCTTTTAGTACCAATGTAGTGCGGTTGCGGTGTTAGCTCAGTGCAGTCGTCCTCTGACTCAGTGGGTGTGTACTGTGCTAATGAGTGCGTAGCGGGGCAGCACCTTTCACTTGTGTCATTACCATTAAATTAACAAAATAAAATAACAAAAAAATGGCCACAAAACCGACTTATGTGAGGTAATCAACAATAGCCAATATATTTGTCCAAACGCTCAATCCAATGGCAAGACCATCCATCCAATGAGAGTGCATACATGCGTCAGGCAGTCTGCTCCAATTGGTTAACTTTTTCAAGTAACATTCATGGATACGTGACCATACATATTCAGAAGAACTTGTATGTTTTTCAGCCAAGAATTAATTAATTGGGTACTATTAAACCATTGCAGAACAATCAGATGCATAAAAAGAGTGCCCCTAAAACAGTTGAAACAATGTAGGAAACATGATGGAAAATCTGATGTTTATGTCTCTTTAATGTTTCAAATTGAAATTCAGACAGATCTGATGTTTTCGTCTGCCACTGTTGTTTTATTTTTAGTCTATTTAGTGGAGCAGAAGCTTGAGAGACTTTTACGTCACATGCTTCATGTACGTCATGATTTATGTCTTCACCCATTGCACTTTGTCAGCTTTAGTTTTTATCAATACATCAACTTTTGCACATCACCCAAGCATAAAAAGTCAGGTTTTTCAGTGCACAAATTGAAACTGCAAATAAAAACAGGTAAGCAGATATATACTGAAGTGGATATGTTTGACTGAAAAAGAGTGAACATGGGAAGACAGGTATATGAACAGGGAGAATGACAGGAAGAGCCACAAACTGCACACATCACTGCAGGGGATATAACTTGTTGCCTTTACGGGTCTCTTTTGTCATTCTCTTTTTTCACACTTTGACACATAGACACACACACACACACATACATGTGGTCGGTTCAGCTTGATCACAACATGTTTGTGTGTGTGTGTGTGTCTGAGATGGATCCTCTCTGATCACTTGGCAGCTCAGGGAGGCTGATTTAATCTCTGCTCAGCGGGGGCCCCGTGATTGGTTAATCCCTCGAGGGCTTCGTCCAATGGGGACATAAAAGGTCAGGTTGGAACTCAAATGATGTGACAGCCAACCAAGACATCAGTTTCACACCCCAGACGCAATCCCTCCACACATGTCTACACACACAAACTCACAAAACGCCTTGTGTGTAGATGTAGGGAACCACCCAGACAGAGAGCATGAAATATTAATGGCCAATATCACACTTTACACACACACAAACAATAAAAAGGTCTTAGCTGGAGGGACTACAATGGTGTGTGGAGGGAAGAAATGGAGTGAGAGGAATGTGAATAATCTGCAGGGGGGGAAACACCCTCCTATACATAAACACAGTCCTTTCCCCATAGGACATTAATGGAGACATTCAAATTCTCTGTGGGCCTGCAGGGACAATTATGTTTATCTCATTTACAATTATATCATGGCCAGAAAAATTTAATGCGCCGACACCTGTTGAAATCAGTTACACCGGGCAAAGTCACACATTGATCATTCCAAGTAGCGTTTAGAAATTACCTACGATTTTTTCCATATTTATATCCAGATATCATGCGGAACAAATTAGAGTCAATTTTTCAACTGGCCCGTGGTTCAAAAGACAAGAGAAGGAAAAAAGAAGTTGGCCAGTGTCCTTATCCTTCAAATTAACATCCACTGCTTGATTTATTTGTGTTTTGACTTATTGCTGTTCGTAAGTGGATAAGTGTCAGTGGCTGACTCCAAAGTTTTATGTAGGTGAAAAGGGTGAATTCAAAGCATCTAAATTAACACAGAGTACACGGTTCTCTTGGCTGACCTGTGTACCTCGTGATCTGGCTGACTAGACGGGTGTATTTATGAGGACATTCGATGTGAGTGTTGTAGCTTTCTGTCTGATATTGAGATTGAACTATTTGACAATTGATTACCTCCTGATTTACTGAACTGGAACTAGATGTAAGGGTTCCATCACATACCTGTAATTTGCATTGATTCTTTGCCCACTGTACCATGTCCTAACTAGGCTTGCCACAGCAGTAGGTGTTCCTGGTATTACACAGTGTTCGGAGCATGCACCGATTACTCTACTTGTCTAAAGCCCCTTCCGTCCAAGTGTGATACTTAGTGAGACGATGGACGCTATAATTATGAAGTGAAATGGACTGCTATGGAAGTCAGATTTCAAACATAACACTATAGGCTAATCACAGCCTGACATGAGGTTGCTTGACAACTGGATATGGTTGTACAGATTGAAATCTGCTGGAAGTGCAGTCATATAAAGCCCCAGCATCACCAAGCAGTCATGTGGTGCGAACAGACATGAAAAAAAAAAACCTATCTGCTGTTTCAGTACATTACCGTGAAGGTGTTAGCTGGTGCTAATCTGTAAGGCTAACTTGGCTAAACTATGCTGGCCTTGACAAGGAGCTAACAGTGCAAACACCCTGTGCTCAGTGTTAGAGCTGCTTTCCACCTCGTCTGTAGACATCAGCTCCAGTTGCTCGTTGGTCAGTGCGTGGGTGTTTGATAGACCTGGCAGCTCTGAACTTGTCCCAGTCATGTGATGAAGTGTGAAACTGACTGTATTGGAGTTGGAGTTGTATTTTTGGCCACTTGATCAACGAAAGTCCAATATCCACTCTCCTTTTAGCTCATTCTTCATCTCCCCCTGATCTCTAGCAACTCTTTGGGCAAACATCTGACTCTTTTGCTGCTCCATCATGTTCGCCACCTAGTCACTGATTTTGTCTGCAATCTGTTGCTGGGTAGAAAATGTACAGTTGTTTTTTTTTTTCCTTGGAGCTGAGGGGAATTGTTGGGTATTAGTTAATTGTAGGCTTGTCTCTATGTTCGTTCCAGGAAATAGACCTTTAGTTGTCATATCGCCCTTAAAAAAACAGTGAGCCTGTATGTACAATACCTAACTCTGGAACCAGCTCACCTTAATGGAATACAGCCACCATTAATGTGATCAGTTACACCTGTGCTTTTCCTACTCTGACAGGTTAAAATGTCTGCTGTAAAAAAGATCTTTAAGGTTGGATGTTGATGTGAGGCAAAAGCCAGTTGAGTTGTGAAGGCACTGTATCTGGATGGAAGCCATAAAAAAGCACTTGTTTGATATAAGGCAGTGGTGTTAATTTTTTGTAATAGTTAACACTATAATACCATATTCTGTGGTGCTGTTACATTGTCCAGGTGCACACGAGGTTACAGCCTGTGTGTGTATGTGTGCTTGCGTCAAGCCTTGATAAAGTAATGCACGGTGATCACTGTGAGCTGGTCACTGGGATGTGAAGGACAACAGTTGACCACCCAGCTGCTGCTGCTTCTGTTTTTCATTACAGAGAAAAAGAGCGCGAGTGAGAACGAGCAGCGGAACATTTTTTTTCTGTAATTGCTCAGGCACACAATTTAAAACCATCACTGACAAACGCATGATAGATCTTGTGAAAAATAAAAAAAAAATAAAGATCAGCCGCCTATTCGGGAGAGCAACTCGTTTGTCGGTTTAATGGCCGCTCCCTGTGCCGCAGCTGCAGTCATTCTGTGCACTGCAGCGCTCAGATCTACCATTACTTTTTACAGTTACAATTCACAATGAAATGCAAATATAAGGGGAACATTAAAGACTGTGTCCCTTTTGCGCTTTATGTGTGGACTCTGTGCCCTGCTTCCATGCGAGTCCATTTTAGTGAACTCTGTGTCAATATGTTTCTGCATCAATGTCACCAAGTCAAATCGCTGCAGTTATTGTACTTGAAGATTAAGGTGATTCTTATTATAGCTGTGGAGTGTGGCAGAGTGCCATCACCTCAGGTACATTCATTCAGCCACAGACCTGTGATATCTCATAGTTCCCCCTCCACAGGTTTATCTTTTTTATATCAGAATATTCAGTAGATGTTTGGACTTTCATTCAGTAATCATAATATTTAACCTGTTTTCTTTGTTATGCTTATCTGAGTAATTGAGTTTAGGCAAAGTAAGTAATTTATGCCACTCAACTTGAAAATTAAAAGTAAATAAAAGAAAGAGGAATCAGAAATGGGAAAAATAGAAAAGATAAAGCGAATAGATGGCTGGGTGGGATGAATTTATAGACTGTACACCCTGAATGGGTGCTCACTAATTGAGACAAATGAACAACAGCACAGAGGTGTGTGAGAGGGAAGACAGTGAATTTATCTAGTCCATCTTTTGCCCTTTTACCTCACTTTTTTTTCTCTTTTTTTATTCAAATCCACATCCTGTTTTACCCATGCACGGCTTTTCTTAGTCTGAATAACAATATAGAGCGCAGCACATTCCATCTCCCTATTTTCATACATTTAGAATCTATAAATCATGTATGGCAAACCTCATTGTTAAATGAGGTTATACAATAGAAGTCATTGTGAAATTCTCACTTCTTCCATTTATTCTGCATGTCACACACTAATACCACAGGGAGTTCTTTTTTAAGTATTATACAGTGCAAACAAAATTAGTTTATTCTCGCACAAAACTCAGTGTCTCTAAGCCAAGTAGTTACAAAGCCATTGCTTGTAATTTCTGACAGCGTGATAAATGCAGAAATTGATTTTTTCACTGACTCTTGTGGATGGAGCCAAACTGCTGCAACGGCCCAGCATATTTTGTTCCAAAATAAGATATTCACCTACTGGTAACACAATTAAGACTGGTCTGTCCTGCATATGAAGAAATTATCGTGAAGGGAATTATTTCATAAACTGTCAGTTGGCTACAATTAGTGGATTAATGTTTGAAATAGATAGCTAAAAGGAATGAATACATAGTTCAAATTGTCCAGCAAAGATCATGTAGAAATAGTTAAAATCAAAAACTAGTGTATATAAGGTTGAAATAGTGTACTAAAAGTAGTAGATAGATGTTTAAAATTGTTAGCTAAAAGATAAATGGTTGAAATTGTGTGCTAATGAATGAGTGGTTATACTTTTTAGCTAATGTATAAATAATTGAAATTGTTAGATAGTGGATAACTGGTTGAAATGGTTAACTAATGGATAAATGGTTGACATTGTTAGCTAATGGATAAATGTCATGAATATGTAGCTAAGAGTAACAGATAAATTGTAAAAATAAAAATAGTTAGCTCGTGGATAAATGGTTCAAATAGCTTGCTAAAAATAATGGATAAATGATTGTTAGCTAAAGGTATTGGATCAATGGGGGAAGTTCCTTTTGCTAATGAATAAATGGGTGACATAGTCAGCTAAAAGTGTTGGATAAGTGGTTGAAACAGAAACAGACATTTCTCAGGGTTCTCAATACAAAATGTATGCACCAAAAGTTGGGCGAGCACGTATATTCCCTCCAGTATTCTTGTTAAATGATATTTTGACCTATCAGTAGTTGCTGACTCTTTCTCTCTACCTGTAGCCTTGCTCCACTGCCTTCCGAGTTGCCTTCCATCTCTGTCGGGCCTATCAATCTCCTGTCACCGCCTTGACTTTACCACCTCCGAAGCCAACTTTTTCCTTCTCTCACAACCCCCAAACCTTCCCATGCCATATTCATAAATTAAATCTACCATCTTCTCTAACTTTTTCTTGACTGTCCCTCTGTGCCCTTTCAGTGCACATATCAAATCTGAATTACCAGTTGCCTATGTGCCCTTCCCACAAGCCCTAGGCCAATTCACTTTGGGTTCCTGCCATAACTCCTCTCTTTCCTTGGCTTCCTACTCTGACCAGCTCCCCTCGGCCCTGCCGTTTGGTGATAAATTCTGCTTCCTCTGCAATGGCAGGGAAACTGATATCTTTGGAACTTTGGTTACTAGCTTGTCGCTGGACTTCGCCCGACTGATTTGATTGACTTCTTAAGAAGTGCAGATCAATGCGGCTGTCCCTTGCCACTACCCTCTTCACCTGCTCCTAAGCACCTTTTTTCCCCTTGGTTTAAAAGTACTGAATAAACACTTAATAGCTACAAGCGCTGGAAAGCAGTTGATACATCCAGCATCTGCTATTTTAAGTGGTAGTAGTAGGACTGCAACTTTGACCTTAACATTAGTGTTTCAGTTATTCTCAGGACTTTGGAGGTACATCAGACAGACTTTAGAGGTTACATTTTGCAACCTGCTATTATCTATGTTTATAAAATGCTGAGCAATTTTACAAGGTTGTGCTGTCCCTGCATTTCTGTAGCAACATTATGTAGTAAAGAAGAAAATATGTGTTATTATTCCACACCTGCAACTATGTTAATAATGATTTTGCATATAAAAAGATACTCTCGTGTTTAAGGGAATACATCAGAACACTGGATTATCCTCCAGCAACACTTTCTTTCTGCGATGTAACACCAATCATGACTAAGCACAGATCTGGTGCTCAAGCAAACCTCTTCATCTTTTTTTTTCTGCTTTTACAGTCTCAGCCGTGTTCAGTAGGTGTAACATGCTGGTACACTGCAGTGATGTTCAGGGTGTGATGCCTTGATCTTTGCTCCTCTATCATGGAGTTTCATGTGGTGACCTTGTCAGTAGCAGAGTACATGTTGGTGTAAAGCCCTGTGGCTGTGTGACTGTGACAGAACTACTGATCTGGGGTCAAAAGCTGCAGACAGGGGCCTTAAATTACTGCGGCGACATAGTGTGCTCCCAGACTCTCTTATAGAACAACAGAATCAAAACACCGTTGGGAAATCACTATTGAATGGTCTTACTATCAGATTTAGGACTCTATCTTCTGCCCAGCACAAAGAGGCACACAGCTGTCATTGCTATTTTCCGACCAAAACAGTTGTCATTTTCACGGCGAGTGCCCACGTTGTGTAGGTAGCAAATGTACTTGCGTCCATCTGTGCACCCGTGTACGTGTTGGTCATAAAATGAGGTGTGTTGGTACATTTTGAGGCAGCAGGAAGCATTGCACCACTGACCAACTACTGTACACTATAGGCATAAAATTAACATTCTGATAGTGAATTGGCTGCAGGTGGGTGAAACAGGATGTGTCTCCCCATTATGACAGATGTTGTGCGCATTTCTGCACAATGCACAGCAGCTGTAACTTCCCTCATTGATTAAAAACGACAGGATCGATCAGGATCTAATGTTATTGATTGCTCTGTGTTCTTCTACACATCCAAAAGACCTCAGACACAGTCGAAGTCCAGTGAAATTAGCAAAGCAGCTGCAAACTCCTGACTTCTGTGTTGTGTTTCCTCTGTCCAGTTTTTCTACTACTTTCTACTTTGAATTTTTCTACGTACTTTTTCTACTTAAATATTAAATATTAACAATATTTGCTGCACTGACATTACTACACATGTGGAAATGTTTAAAATGACTGAAAGTATTTCGAACAGTGCCAGCTTTCCCTTTTATTCCTTCATTGTGTGTTGTATTGATGTATTAGTGTTTTCTTTGACAATTTACTCTAATGATAAAAGAGGTTGCTTTCAGTAATTAACGGAGTAACATCTCCATGCGTGCAGTAATGTCGCAGCAGTCATGTTGCTGTCCTTCATGCGTAAATGTGCACACAACATCTCTCTTAATGGGGAGACGCTTTAGCCTTTTTCACTCATCTGCAATACACCTGCTATTCATCATATTGTTAATTTTCTGACCCAGCCCACCTGCCTGCGGTTTTAACTGTGGTCATCACTACAAGTGGGTCATTTTAGCATCCTGATTCGTTTCTCCAACTTGCAGAATCCACCATTTAACTAGCAATGTGCCAGAGGGTGACCCAATTGGCTCTTGAAGGGAATGGGAGATGATACTAATTTGTTTAATACATGGTAAGCCCAAAAGACACATTATTAATTATGAGACTTAGGCCAAATCCGAGTGTCCATCCTAAAGCCTTAAGCCCTGAATTCTTGCAGACTTTAGTAGTCTCCTGAGGAATTATAGTAAATTTGGCAATACCAATCCCAAAGAAGGCATTCAGGTTTGTTATACAAAGTCTGCAGCAATGCGTATATACGGAAAGTGTACACAAGGGTCTCGAAAGCCCTCGTGGACTTAGCAGTTTGACAGTGGTACAGCCTTAAGGCCTCACAGACTTAACAGGAACATGCCTTAAAGTCGCTGAATCTGTGGTGGTAAATATGCCCCCTTTGCAATCAGATTATGTTTAAATAGTAAAGTGGTGTTGGACACTTTCTAAATGCACTTTAGCCATGCTAGTTAAACCATCCGCTATAGATCTTCTAAATAGGGCCCTTAATGGTAAATTATGACTTCAGCAGCAGTCTACGGCTCTGGGGTCATTCAAAAGTTCTAGACTGGATGTAAGTTTGTTCTCTGATGGTTACTTTGGGGTTCAAGCATGCTAGGTTCAGCATCGAAGAAGTCTTGGTTTAACTCAAAGCCTTGATTTCTGCTTGAACTTTGAATGAATTTAGCAAGTTGTACTTCAGACTGTTTATACAGAAAGGGCAGAGGATTGTATTCAAATCTTAATACAATTCAAATACTATGCTGAGAATAAGAGTATGACTTTGATTTTCAGCTTTGGAATATTTGGCATATTTGAACTGAAAAGGCTGAGTATTGTCGACAGAGACGAAGACTCTCAAATGGATCATTAAAATCCATGGTCCAAAAACAAAAAAAAAAAAAAAAAAAAAAAACAGTAGAAGAAGACTGGGAAGCCTCAGCTGACCATGAGACCTCTGCTCTCAGCAGGTTTGCAGTCTTTTTCAGGCAGTTGTCCAAACCTTCCAGTGATATTTATTCTTTTATTGAAATGACTTTGTCCTTACAACATCTCGTGCTTTTGATTTCATTCACACTTTGTCTGCAATCTGACTTTTTTCAAAGATAGCACGAGCACTTTCACAATAACGTGGCATCATTTTCTAGCTCCTCAGTAATTTGTGCCTGCCTTTTTTTTTGGACGTCCAGACACTACGCCTCTGGCTGTTGCCGAAGCCAGTCCTGGTCCATAGCGTGATTTGATTTTTGATCTGCATTGACAGACAATTATTCTGCACTCTGAGATGAGTGCTGAACTGTTTTGAAGAAGCGTTGTGATTGGTTAATGAGTCGGAAAGGGAAAGCTTCTTGATCTCATTTCCAGTGCTTAATTAACCTTGGAGTTGGAGATTTCCCCTGGTGCTGGGGACAAGGCCGGGTTACCTCGCTCTTTCTCTCCGTCTTTGTCTCTGTCTTGCCTCTCTTGCTCTCTCGATTGTACGACTCCCCCCCTGCAATGACAAAAGGCTGTTTAGCTCTCTGCGTGTGTGTCCTTCCAGAGACAACAACCCTTTATTGACTGATTTATGAGTGCAAATGTGCGTGTGCAGTGCTCCCACATGCACAGATGTTCCAACATGTGCAAAAAATACATGCATCTGTGTCTCGTGCTCACATGTATCTCCTTAAATCCAGAATAAAATTATATAAATAGCACTGCTACACTCCCCCCCTCCTGCTCTCCTCCTCCTCCTCCTCCTCTCTCCCCGGGCCAGCCCAGTTCTGTGGCCCCGGGGGTATGAACCCAGTTCTGACAGAATTGATCTCTGTTTCTCCTCGTCTCCCTCCCTCTGTCCGTCTGCACCCTTGGGCCCGCAGAGAATAGCCCGACACCCAGCCTCCACAGCCGGTTCCACACCAGGCCAGTATGTCTTGTCTCCCGCCCTCCTTCCCGTCCTCTCTTATACTCTCCTCCCTGCCACCCTCTCTTCTCCTTTCTCCTTCCATTTGGCTCTCTGTGCTCTGTGTATCCTTCCCTCTCTAGTATTGTCTCCCATTTCATCTTTCAGTTTCTATTCTCCTCCTCCTGAAATTGCTTTTTCCACTTTTCTCCTCTCTGTCCATTCTCTACCTCTAATATTTGAAGCCTCTGTCTCTTGAACACTTTCACCTCTGCACACCGAAAAAAGTATACAGTACCAATGTTCTTTTTCAGTCAGTGTATATTTTGCAATTCTAGCCGTATAACGTTGAAGGGATAGGTCAATTCAAACTAACCTTTTAAAACACAATAACACGAACAAATATGGGCAAACACTCCTGTGAACCGCGAGATAAAATTACTGATTTCCCCCATGGAGTTCGGTGGGTTGAGAGGGAGCAATATTTGTCTTATATAATGGCGGTTTCCTGTTGGAAAAGGCTGTGTGAGGGCAAGGTAAAGTGTTGAAAATGTTCTATATATAGCATACACATAAACTGATGCTGTTTTTTTTTCTTTTTTGGTGGATCTGTTTTTAAATGGCTAAATTATGTTTTTCTGCTGACCCTGTCTACTCTACCATGTGCTCAACGTTTTTAATTACAAAGTTGATGCTGCAGGATGAACACTAAGAATTCTTATGGGTTAGGGTATATGAGTGTGTGATGTGTTCACAACAAGGTTCTCATAGCGGATTTACTCAGGTTCAATATTTTATTGTTTATCCTTCCGAGCATTAGTCGAAGTCAGGACACTGCATTGCTCATGATTAATAGGTCAGACCTCACAAAGCATGCTAACACAACCAATTAAAGTTACGTAAAATAAATAGTTTACACCACTCTGGTAAAATGGTTCGCTTTGACATAAAAAATATGGGTGGGAAATACCACAAAATTTGGTTTTAATCTGCTATCAAGTAGTGCCTCGGCCAGGATCACTAATAGAGTTATTGATATGTTTTATTATTAAAAGCAGTGAGTGTATCTAGTAGTATTAGTAATAATATCAAGTAGGTGAGAGAAATATGTCATGATTTATACTTGAATTTAGTGGTGGAGGAGAAAATCGATTCTTAGATGGATTGGATGGATGGAGACCTTAGAATATTGTAATTGACCAACCAGAATTGAGTATTTATGTATGTATAGTGTTGATCATTTGGAAATAAATCTGCCCACCTTTATTAAAAGGTCAGGTTTGACTTGAATAAATGGAATGACGTTCATTCAGCTCAGAAAATACTTATTTTTTGAGTCAAGGTTAAACTTTTTTTCAGCGTATACCTTTTTCCTTTCCCTTCAGATCTTGGTCAGGATGTTTGTTGATTCTTTTTTTACCCGAGCGAGCTGGCATCGATCCCTCTCTTTACTCTTTCTCCTTTCAACCCACTCTCCTTCCCCTTGTTTTCTGAGCTCCGCTCCTCTGCCAGGTGAACCGCTGCCTCCTCGTCGGCACCTGCGAACCCCCCCCCCCCCACATCCTCCTCGCTCCATCCTCCTTGCTGTTACCTCCAGATTAATGCCAGGTAATTTGCTCCTCGCCGTGCACCTCTGTGTCCCTCCTCCTCCCTCCTCCAGGTGAGAGAGACACGTTTACTCTCCTTTTTTCCCCAGTTACTTGAGTCACTCTGTTCTCAGTTGTAACTCCCCTTTTGTTCTTTTTCATTCTGCCAAGTAAGCTTTCCTCATCCTCTCCCTTGTCCCGTCCTACCCCTTCATCCTTGCCCCCATCCACCACCGTCCCTCCTTCCTCACCCCCTCATCCTCCCCTATCAGAGACGGAGCCATATGGCCGGGTGCAGCCCAGACCTGCCCAGCTCTCAGCCTCGTTTAAATTCACAGCCTGCGGGTCATTCTGCCTCTGCGGTGGGACGACAGACACCGCCACGGAGGAAGGGCAAGTAAAAAACCCTGGCGATGAGAGGAGAGAGAGGAGAGAGAGGTAGGCAGGGAGGGCACAACTGCAACAGGACAAAATGCAGCCTGAAATTCTTAATTATAGCTTTTCAAAAATGAAGTGGACAAATTTTGTGTGTTAAATTGAAACAGAAGGTGGAGTCACATGACTGAAACAGGTGGTAGTTTGACATTGAAATAATGAAGTGGAGAGTAAACGGGGGTGGATGCATTTGTATTAATTTGGTTGACCCAGATTCAGTTGGTAACATATGAGAAAGTTTGGAATAGTGAGTGAAATTTCCATTTGCAGCAGATAGTTTTTGTTTTGTTTAACCATGAACCAACGGTTTTGATGCCTATATGGGACTGTATGAAAATGATTTGGGTGGGGAGCAGGGCTGAATACAGTACTTTAAGCGAGGCTTTCCTTAGCATAATTAATATTTTATAATGTTGGACCTTCGCTTTTACTTTGAAAAAAAACTGCTAAAGACTCCCAAAACAAAATAAAGTACTGTGTTACTGCAAACATGACAAAACTGTGAAAAAATACAGCCACATAGAAGGTTACAATAGAACAGAAATCTGGTAAAACAGACGGGGTTGAGTGAGTCCAGAATTGAAATGAGTGTCTGATATGGATAATATTCTTTTTACGAGTACATATAAAATGTGTCAGTATCTGTACTTGTGATGAAAGAAAATCTTCATTGGGTAGCTAATACCTACGGCTGGGAAATATAACTGAAAAATTTAACATGCTCAAATGTTTCTTTTCAGTTGATATCAGTAGTTTTTAATTATCAATTTTAAATAAAGACCAGGAGAAGAAAGCTTAAAGTTTAACTTCATTTATCAAGGCACACAGGTAACAGACTCCTTAATCTTCAAAAACAAAAAACCGTTGCTTTGTCACGTGACTATTAATGTTGTGTGAGAGAGAATCTTACCGCCCGCTCGTCAAGCATTTTGAGATGAAAAGGATGAAGGAAATGCCTGGTTCATGCAACATTACTCCTGGTGGCAAGGTCGTTTCTCTTCCCTTACTGTCTGTTCCCACGCTCTGAAACCGCGCACTTGAATGTAATGAGAGAAGGAAGCATTTAGAAATCAGACAGACACAGTATGAATACATTATTATTTGCTCTTTTTGAAAACTGTTAGGCCTTCAGAGAAGGCTAGCAGGCCCTGAAGGTTGCCACTGCTCTGCAGACTGATGTGCTATATTCTATAGCTTACCGGCACAAATAACACACAGGAATACCAACACAAATAAATGTGCATGAATCATAGCAATAATAGCCTAATTTTCAGTATGATCTGATTATGTTACTGAAAAATAGAAATGCATTGCAGTCGTAGTTCACAACACGGCTTTCGAATGCATTTAAGTGAAACTGTTGAACATTTCATTGAACAGTTTTCTTATTTCTATTGATCAAGTTCATAACAAACCTTGTTCTGTAATAGTTTTCTTACTCTTGTGATCAAAAATATTGATCTGAATCTCAATTCTGAGGTTGTTCTGTAAAAACTTTTCTGATGAATGATAAATATAGCAGCTTTGACAAAACCCACATCAGTTTCATTCTTAAATAAAAACTTAGTTCGCTTGGTCTTGTTCACATGTATGGAGTACAGATGCAGATAACTTAGTTGGTTGAACTGATGCAGATACAATGATAATCTAATAATGACAAGGTTAAAGACTCAAAACGGTCAGAATACCTCAGTCGAAAAGAAAAATTACATTATCGTCCCTGGCCTTGTATAGTAGTTTTCATACACTCCCCAACTTTGACTAAAGTTGTTGTAGTGCAGTGCAGCTTTCTGTGCGTTGGTGCAATACAAATCAAAGATACAAAACTTTAAAAAACACTGGTCACTGCTGAGAATAGCAAGCAGAAAAAACCCATGGAGCTCAGTGCAGATGAGAAAAAAGGGAAACTAAGGACCGTACTTGAGTACTTGAGAATAATCAGCACAAAGGACAGGGATAACTGTAAGGGGAGTAGTAGAGGAGGAGAAAATGAGGCAGAAAGCAGCAGGACTTAGAGGAGTTCGGAGGGAGCTCAGCAGCAGGCTGGAGAGGAGAGGAGAAGCCGAGAGAAACATGCGCAGGAGAGGAGGAGCGGAGCGAAACAGCGGGCATTAAAAGAGAAGAGGTGTGAAATTGAAACCAATAAATCCAGAACAGATTCCTACAGTTGTGGGAGCCGCAGCGGCCTCACACTCGGCCTCACTAGTGTTCTCTTTTTAATTTGAGCCGAGCCCATTGTTGTCTGAGTAGATTTCAGCTTGCCGAACATTCATGTTCAATGACACTGGGCCCAAGCCTGAACAGGACTGTGCACCCCACTTTTAAAATGACGTTGTGTGTTTTCTTGAAAATGAAAAAGGGGGCAAAGGGGTTGAGTTGCTGACTACTAAAATGCAACCGGCGAACACTTTTTCCCTGCAATTTTATAATGTTTATGTCATCTTTTTTCTTAGTTGTTTCTATAATCTCATTTGTTGGATCTTCTCTTTTTGTTCTCTAATTTGTTACACTAGCATTCATTCACTGGCATGAATGAATATTTCACTGTCACTCTTATGGCTGTCATACTCTTATATTTCAAATCTGTGGACACTTGTACTGTCGGCAAGTATTTTGACAGGGGGTACTTTTTGGGAAGGTGGGGTCATTTTATATTTTCTGCCTCCCCATCCTGTTAAAAAGTTTTATCACCTGCTCTGCTTTATTATTGACTGCAAAACATACTTCTTTTGAGAGCAGGCAAAGAGAAGCAGTATCACAGTACTTTCATATTACTGTTTTTTATTGTCATTTTGATGTGGAAAAACTGCCTAAGATATTCTTATAGTATTCCAATAGTTTAAACATCGACTATATTTAAATGCACACTAGTTTTCCACTATTATTTCTAATGTTATAATATTCCTAATTTGCTGTGGCTCATGTAAACAGCATATTCTGATAGACTATTTTGAATTAGGCCTTCGTCTGGACTTAGCAGGAATATTGTCATTTTCAGAGTAATGGAATTAATCGCATTAAAATTCTCTAAACGTTTGGTTTGAACCATGATCACAGCTATAAAGTGAAACTTGTGCCTCACATGGTCTTTAAACGAACCTCAAACTGCTTTACATGCAGCATTTAATCTCGTTTTTGTCAAATTTTCTGTCCTTTTGTATGAGAAATAGTCTCACCCATAAATTCCAACTTCTCTGCAATACTGTGCATGTGTGCAGTTAAGTAAGGTCCATAAAAAAAAAAAAAAATCTTCCTCTGGGGTCTGTTACTACAAGCTGACGCCACTGGTTAGAAAGCTTTTGTAATTCAAGCTATCAATCATTTTATGTGACTTTGTAAAAGATTTTTGCATCTGATTCTGGTACTAATGCTTAATATTCATCACCTACAGTAGCACCATGTGTTCGGACAGTAAAAGCTTTGAGTGTGCCTGTTATACCACGTGCAGCATTAAGCTACATTGGTGTTAATGGTCTATATGGTGTTGTATACTGTAGCACCCGGTATAAATAGCTCATGAAAAACACAACAACAACAATATGCATGTGTTAGAATAACACATTAATGGAGCTGCTTTATATCTTGACAATACGGAGGATTTATTCTGGGGAACATTGTGAGTGGAAATGCATTTTCAGCTGCTTGAAAATGTCATCACTTTGGCAACGTCAGTTTTTCGATTTAAACCCTCTCAGATGATGTATGAATGCAGCGCGGCAACATGGCACACGCTAATTGACTGAGGCATATTGTGTGGATATTTTCTCCACTCATCCACTCAAGATCTTGAATACCAATCCCCGACTCGACCGCCCCCCCACCACACCACCTGCACCCCACCCGCCCACCCCATCCCTGCCCAGCCCTGCCCCCCCCCCCCCCCATGGAGTGTCAGAAAAGTACGGCGCTAAGATTCTTATAGACTTTAGCTCCGCCAAATATGCTTGTTAATATTCCCCATCTGGAGATCTCTTAAAAAATCTGATAAATGATGGCCAAGCCCACGGCTGACAGTGGGCTCCGGCCAGCATACATCAGAGTCCAAAGCCCCCCTCCTGCTTTATAGAGGGCTATTAGAACGAGCTCCCAGGCAACAAACCATACATAGCAAATGTGCCTCTTTAGTAATATGATAATTTATAAAAGGCACAGAGTGAGACTGAGTGAATATTCTGCAGAATTCCCCCACATACTTTGCACTTAATAGATGGTGTGTGTTATGCCTACTCTCCTCAGGACTGCACCAAATGTGGGAACTCCTGGGGATGATGGAGTGAAGGCCAACCTCGGCCTGACAGCTTTTAATAACTAATGAAAATACTGGAGGGTAAATTTGCAAAGAGAGGATTAGGGAGCTCCTCGTGTACGGGAGGCAGAGCCAGATAAAAAGCGAAGGAGACACCGATCAAAAGAAGGGAAAAAAGCAAAGGTGGCAAAAGTACACACATTCTGTACTCAGGTAGAAGTACAAATACTTGTTTAAAAAAAGACTGTAGAATTAAATCCTTTACGCAAATAAAAGTGAAAAGGCAGGCCCCCCCAATGTACTCAAAATATAAAAATATATCAAATTTACATAAGTTTACATAATTTTTGTCTTGTTGCATCTTTGCCATTTTCATCTCATTACATCTTTTACATCGTTTTGATCATATATGTCTTATATATTGTCATTTGCGTCTTGTGACAAGTTAATGTTTTTTTTTGTCTTGTTACGTCTTCTTCGTTTTCCTCTTTTTATGTGTTTTACATTGTTTTTGTTATGTTGCGCGCTTTCAAATGTATTACAACTAAGGTAAGGAGCCTGTTTTGAAAATGTAAAGAGTAGAAAGTACAGATATGTGTTAAAATGTCAGGAGTGAAAGGTAAAAACTTGTCAGCAAAATCAAAGTAACCTGAAAACTCTAATTAAGTACAGTAACTAGTAGTAAAGTGTACTTTGTTACTTTGCATCTCTGGAATAAAGAAAATAGTGACTGAGCTTTCTTGTGTCTATTGAACCTTGGTGAAGCAAGGATGTGGCACGAGCAAGCATGCCGCCATGTTCCCAGCATGCATCACTCTAGGAGCTGATTGATCAGTGCTATTTGGGTTGAGTCACATCTTGTTCCTTTCATATCAACACCAATCTTTGTCTCCATCTCTTCTCCTCCCTCGCTGTCTCTTTCTCTTGCTCTGTTAACACAGGCTCCCTGCTGAGCTTCATATCTGAATGAAAAGGAAACACACACACACACACACAGAGAGAGAGAGAGAGAGAGAGAGAGAGAGAGAGAGAGAGAGAGATGCCTTCAGATCAAACACACAGAAAACATTGATTAGGTTAAAATACAAAAACAGAGCCTTGGTGGGACTGTACCTTCTGTCATCTTTGATGCTGTGCTTCATTCATCAGAGGCTACTGATGAAGACAGTCTGCCTGTGTGTGTGCTTGTGTGTGTGTAAGCATGTGCACGTTTATTTCTCTGTAACCACAAAGGATGTTCAGTCACTGTGTAGTTGGCTTGCATGCAGAAAATCTTTCATATGAACAGGGATGAGAAGCTCTGCTTTGTAGAACTGATCACCAACCCTGTGGCGCATTTAAATTTTTAATTTTCTTTATTTTGATGGCACCTGTTGATCTTTCTATCATCGTCTGTCGTAATGTGTAAAGGCACATCGTCTTGTGATGTAAACTTTAGTAACGTGCAGTCTGTCGATGGGTGAATCACCTGTTAAAAGCTAACAGACCTTTTCCATGGCAGTCATATTGATAAGAAATAGTAGGGTAAACACAGGTAATGCTAATGACACTAATAAAAGTCCCATTCCATTTAGTGTAGCAGAGCTTTCCCAGTCGGCCAGCATGCACAGTAGCAGCACCCTGACTCTGTTTGACTTAAATGGAACACGACTTCATTATTAGCATTTGCAACACCTGTGTTTACATCACCGTTTCATTTGAAAATGGGTGCTGTAGAAAAGGATTTCAGATTTCAGACAGAGAGACAAAAACATGTCAGCTACCATCATTTTTTTATGAATGAAATTACAACTGTTGCTGTCAGCTACCTAGCTAATCAAGCTAAAGTTGCTGTCTCTGGCTGACTCTGTAATGTTTCCAGCTGACTCAAGGACCCAAAGTCTTCAAGTGTCCATGAAACCGGCCAAGTGGTCACTGCTTGTGTTTCCTGTTAAAATAGACAGCCAGGGAGGGACACTGACTGGCGTTTAGAGTAGCCAGTAGTGCTGAATGTGCGATACTGACATGTAAGTGACCTAAAGTGCAATACATAAGCTAAAAGCACTTAAACATAGATTTTTGGCTTCATGGGAACATTAAATATGTATTTGATGGTTTCATATGTGGTATTAAAAGAAGCTGAAGCTGTGTGTCCCAGGCCAAAAGGTAGCATCCATGTAGAAGATAAAGAAGCAGAATTGTTCCCGACATGCAGTGTAGAGCTACTTATTTCTAGTTTTGTAAATATGATAAAGAAAATGTGAGGTATGACTGGTAATTTGTTCTATCTTCTCCTCTTCTTTGTTCTATGTTTCAATTTCAGTGTTATTATAGAGAGTGAGATTTTTATGATTTGAATTAGGCCAACAAAATAATGTAAGTTAGTTTTGCTGTTTGGTCTTGGAAGTAATGCTCAGTTAGGCTAGTTAGCCAGACATGCTAACATTTGCAGTTTATGTTTGGGCAGATAAAGACACTGTTAATTTTGCTCCAATTTCTTTGCTATTCTGTTTGTGGTTTTTAAAAGTTAATAAAAAATACATCACCTTCCAAACTCTTAAAATTTTGAGTATCTTAGTGTCGAGTATCTTTTTTTTTTTACCACAGCCCCATGCACAACTCTTTGGCATGAAGAGACTCAAGGTGATTTTGTTTTTGGTATTTTTGCTCCCTTATAATTATCTCACATTTTGCTGCCATGCCTTTGTTTATGTGTGTGTGTGTGTGTGTGTGTGTGTCTGTATCTGCATGGCTACACAGGTGTGCGTGTTGTTCTTTGACATGCAGTATTTTTTCCCCTGAAGTGAAGAATCCTCCTTCAACACAAACAGGTTCCAATCCTGTGTGCACTCTGTTGCAAAATCATCAAAATATGATGTGAAGTCAGCAAAGTAGGTGACTACCTTCTCTGTAGAATTTACGTGGCCTTTAAACATGTGGCATAATTCTGCAGACGTTTCATTTTTGTCATTGTTACACAGAGATGTGCATCTCTCAGGTACATAGGACTCCACCGACTAACTTCCATTTGCAGTGAGAGGCCCATTTAATTCAAACCTCTGACTTCTTGATCCAGCTGGGATCCCAAAAGGACATATTGACTAAAAACTGAAACAGAGAAGCAAGATGATATTCTATTAAGTGTTGATCACTGAGGGAATTCACAGTTAATCTATTTTACACACACAAACACGCATACCAAGGCTACAGTCTTAAGGGCAGACTTCAACAAAACAATGGCAGCTTTATGATGTAAATAATCTCAGTAAAAAATAAAAAATTAAAAGCCAAAATAAAAGCACCAAAGCTTTAATATGCTAAGCCATACATTAGCAAATAACCCCCAAATTTAATTTATCTGAATTGTTTTTTTTTCAAGTAGTCTCTAGCTAAATGCGTTGTCTTTTATGCCAGTGAGCGGCCTGGCTCTAGGGAAGGTATGTTGATCACTGCGTTTCAGACTAAAATATTTTGGACTATTAGGTTGATTGCCATGAAATCCCTTTGGTGATCACCTGACTCTTTATATATGGTCATCAGAAGGTCAACTTTTCGACTAATCAAGTGCAATATCAACATTGACCGGGTGGATTGGCAAACATAGATGTTCATGTTACACTGAAAATCCACTGATTTTACACATTAAAGTCTCAACAGGTCTTGGGTAGTACCACTGCATTTGCAGAAGCTGTGCACCTTCTATTTTGGTTCATGTGCAAAAGGTCTAGGTGAAAGTGAATATAGATCAGCGGGTGTGGTGATTATTATCACATCAGTGGTAACGGCAACTCAGGAGAGCTTTAACTCTGGAAATGTCTAGATGGTTCGGAGCACTGTGACATATCACCATGACTCTGCACCCAGTATGACGCTCACGTGTCATTCTTCTCTTCTGGAGTCGAGTTTTATGGATCTTTAAATGGCATTCTTCTCAAATAACACACAATGTGTTGGGCCAGCAACAGCAACAACACTTGTACTCACTCAAAATACTTTGACGCTTTTTAACTCTTTAGCATGCTAATGTGCACAATGACTAAGATTGTGAATACAACATAAGTATACACTGTAAGTATAAACTGAGGCCTCTAGTTATTACTGTGAAAATGCAATTCAACACATACCGCTCTGCCATAAGCATAGTTGAGCTTTTTAAGGTTTTCAGTGTGAATTCACTTCTTTTCTTGCAACTCCTCTTTCATCATCTACATTGTTTACATCCTTTGAGCAGTTATAGTTAAGTTGTCTTCTTTTCTATGATTGAATTGAGTGACTTGTCATTCATGTCTTGTTTATCCAGCTAAGATCACATTTCTAACATAATTATAACATCACTACAGAAAATGGGTGGGCTGCAGGCTTGTGCAGGTGTGAACACACACACATGTGTTTACTGTTGTGCATTCTTATCAAGGGGGTATGCAAACTTCCCCTCACATGCTGCCGCCGCTTGATACTCTCTGCGATGGGGCTGCCTCGCTCCTGGGGGATGAGACAGACCCAGAAAGGCATTATCACCTTTCTGCCAAAGCATAGGAATTCAATGAATTATTTACGTTACACCAGGCGGGCCTCTAGACAGCGCCGAGACTGAACAACACAGGATTCAGTTAGGGAACCTCGAGGCCAGGGGCCAGCCGAGGAACCGGGGGGAATCAGTGGTGATCCCGTGGTAACGAGCACGGGGAAATTAAATGACAAAAAGCAGAAAGGAGGTGTAGGATCAGGGGAATAGAGCGCACGTTCGTACACAGATTTCATGAGCGTGTGTATGATCGCGCAAGCATTTACCGTGGATATCGCAGAGGAATACACATTTACAAGACCCTCATCACTGATTCACGTGTGTTTCCTGTAAACATACACACCTACTAACACACATAAACAGATATCTAAGAATATAATAAGTTGCCGGATTCCACACACACTCACGCACACCCCAACTATCATCAATCTCAGGCTTCAGAACCGTTCCCCCCTTGAGTCCATGGCTCTGTTTTTGGCTCTGTCTCCATGCAGGTAGGAGGTCTCCTGATACTCACCACTGGGTTAGCTCGCTACACATTAATGCAACATACTCCCCCATTAAGAACCCTATATGTGCTTCTGTTCCTTTTCTTCAGCGCCACAGAGTCCAGCTATAAAATTCAATCTCTGCGTGTACAAGAAGTACACCTAAAAGACAGAAGGTGAATCACAGTGCGAGTCGGCAGATCTTTTTTTTTTTTGAATAAGACATCAGATGTATTGTTTGTGACTGTGCTGTGTTTTCATCTAAATGCAGACTGACTCACAAGCCGGTGGAAGCGTATTCCATGTTCCCGGACCACACTTGATATCCCTGTGGGGTTTTTCAAGGGGTTTCTTTTTCTTTCTGTGCGGGGTTTTACACCGCTGGCCTATCTTCAAAAGCTCTCACAGCTAAAACAAACATGAGGAATTCAAATAGGGGAGGGGTGGGTAGATGGTGGGGGGGAGTTAGACCATTTCACATCACGGCAGCACAGTGAGGAACGTGATAACCGATTTGGGCCACTCTCAAAAACAAGGTGACCCGCGTTGTTTGCTTGCAGTTTTGAATGAGATCGGGACGTGAAACGGCATCCGAATGTTTGTGAGAGATACACGTTGAAGTCTGTTGTGCCAAATTAATTAAGTAATTAAATGTAGCAAAAAACTATTTGAAAATTGACTTGGTGCCAAGTTCATCAGGCGGATAAATGAGCGACATTTCAGCATCCTCAGATTCATTATGCACACGTCTGTCCACAACATGTACACACACTGACTACAGCCAATGCTCATGTTAATGAGAATAGTGACTAAATACCTTAAATATTTATAGATTAAATATTTATATGTAGCACAAAATAAATACAATTATGAGGTAATAGTACTTTTTCTTTTTATGCTACTTTATACATTGTATTTCAGAGGAAAATATTGTTTTCTTTCTATTACATTTATTTAACAGCTTTAGTTACTAATTACAATACAAAACGTATGATGAGCTCATAAACTCTGATGCATTGTTACAGATTAATGCAAGTACTTCGAATTATTGTGGCTGATTAGAACTTAAGCTTGTGCAAGCTACGCTAGGATTTATGTGAGAAGTCCCAGGATTTTTATTATTGTTATTATTATTTTAAATCTTTTTGAGTAAAATAATATAATGTGTGATTTGCATTTGGCGATGACGGCCTAGAATTGGGTAGGGACGGGAACGACGTGTCCTTACCAGTATCTAGGGACTATTGCATTGTCCCTAACAATAATTTTGATGAATAAATTAACATATAATCACTGATGTTCGTCAGTGTCGGTTAGTGAGATTCAGTATTGTAGCAAAGCACCTGTGCTATTTATAAATGCAGAACAATGTGTTTTTAAGTTTTGAACAGGGCGAACATGAGAAATATACACAAATCTATTGCATTATAATTTACTCCTGTGTATGCTGTAATCTCAGTCAGCACTCCGCTGGCAGCAACAGTGTCTCACCATCTCTCCCCGTGGTGTGTGCTGCCCATGCTTACGAGAGCTCTGAAACTTTGCGACAACAGGCATAAAAAAACAAACAGGCAGACAAGACCAACTTGATAAGATAAGATGAATTTATATTCATAAAAGATACTGAGCATAAAAACCTTTCTTACGCAGGTTCTAAGAATAAATTGTAATTCACACACTCTGTAAATCTTAAATTAACTTAAATTGTCGGCACCTGCCTTACATTTAGCAGTTTCCCCTGATGTAATGTAACACAATGAGGGTTCAGTCATGAATAGCCATGGACCAAAAGATAAGAGGAAACATTTTGGAAGACAAGATCACGTCAATAGTAGAGGAGATTGATGCCAGGCAGCATGTTGTTCGGTGGAGCAAATAATGAGTTGACAAAGAAAACCAAACACAGGATCAAAGATAAGTCAAGACATTGATCAGAGATAAGATCATTTCCATGTCCAAATAAAGTTAGTACTTAGATGTGGTTTTCTGCATACTTTTCATTCATACTTAAAATGAAATTATTTTGTAAGTCTGTTTTATAAATGAGGCCCTGGGACTTCATGGGCCATATGTGTAACTAATGCATGCGGATAAAATCCATATTTATAAAAGAAAAATGTGTACACCTCACACATGCTTCAGACTAAAATGTATACACATTTTAGCTGAGACATCTGCAGGTGAGGTGGACATGAATTATAAAGTTTCCAGTTTCACTGACTGTAATTATTTAACAGTTTACACTTCAGTCTGTAAAATGTCACTCAAATGCAGATTTATAACTTAATTTGAAATTATTTGGGGGATGAAATGTATCGTTTTTGTTATTTACATTCAAGTCATAATTTAATGATCTTTGAATTTTATCCTGAATTCTGCAGCACTTTGTGCGAAGTCTTCCTCAATACAAGCTCTAAAAATTAATTACCGATTATCCTGACGTCTAATCATGATGATCAACATATTACAGCTGATGATGGTTTACAGGCACACAACATGATTTAGTGATGTAGGAACCATAAACAGACACAGCTGTGTGTAATGGCTTGTTGGAGAATGGCACTGATGTGATGCAGTCGGTGAAACTACACTTTCTTCTTTGCCCCTCTCTTCATTTACAGCCCTAATGAGTGGTATCGGTATGCAAAGGGATGATTAAAGGCATTTTACATACATTCACTGCAAACTGTGGGAGTGGAAATGAGGCTTGTGCACACGCACGCAGTTCCACAATGATTAAGTCATGAATCTGCACAGAGTGCATAAAGCTCCAGGACTTTGGGGTCTCTGTGATTTAACATTCTGTTTTTACATTATTATAGTATTACAGTAGTTTTAGTATATTTTTTTTTTTTACTTCTAATGACTTCTTCCACAGTTTTGTAATGATGAGTTGAATATAAAAGGAAATCAAACTTGTTTATAATGTTGTTGATTGAACTTAACATTTTAAGCATATTGAAGCTGAGGTTTTCTCAAGTACACCTGAACTGATATCAACTTTATTTTAGCAGCAAAGTGTTTTTGATAATAAATTGAGACGGGTTGCCTTAGGAAGGAGGGTAGTTGCGGCAGTGTGTGGGTTATTATGCCTCGCTTCTTCAGACAGCCTCCCAGTGAGATGATTTTTGGACGAGGTGATATTAAGTTTGTCTTCTATTCTGGAAGTGAAAATACCTCGGTGTCCATCAGCCTGCCTCTTAGGCACAAGAATAGAAAATATACAGTTGAAGTAGCTTTTGGAAATCACACAAATTAAATTGTTTTACTATAGATAATTGGTTAAAAGACTTTTTGGATTTATTATCAGTGGAACGGGCAGCTTCAGCCCTTTGTGAACATGACCATGGAGACCAAGGACCCTGGATTTTTATAAGATCTTATCTAAGGAAAATGGTTCATGATTGAACTTTACCGTATTTGCTCTTTTCAAATTCAGTCAATTTAAAATTTTAAGACGGCCTGGACACTAAAGCTTTAAAATTAAAACACCCTGTTAAGGTAAAACATAATCCAGAAACATTTACTTGTGTTGTTGCATTATTGCATTTAAAACACAGAGTGTAAAAAACTTTATTATAGAGCACTACACAAAAATCTTGCATGTAATTGTCTCCAGAATGACTTGTGTAATCGCGCACACTTAAAATGGCACAGTTCTGCACAGCAGGTGGCCTCATTTGTATTGTGGCTATTTGTTTTTTATGCCAAAATTCTATATTTAACATTAAAAGTAGCATGTTAAATTAAGTCACTGCACCTGTTAGAAACACAGACCTGTTTAGGTCGCACAGCAGGATGTTTAATGCCAGTTTATGTTGCAATTTGTTTTAGAGAGAGAGAAATCACAGTTTTTCTTTTGCCAATGAATAAAAATATGATTTAAATTCATAAATACTAATTTCCCTAATCGGACGTGTCAGATTGTTGAATGTTTTAGTGCAAACAACTTAATTATAGTGCAACTCTTTTCACTACCCAGCCTTGGAAGGAAGGTCATAGAAGAGGTAAACACTCCAGCAGCAGGGCAGGTGTTTGCCAACCTGAACACCTGAACCCCAGAACACTCGATTCAAAAGCTGCTCTCCTACTCACTGCACGACTGCATTTTTTTTTTTCTTTTTTCTTTTTCCTCACCTTCAGAGTAAAAACATGGTCCAGAGGAAATGGGGCCGGTGAGTAGTAAAGGGTGTAGTACAAGCCTGGCACTTTGTTCTCCACAGCTGAGGCTTCGTCCTGCTTTCACTAGACTATTCCCAGATCAGGTCCACCTTCTCCACTGCACTTTCATGTCCAACTAAGGACAGGAAGAAACTTTTCTTTTCCAGGAACTTTTCAGGAACTTAAATAGCATTATGCATAAGCTGCGGTGTAATTATTAAATGATGATTTGTAATGTGAAAGTAAAAGTGATCCAAGTTATACTGAAATTACCAAGTAGTTTAAATACAGATGTCATGTCAAAGTCTGGGAAAATGTTCAGAGTCAGTCATCAAATAGATGATTTATCTGAGCTAAAATATTTGAAGATCTATCTGATTTCCTCACAGACTGAAAGGGTCATTTTCTTTTAGCAAATTATTTTTTAATGATGTTCTAGTTTTGATTTTACTAATCTGCTTCTTGTACAGATTTTGTTAAAAGATGGTAAAGCTATTTCAGAAACTGCATTTCAGTTTCGGTTTATTCACTATTTGATCTGCTTTGAGCCACCCCGTGTCAGAGGCTATCTATGGTCGGACAGTCAATGCAAGGTCATCTGATGCTATCGATCCACTGTTTCATGAAAGTGAGTTAAGTCAGTGCAGAATTTTGTGAATTAATCCCGGTCTGTGGTTTACCAGCTACACTGTCATCCTGTAGATCTGTTCAATATAACTAACAAAATTGTTATTTATTCCCTGAATTGTTATCTTACTCTTTAACAAAGATGTATAATTATCTAATGTAACTCTAAAGGCCAAAACGCACTGCAGGCTTCAGCATAACGCAGCAAAGTGACAAACGTTTCACGGAGGAGACGAGCGTCTGTGTGTTTCAGACAGATATTTTAGTCAGTTAACTGTTCAGTACCATCAGGATTTATCATCAAAAAAGTTTTATATCAGTCGGCACTTCGCACACGATCCCCCTCCCTCCTCTCTGCTGTCCCTCTCTAGATCTTCATAGTTATGATGAATCGACGGGGAGTAATTAAGTATTTAAATGTACACAAATGGGAGTTGGAGCAAAAAAAAAAGTTCGGAGTGCGAGCGTCAAGTCAGTTTGACGCGCGTCAAGATGCTTTGAGTGCGTGTTCTGCCATTTAGAACAATGGGTGCACTTCAAAACACGAGTGTCAGACACCTTTAGTGTGTTTTGGCCTTTAGTTGCATCTGAATAATGTATTAATACTGGTAGCACCCTATTTAGGAATATATCAGCAATTAAGAACACATTTAAAACACACTACAGGTATAAAAAAGAAGACCATGACATGAAGCTGAAAGTAAAAAAAAAAAAGTAAATATGACTGGGGCAATGTTGCTAAGCTGGTCAAAACTTGCTATGCTATACATGAATCAATATAAAGTTTCTAACCCTCAACCAAATATGTAGTGTTGTCCATGTTTCTGCATAATGTGACATCAACTTCAGGAAGACCTGTGCCAAAAGTTTAGCCAACTTTCCAAGCTGTTGTTCCAACTTTAGGGGACATTGCACATAAATTTTCACAGTCGGGAACTCAATTTTTAGCCGTCTCCTTTCCTGTTTCCTGTACTTAGATATAATATGTGCTAGGCTCACCTATGTTGAAAAGAAAACCAAATTTTTGAAAATGGCTAAAAGATGTTGGGGGATCTTTAAAAGTGATGTGTAGTCACATCTTAATTTAGCTAAGCTAATGTTAACTAAACACTAGCTAACCAGCTAGCTAATCTACATCAATCTACATCTAGCTAGTTAGCTAGGATTTTGCTAATGTTAGTTAACTTAAGATGTTACTATATTACATAGAGTTGACCAAGGTACTGCCAGGTACCATGCTAGCCCAAGTGTTATGGAGCACAGAGGAAAAAAGAGGTAACTAATGCAGGGTTAATATGTGTATGTACATATATTCTGTATCTTTTAAAAAGTGTTGTTCATAGAACTTATTGTATGCAACTGATAAGAAGATAAATGCAGAAAGTACTTAAATGTACTACTTTATTAAATGTACCTACATTTTGAAAGGCAAGGCATGTGGCACATTTCTTTTATACTTGAACCCTTACCGTAAAATCAATTTCTAAGTCTGGCTGGTAAAACTGGGGCTGGTAAGCAGGGAGAGGGAGCGAGTAGTACAAGCTATGCATTTTGTTCACTACAGCTGAGTCTCCGTCCTGCTTTCAGGCTATTCCCAGGCCAGGCCTGCCTACTGTGCTGCACTCCCTTGCCTGCCTATGATTTGTGGAGCCCACTGGGGAAGAAGCTAGCTCTCCCATAGGTTAAAATCTGCAAACAATGAGTCCTGTGTCCGTGACGGATGGCCTACATCCCTCCCCATTTGTCTGCGCTTTATCCCCATCTCAGAATCAATTGTTAAATCCCAAAGTTTGCTTAACATGCACTCCCTGCAATGCCGTTGAAAGGAAAAAAAAAAAAAAAAATGGGGAGGGTGCGGAAAATAGAGGCGAGAGTGAGAACGGGAAAGAGAAAGAGATCAATGTTGTCCCAAAGTAGAAGAGTGGATGAGAGGGACTTTCAGTATGACTTTCAGGGTCCTAATTAGGGACAGGACAGCGAGCTACCTCTCTCTGTGACATTTAGCTGGACATACTTGATAAATGTCACACTGCTGGATACAGCCACGACAAATGGATGCATCAACAACGGCTTAATAACCTTTACTGATAGTCCTGCCAGGAATTCAAATTCTTTATCTGCTCTCCCTTGCATCCCTAAAACACTGGGCCCTAATAATCAACATTGTGTGTGGAGTACGGGGGTGGACGCGTGTGTGTTTGCTCGTGTGCGTTAAGCCAAATTAAGTGTACCGGGAGGCTGCCGCCATGTACCCTCGCGCTGCTGCATCAGTGTGTATGGCTGCGCGCTCGCGCTTAGTTTGTGTGCGAGTGCCAAATTATCTTGGCCGAGGATCTTGGCGAGGATAGCAGCAGCGAGAGGGAGACCTTTGTAAGCAATCAGAGAAAATGGAGAGCTGTAGACCTCCCTCGTATCTTTCTAAACTTGTATCTCTTCTAGACATGGAGAGGCCAACTGAATTAATCAGCTCCCAAGACAGTAACAATCGGAAAAAGAAGAAGAAGAAGACTGAGACATTGCTCGGTAATAAGATCATTCAGGAAATAAATGTCATGCATGTCATGTGTGCAAAATTCATAATAGAATAATTACAACTTTGCTGAAGTGGGACAAATAATGCTACTTGGGAGTAACAGCTAAATCCTCAGAGGTATTTTAAGACTTTGTTAGCAATGAGCCTGTCAGAGCCTTCACTGTCCGCTTCATTTTTAATGAAGAACACAGTCAAACTTTAACTCCGGCATGTCAGTTTTAACTGGATCTGTTTGGGTCCCATTTGGAACTTGTAATTGGAACTTGTAATTGGCCCCTGATTAGAAGTGACATCCCAGCAAGTAGCTGGGAGATTTGATAAGGGCTGAGTGTTTATCTGAAGCCCAGGCTGGTTACAAGTCAACCAACAACCCTGTGACACATTTAGGACAAAACACAAAAGGTCAGTCGGTCAAAAGGTTTCGGCCTGTTGACTTAGACAACAACCAGAGATGGACACAAACACAAGTTACAAATACTTACTCATCAAGTGTACTTAAATAAAAAACAAAATACCGGTATGGAAGATGCATTTATTTAAAATACAGGCAATTTGTCATTTAAAAATACAAAAATACACTAAAACAGTAAACTTTCACTGGTATATTTTAATAATTAAGAGTAAATATGAATAAAAAAATCACAAATTATTTCAACTTGAATTATAAAAAAGGATAAAATATGCATACAATATTAAAAATGAAAAAATATGAAAACAATCTGCATCATGTTCTGTAAAATGATCAGACAACATATAGGATGATACTGATATAGACTGATATACCTGGGCGAGGTCACCACTGGACTGATAATGTCGTCCAACCAATGTATCTGTGTGGCTCCAGCCTCAATATGGGTCTGACCTTCAGGGGTGCATGCTGGGAGGTTTTAGCCCTTCCTCACCAGAAAAACAGCCGCACAGGTCATCTGTGCAAGCAGCTTATTTTTGCGTCTTATTAGGCAGCAACCTCTAGTGGCTGTAGTATTTATGGTGGAATGATCTTTTCTTAAACCTAACCAGTAGTTTTGGTACATAGACTTAAATGTTTAGGTGGTGGTATATATTAATTTGGGAGTCACCAAATTAGCTTCTTTCCTGAAGTTACTGGTCACGAGGAACATAAATGAAATTTTTGTAGTTCACAGTAAGTGTGTTGCTGGACCTGACAAGACATGATCCACATAATGTGATTAATTTGCATTTAGCTGAAGACTATGATTTAGCTTTTTTTTCTCCCCATATTTTTAAACCTGGGGATAAAATGCGTCTTATGTGCGAATAATGACATTCAGTTTTAAATTTTAAGTGTTTCAAATACACAAATACATGTTGTACAAACAATACAAGAACAATATAGATTATTTTGTTACTAGTTACATCTTATTTCTGGAAAACACTACAGGGTCTAAAGACGAGCACCTCCATGGTCATAGACAGTCTTTTCCACAGAGACACTAATAAACTGAACTCCATCAGCATCACAACGCTCCTCAATACGGGACTCACAACTCACTTACAACTGTGAAAAACTGACAGCCCCTGTGAAATAATTGTCTAAAGTTAAAAAAAAACTGTTTACTATGTGCAATACTGACTAATACTGTGCAATAGTTGTTTAAAAACTGCAAACTGTTTACAACTTGCAATAACTCTCTCTCGATGGTGAAATAACATTTGACACAATGCACAAATAGTTGCACCTATTTTTATACTGTGCACCTTTTTGTTTGACCTTTTATAACTTTGCATCACCCTGCACCTCTTTTTTATGTTTTCTTTTGTAACTTTTTATTATTGTTGTTAATATTTATCTGATGAGTGTGTGTGTGTGTGTGTGTGTGTGTGTGTGTGTGTGTGTGTGTGCATGTGTGGAATGTAAAGAGGAAGTTTTTTAGGAGATGCACATTGTTGTATAATGTGAAATGACAATAAAGACATTCTATTTTTTTCTGCCCAGCAAAAACCATATCACAAACTTTATAATAAGAATTCAGAAGCTTTTGCACTTTCCTGTGTCTTTGTGTTCACTTTTTCCTTTGTGATACTTTTGCTTAGGCCAGTGATTATTTTTAAAAGAACAAACCCCAAATGGACATACTAAGGCTGTTGAAGGCACAGCACTTCTTTTCTTTTGAAGTCTGTCTTTGATATGGAGAATACGTACATGGATTTATATTTATGGTTATCTCTGCATATAAAGTAAAAACATTTATCTGATTAAATTAACTGTCTAAATATATACGCCTCGGTTTGTTTCAGAGATTCTTTTATCTGTGAAGTGCGCTGTGCTCTCCCTGGACCTACGCTCCTGAGTGATTATGCCTGCTGTGTGTGTGTGTGTGTGTGTTACTGCTTTGCACCATGTATAAACCCCGCAGTATGTGTGTGTTAAGTGCATCCACATCTACTGCAGTGTATACCTGTGTATGCATATGTCTGTGTGTGTGTAGCATGTTTCAAATCATGCAGCCTTAGCTGCTGCGTGGTGGCTAATTGCCTCTCCTGAGGAATAATTAGATGACAAAAGCAAACGTAATGGTGCCTCGGCTACAGAAAAAGATATATGTTATGTCTTGTGTGTGGTTCAGCGTGCAGTGCCATTTGTTTGCCGGTGGTAAGGATGGGAGGAGAGGACATAGCAGAGGCCGTACGTTTGGAGGCCAAAACCTGGAGAAACAAAGATGGTGCAACAATTAATTACGGCTAATTAGATGTATCCGTTATATTTACTGGGCCAACAATAAATCAAATGGTCAAGCTATTTTTGTCCTAAAAGACTTGTAACTAACGTGCAGCGAGCGTGTACACACGTGTGTGTGTGTGTGTGTGTGTGTGTGAATATGCTGATGAGGGTGTGTTTGTGTTTATGCACTGTATTTTTCTACCTGTGTGTGTGTGTGTGTGTTTGTGTGTGTAAACTGCTATTTACTGTTTGCTTTCCAGGTGTTCAGAGCTGGGTCGCCGCGGACTCCCTCCTCTTAGATTAATAATCCATTAGTAATCCATTTCACTAATGAGCACTCAGCGGAGAGTCGGGACCGAGGGGGACACGGAGACGGTCAAGGGAAGCCAAGTGCATAATTAATGTCTCAGCCAATCAGATGTGCTATTATAGTCGCTCCCTGCTGGAATGAGATGTCACCTGTCCAATAAAATGGGTGCGTTTATAATCTTTTCCGTTGAGTGAAATTATTAGATTATAAAATAAAGTATTCTAATTACTGAATTGATGGAAGTAGTCAATAAAATTCCTGTGAAGAGACAAAGGCAAAAATGTCTGCACAGAATGATTTCCTTTGAATGTCAAAATGTAGTTTGAACTTGACACCTTTTTTTTTAAAGAATCATAAACTAAGGCTTCTACTAATAATTATTTTTTATTGTTGTTTAATCTGTTGATTATTTTCTTGATTAATTGATTAATTAATCCTGTCACAATCTTGTCACTTGAAAAGAAGGTCCAAACATACTGGAGCACATGGATGTATGTGCTTCGATTATTTTCATTATTGACTGATTATTTTCTTGATTAATTGGTAAAATGGCAAAAAATGTTGATCAGTGTTTCCCAAAAAGACCACAGCCTTAGAAACCAGAAGTAAACCGGAAAATTGTTACATTTAAGAAGCTAGAATCAGAGAATTCTGACTTTCTTTTCTTTAAAAAATTCATCAAAATAGTTGGCGATTTATTTAGCAATCAATTAATAATGGATTATTTGAGTAATAGTTGCAGCTCTAATATAAACTAAATTGATGATGTTCTTGTTACAGATACTCAAATGCGCACGTTTTAAAAAAAATGTCAGTGAATCCCTGCAGCTCAAATCCGCCCGCAAAAAGAAAGAGGCTGTCCAAAAACAAATCTGAATGGCAGAGTGTGTCAGTCCTGTCAGTGGAAATTATTACACAGCAAACTGTTCAGTTTACCATTATTTTCTGTCCCCCATGGTGGACTGTCCAACCTGAAGTGACATCCAGCAGGAAACTACCACGTCCAAGCAGCACAACAGACCAAACATTCCTCATCTCCATGATCTGATGTTTATTGATATAACTGTACTTTACTCTTTTTGACTTTTTGTTTCTTTTATGTTCATGTTGAGAGGAACAGAGGACTTTGACATTAATGCATGAAAGCACAAATAGGTGCATAAAAATTCACCAGAATGCAGGACATGAAATGTCTGACAATCGTGTGGAGGAGAACCCACTGACCTCTGCTTGATTTGTCTCGTGGGCATGAGGCCGCTGGCAAGGTGTGTTCTGCTTTTTCACATTAAAGGTGGGGACTGAAAGCCCACATAGTGTTGGTACAAACGGTTAGGCATCTACTCTTAAAAACATGAAACATTTGGGATGACACATAGTGCTATTAAGTTTGTATTTCATCTAGAAAGCTAACTAGCTTCCACTAAAATCAGACATAACTTTTAGTCAACATGTTATTTCAAAACCTGCTGAGTCATCACCAGCTCTCACACGGTATAGCGATGTATTTGTCATACATTTTAAAGAGCAGCTAGCATTAGCTGTCTCTCTTTCTTGGGTCCAGTCAGTGAAAATTTACAGGAACAGGTAGTCCTCTAGAGTCAGCACTGTGGACATTAATCTGTGATACAAGTCCTGGTGACTAATAAGTAGAGTCCAAGGCACAGTTACAAAGTAGGTCTAACATAAAAAGTGTTCAAATCGCAGATAAGACTTACAGGAAAAAGCAACGACAAACTACGTCACCTTCTGATCTTTTGGAAAGTATAGCAGTGTAAATATATACAGTGCAGGCTGTGCTTCTGCACTGGGGTCCAAAGAAAGGCCCCTTGCAAGTGAATCAGATTTCCTCCTTGGAAACAGTCAGTTGATCTCAACATTTTCAAGTTTAAACCTCCAGTCAGGTTGGTGTTGCTGCTGCTCTCAGTGGCTCTCATTACATGCTGCTTACCACAATATATTATTTTATTTTAGTCTCCGTAACCATCATGCGACCCCCAGAAATGATCTTGCGACCCCATTGGAGTTCCGACCCCGAGGTTGAGAACCACTGGTCTATAACACAATTATATGTGCTTTCTACATAAACTTTTAACACTATAAATAAACTAGGGCTGCACAATATGGCGGGGAAAAAAGTCTCATTGCAATTATTTTGACTGAAATTGCGATTGCAATACAAGATAAGATTACAAATTTCATTTTCACCGAAAAAGACTATTATAATTGTGATGATGCGACATTTGTTGGGGTTTGTACCAAATAAACATGCTGTCTTATCACTGGAGAACAAGATTTTTAGGCCTGAACATTAGAAACTATAAAAAAAAATATAAAAGTATGCAATTAAAAGAATAGTTTCTTATTTTCGTTGGTATTTTTATACAGATGTGCAATAATGATTGACTGTTGTCAAGTTTCTCACTCTGCTTTTCTAGTACAATAGCCTAAATAACACATTCAACTGTAAAACATACTGTTGGCAAATATATACACCTTATGGTGTTTGTCTGTTTCATAATTAGGAACTAGTGTGCGCCAGGGCCCGTCTTAAAGGGATAGTTTACCCAAAAGAATCAAAAATACATATTTTCCCCAGGCCTCTAGTGCTATTTGTCCATGTAGATGTTTTTGGTGTGACTTGCAGACTTTTTTAGATATTGGCTGTTGAAATGTCTGCCCTCTCTCTAATATAATGGGACTAAATCGCATTCTGCTCGTGCTGCTCAAAGCACCAAGGAATACATCTGAAAAAATTAAACAGCAGTATGTCTTAAGAGAAATCATGATGACTGCATCAAGATAATCCACACACTTTGTTGTGAGCAGTTTCATGTTGGAACTACTTTCTCTATGAAGTAGAATCTACTGGACCTACTTTAAAATCTGCTAGTGGAAAGAAGGTAGTTCCTACATGAAACTGCTCACAACAAAGTCTGTAGATAATCCTGAGCAACTGGGTCATGATTTTTGGAAAGAGACACTGGTTTTGAATTTTCAGGTGTGTTTTTTGGTGCTTTGAGCACCACGGGCCACGTGCCTTTTAGCCCCATTATGTTGGAAAGAGGGCAGATATCTCCACGCCTGATATCTCCAAAAACTCTGCAACTCACCCCCCTCCAGAAAAACATCAACGTCAAACGTCAACTGCTGCTTTAATTGCGTGCAATGAGGCCCTTCTACCTTACACCAAGTGGAAATATATTTCATATTACACCATTTTTAGTACCCTCCTACACATATATTGGACCAAATTATTGTCAGAACCAAAAAATCTCTCTCCATGTGACACACTAGGAGACGCTATGACAAGTAAAACTTACATTTCTTATTTTTGATCATTATGTTTTTGACCAAACAAGTATAAAAGTCAAAACAAATGCCAAGGATGTGTGGGTAATGTCTTCAGTATCGTCTGACTAAAGATCGGTGTGAAAGCAGTGAATGCAGAGGTGACTTTTTAATGATTCCCGGGCTCGGCTCCTCAGCTCGAGCTATGCAGACTTGATAAGTATGTGGCTGTCACGCCGTGATAGGCAAAGCGCTGTTGTGTGCTTTTTAATATAGTTCCTCGCGGGGTTTGTGGCACCTAAAAGCTGTTACAAGGTCTGGCACATCAAAATGAGCTGGTAAACACAGAAGATTCCTCACAGCCACCGCCAATCCAGCACGACTACACCAATCTAGATCCTGTGTTTCAAGCCTAAACAGAAGATTTCCCCAGTGCTCCACCTGGCTTCCCCACGGATCCCCTCTCCCCTGTTTAGCAGTCAGAACATGATGGAGGCTGACAAAAGAGGCCGTTAAAAATTGAACACCCTAAGTGGGAAAATGTGGTAGGCGGGCCTATTGTTACCTCCACCCACATGCATGGGTGAAATCTGACACCCTCTTCTCCTCTCACTTCCTCTACATCTCCTCTCCCCTTTTCTCCTCGCTCTCCCTCGGGGAAGCCCTGTATCCCATTCATTCGATTGCCCCACATGATGGATGTGCAGTGTGAGGAATGGGCCGTCCCGGGGGCCACGGCGTCGTTTCTGGGTTAAACAGCATCCTATATCAAACCCATCTATACCTTCACAAGCAGGAAGCCTGTTTACTGGGGCGGGAAAGCACCGCAATCCATTTCTTGTCAGGGGTGTCTCGCGGATGCAACAAAAACTTGGACAGCCGCAGCTTTGGGGAGTGTTGTAAGACGGAGGTGGTGATGAATATGTACTGTGGTTTGGGGAGCTCCGAAGATTAGGAGAAACACACCATCGCTCGATATAATTTTAATTACCATAAAATTAATACTCAAACTATAGGATTATAGTCAGTGTCAGGTATCGTTCAGTGAGTGTTCAAGATCAGATTTTGAAATTTAATTGCATTTTATATCAAATTACCGGGCTGAATGTGGAAAATAACAAAACAGTTTGTGAAATAGGCATGAAATTTAATCTATTAGATTTGTGTACATGGACACAAATAAAAAAAAACAAAAATGTAATGCATTATCCATCTTCATTCTTGTTCTGAGTTAAAGTCAGCCATAATAAATGCACCATCTGGCTGCTTTCAAAATAAAGGTCTTGGATAGGTTTAGGCACAAAAACCACTTAAGTTAAAGGAGAAATCTGTAATATACTTACTATACAAAATTTTTAAATGACCATGATATGTCATCGGAGATTAAGGACACACATTAAGTTGAAATACCAGCTTCTCCAGCAAAAACGCAACAGTCAGCATATTCTCCTTTGAAATTTCCATTCTGGTCCACAATAATTGTATATGCATGCACGTGTCATGTCTATCAGAGTTCAAATTAAAAACTCACTTCAATAATAGAATGTAATTTAAATAGAGATTCAACCAATTTAATATACCGTCTATGACTCCATCTCACTACTTGGACTACAGTACTTATTTTTGAACACTAGGGTCTTACATTTTGCTTCTTTAAATGTCTTCACTTCCAGCCACGACCATAGAAACACAAAAATAAAAGTCAGTCTCGGTCCTGATAAATTCATGTAGTCCAGTACATACTTCTCAGGGCTGAGATATGTATCCAGAATTATGTAATCCAAGTAATCCAAGTCTCCTAAAGCCCAAACATGCCAAGTTGACCAAAAAATGTTCTTTACACCATGTTTTTAGTCTGTGTGGTGTGACGATGAGCAAACGGCATGTCGAGACTTTAGGAGACTTGGATTATGCCAGACAAGCAGTATGGAGGCATTTTATTTATTTATTTATTTATTGTTTTCAGTTGTTTTTTTACGTTTGAAAACTGGTCACCATTCGCTTACATGGTTTGGGAAATTCTGCTACACTTTTGCTGTGAAACTCCAGCACTGTTTTGCAGAGTAACAAAATAAACCTCAATCAGTGAGAGGGTGAGTCGATAGTGACTGAATTTTAATTTTTAGATGAACTATCCCTTTAACAAATAATGCAAGTTATTAGATAATTGACATTAGTGCCTTCTTCACAAACAGTCAACAACCTAGCAGTTTCTTCACACTTTGTATTGTTCATGAATGCATGCTATAGAAAACCAACACATTGTAAACAGTCACCAGGACTGACATGCAACACAACGGATCTAATTAGCTGTTTATACAACTGTAGCAGAGGAAACCCTCCCATTGGATTCCAGCTGTGGCGGTCCTGAACACTGTATGTTGTGATATAAAATTGGTTGCATATTTACTAAAACACAGGTGCAGCAGATATCCACCTGCACAATGTGACACGTAACCACCTCTGGCATAGACACAAAGTATAAAGATGCTTCATTATTGAGGAAAAAAATAAATAAATACTTGGTAATTACTGTGATGGATTACAGAACTCAAGCAGATTTTTATTTATCAGGCTCATTTTCATATTGAAAAGACTAAATGCTTTATTTATATCACATCTTCATACACATGCAGCCTGAAGTTCTTAACATAGAAAAAAAAAGAAAAACAATATTTAAAAAAAAAACAATGAAGAATAAAAAATACAATAAACCAATAAAGTTTAACTGGGATGTTAAGTATGATTTCTACAGTGCAGAAATCTTTTTATTTAGCCAGTCTTAAAAGGTATATTTTCTTAAAACAAAGGGAAATGATGCCAATACAATTCATCTAAATTATAGTCTGTCTTTTTTATTCAAGATATGAGTGATTATTTCTAAAATCTAATTAAAGAGTTGTGAGGAGATTGAAATATGCTTACTACACAACCAGATATATTTCACTTACAGTAAGAAAATAAGATTTTAGTTTTTTAATTTAAGATATAAATTGACAGATATGGATATTTATGCAGTACAGGAAATGAGAAAACATTTCAGAGTGGGATTAATAAAGTACTGTATCTATTATATCAATCTGTTGCTACATTACAGATGCTACAGTATTTAGTCTTTGCTTGTATATTCCTTTTATGTTCTAATTGATAATCCAGCGGGAATTTGACTGGTAGTCATGTCATCATTTAAAAAATAAAACCAATTGTCAGGCGAGATGACTGTTGATGGTTCCCTCAATTGAAACCCCACTAATTAAATGAGAGAACAATACATCCCCTCTCTGTGTACCCAGTGGCTCGATGCTGCGAAAGTCTCTTCTTTTATTAGCGCATTTTCAATAACTTATGTAAACCAAAATGGAAATCAAGTCATGCCTTGTTATGCAAGTATATATTATTTTTCTAAGATCCTTTTGAAACTTTTGATATCCTGCAGCAGCCTGGGAAATAAATTTACGAACCTCTTCTTTAAACAGTGGCAGCCCAGGGATCCTTTTAATATAAAAAAGTGGCATATGATTTTATTTGAATACTTGTGATAATTCAGTGCACCCTGTGAGTTGCCTGCCTGCATGCATCCCCTTCTCTTTGAATATCTCAGCTGCTGGGGGACAGTATACTCGCTGCATCCTGGAGGACACACATGTGCATGTACCGTATATGTACTCGCATGTGTGCTCATGTGTTTGTGTGACTCGCTGTGGCGTGTTTCCTCAAGATAAGACTGCAGTCTTCACCCCAGGCAAGCAGTGATTAGAGGAATCTCTTATTCTCTGCAGGGCACCCCTCTGCAGTCGCAGCCAGCAGCATGACACCCTTAATGTTCACGCCGAGGTACAAAGGACCGGTGGTAGGTGATTTTATCTTGCTGGAAAATAAGATTTTGAGCAACTCCTTAGCTGTCAGAAAGTATTATGAACATAAATTTGCCATTAAGACCCCATGTCTTTGGAGAGATAGGAATAAAGAGCGATATTCAAAAGCTCTGCAGATTTCATAAAGAGAGCTCGGATAGGGGGCATCTTTTCAATTTACAGTAACTCTTCTCCTTTTTATCCCGCCAGTGCCGGAGAAAACCTGAGATGTTAAAGGGATAGTTCATTTTATTTGATCTGGGAGTGGATGAATACTCAGTGTATTACCTACAGTAGATGGCGGACGAAAACGTGCCCAGCGAAGAAAAGCAGAGAGGGGCACCAGCATGGAAGCAAAGCACTGAACTGCTGCAAACAGGGTCAGCACCAAAAGGTATTTTAGACATTAAAAAGCGTCCAGCTAAAAAAAAATTCTATGTAGCGTATACTGTTTAGAATATTTTCACCAGTTTACCTTGCTGTCAGGCAGCCTTTTCTGACTGGAAATTAACACTATCTCTACACAAACCAAACTCCACAGGTGAAATCATTCATTTTAACATGCAGACCACGGGAGTTTCTCGTTTTTGTGTGACTTTGGCATTTTAAAAGGATAGTTTGGATTCACCAAAATCACACAATAACACAAAACAAACTAACAGATTGAGGCAGCGAGTCCAGAAACTCCTGTGTTCTGTGAGATGATTATTTTCCTTTTACCTATCCTTTTTTGAAGCCCATCAAACAGCCTTGTCTGACAGGAAACCGCCATTATATAAGCCAAATATCGCCCTCTCTACAAAGACAGAACTATCCATAGGACAAACCATTAATTTTAGATAGAGCGATATTTGACTTATATAACGGTGGTTTCTGATCAGAAAAGGCTGTCTGGCTGCAAAATAAAGTGGCAAAAGAAATATAGTATAAATATAGCCCACACTAGTTGGTGAGGTATGGATTTTCATTCCGGTCTCATCCCACTCCCACAAAAATCCCAGAGGACGGATTCCCGTGGCATCCTTTCCCCATCATTTCACAGTCTACACATGATAATACACATGTTTTTATATACATAACATAAAAAAATGGCCTATTGATATTACAATTCCCTCTTCTGCCCACTCTTTGACTTTATTCCTGCCCTGTCCCAGTCCCATGATAAATAGTGAATTTGACTCCCATGAATCCTATGGGAAACCCTTGTCCCACAGGATACTCTGGAAAAATGTAAAACCCTAGTGCATACCTACAGACCAGCATCTACTGTAGCTCATACACTGACTATCGATGAGTACCTCATACAATCCCACTAAAGACTGTCCCTTTAAGATGATATTTCACTCCATATTGGGCGTTAAATCCAAGCTAATGCGGTGTGGACTCACCTGTGCGCTGTGGGAAGACCAGGAGTCAATTAGTGGGATTGGTGGGCAGTCTCGGCCAAGCAGCCCGAGCCCGTGACAGTTTGCGGTGGACCACCACACCACAGGAGCCAGGTGAGGAGCAGGGGAGCCTAAATGAAATGCTAATACAGGCCACATAAGTCAGGGCTCTCTAATTGGAACACAGCTGCTGCAGGGACCGAGTATCCCATGAAGCGCTGCAGAAGCAGAGGAACCAGTGGGTCAGCGTGATCAGGTCAGGTTCTCTCTCTGTGTGCAGCTCAAAATACTTGGCCTAAAATGGCTGGAGGAATCCACAGGAAGGGAAGCACTTAACACTTTAAAGAACAAAGACACTCACTGTAAATGTTGCTTGACATTACATCATCAGCCCCGTCTGCTAGAAATGACATTTCTACACAACTAATGTGTTTTAAGGGAAGCATAATGCAGACCATGAAGAAATGTCAATTAACATACCTGGCAAGTCGCAAAAATGTTGTTTAAAATGACTGACAATGCATTTCAAACCAAAGTGCTTTTATTTCCTAAACCCACCAAAATCACAATATTTCCTTACTTAAGAATAATTATATTGTCACAACATCTTAGTAATATACACACATGAGACAGGGTTGTTCATCTGTATCATAATATATCACATTAAATGTCAGATAATATAGGAAAATGATCAGTGTCTCTATTTTTTTACCTGTCAAACTAAAAGTTAAAAGGTAGTTTGACATTTGAATTTGAGATATTATGAAATATTTACTGCAATTTTCTTGTGTCCAGAGTTTCCATTTTTAAGGTTCATTATCCATGTGAGTGTTTTTAATTTGTGAGCCTTAAAGGTACAGGAGGGCTGATTTTGATCTTTTCTTTTAACTGCAGCTTCATATTTTGTATTTTTCTCATGTAAACTCTTGCAAAGGAAGTGAAGAGTGTGTTTTTCCCAAAGTGTTGCTTTAGTCCTTTAAGCTAAATGTTGTAATGTTTCAGTCTCCAGTGTTTAAGCTCAAAAATGACAAAGGTGATTAGCAACAATTTATGGGAGGTAATTTGGCTCATGGGGATGTGCCAACACTGAGACAGATGTGCTTTTAAAAACCTTCAGTGACTTTCAAAAGATTTATACAGAAAGGAAGGGAAAAAAAACCTGCTGCTTTCCTTTTAGGCTATGACTCGGCAGCATGTACTCCAATCGTTCTTTTTTCCTCTGAGGAGATATTCTTGGAAGAGAGGATGTTACTGAATCATAAGCCAAGCTTGAGTATTTTGACAGCTTCTTAAACCTTTTCTTAGATTTTAAGCTTCTTTTTCATTACAAGTGCTGATGTCAATGCAGCGTGGCGTGCCTTAAGTTCAGATGAACACATGATTAGCTGAGAAAGCAGCGCGTTGTATTTCAGCTTCTCGAACAGGATGGCAAAACTCGAGCTGAGAGGGAGAAACAAAAACATACAAAGTGGAGGGAACAGAGGAATAAAGAAAGATACAGACTCGAGGAGAAGTTTAAAATTCAATCATCTCTCGCTGCATTTCAAGTCCAGAAGACTCCGTCCACGAGTCTTCTTCATGTTTCAAGGCCTCCTCCCTTTCTCTTCAGATGGAAAGGGAATTTTCTTTAGAATAATGCATGAGCTCATCGTGGGCGATGGACAGGAGGCTCGCGCTTCAGAAGTCTGCCCACCATATAGACGGTGAGGCGATTGACATGAACCACCCGTGAGAGAAGCTCAGGTGGCGAGGTGGTAAAGCTGTTGCCTGTAATAATGAGGCCATCTCCCACAGACACTTAAGCCTAGACACAGACATGAAAAAAAAATCAATTTTAAGACCTAAAATTTTAAATGCAAGCTGAAATTGTTGGTTTGCTCTGGAAAAAATCAATAATGCGCTCCTATTTTTTGATGATGCCAAACACATGCCTACTTTTCTTCAGAGACATCACACCAGCCATATGAAGCCTGCAGCGAGACTAATGTGGAAGCACCAGTACGCCTACAAGACTCACAGGCGCCTTCTGCCGTAAGCTATTCCTACTGATTCAAATTCAGTCTCCTGAGGGGAAGAACTGCTGATCGGTTTTACTAACATTCATCCCTGAAATGCTGAAGCAGAACAATATCCTTTCGCTTTTCTTGTAAATAGAAAAAGTCAATCAGGATGAAATGCTAGAACAGAACAAGTATAACGTGTTTTTCACTGAAAAGCTCTCGTGCTTCTTGCTTCTTACTGTGAAAGACAAACAAAAAAGGATTTACTTTAATTTTGAAAAGTAGGTTAGTCCAAGCTGCCTTAAAATTTTTACTTGACTGAATTTGAAAAGTTTGATGATTTAAAACATAACAACTCGTCAAATAAACTTGGTAGTCATTCATTCGCACTGGCGAACACAAACAAATTTGATTTTCTTTGACATTTTTGCAGTTTGAAAAGTCGGTTCAGAGTCACATAAAAAACTTAACCTTCAGATGCTCCTGTTAGAGCTGCCTTGTTCCATAAGATAAGATGTGAAACTGCTGAATTTCTAAAATTTTACAACTGCAAGTTGTAAGTTCAAGGTGTTTCTGACATTACTGTGAAAACGAGTAACTGTGACTCATATAAACTTAATTTAATCAGTGAATCAACTTTGTATAATACATTTGTTCAACTCATCTTTTCAAGTTAGAAGACCTTGTGTTTATAAGCTCTGACTTGATCTATAATTAAATACTAACAAAAATAATTTTAGTAGTTATCATAAAATCAGCTCATAGCATAATATCAGTTTGTAGTTTGCATAAAATAATCTTGTAGTTAGCATAAAATCAGCTTGTTAGCATAAAAATTTCATTGACTTGAACACTTAAAACTTGTATTTCCATGTCAAGTTAGTGAGAAAAGATTAGTTGATTCCACTGTGATCCTGTATTTTTTTTTTTTTTTTCAGTGTATCTAAGGGTTACAGCATGAGTGGTCCTACAAAAACTGTCCTTCACTGTCATTTTTCTTTCGACAATAATTTCAGCGCTGTCAGCGTTTATCAGCCACTTATAGCCCCGGGATGTTCCCTGCCTGGACACCTCTGGACACGGGACACAAAACCATGCCGAGGGGCTGACAGATAGAAAACTGATTCTTTACAAGTGAGGTCAGAGGACTGTATCCAAACCGTCTGGCAGAGTACACTAATATCCCCATGCTGAGCAGCGTGGTGCTATTGAGCGCGACCATGCGCATCGGTCTCACTCCACTGCACTCAATGAGCCAAACCATGGAATTGATGGGCAATGGGAGAGAAATAGGAGAAAGGAGGAGAGCGAATGATGTGCTGCACTCCCTAATGTGCATTATTCCATCACATAAACATCAAGATTCTTTGAAATAGAGGGGTGGAGTGTGAGATGTGGCTTTGTTGGCCAATTCGCAGTCCTATATGGGAAATGTGAAAAGTGTTGCTGTCGAGCTAAAAGAAAACACCTCTGCCGGCTGTCAGCTGTAGCTCCTTCTACCTGCTAGAACTCGTTCATTATAACAACAGCCCACTGCATTACTGCACTCCTCCTCTCCCTGACCACACAAGCCTCCCAGCCTCTTTTTTTTAAGGGTATTGTCTGCCCCCTCTTCTAGCTTTGAAAAGCATAAAAGTCTGGTGTGTTGTATCGTCAGCCTCCAGTGACATTTGATGGACTGTTGGATTAAAGCGGCTGCAAGTGTCTGGAGGGAGAAAATAGCAGCGGCAGGAGTGGGAAGTCAGTGTACCCAGTCATGATGCGATGTTCTCTTTCTTGCCACATTATCTAGTCCGCCTGACTTACATGCAGTAAAAATGCAGTGCTGCAGCTTTCATTAGTGCACAGAGCAAAGATTATGGCTCAATGCAGGGCTATGAATTATGCATGGGATGTGCACTGTGGTACGCCGTGCACCCCCCCACGCACACACCCCCAGCCCCCAATCTCCCTGTTCATCCTAACATGAGGAACACACCCACAGAGTATTGCTCGAGCGCACACACACACACACACAGTGAATGCACAAATATTCAAATTAGGGGAACACGTCGGCTCTCACATTCGCGGCGAGTGAGCGAAAAGACGTGTTTTAGCCGTGAAAAGTGCAATCAAGGCAGCAGATTCACTCTCACAGGCCCAGTCATACTGTGAACCCTCACTCATACTTTACTCCTTTGCCTTTTTGATGACGTAAACCTTCATTCTTCCTTGAATCATCTTTGTAGGCTCTGCTCAGGTAGAAATCCACAGAGGTAGCATCACTTGGACTGCAGTGAAAGGGCAAAGTTAGCAAACTGCACAGCCAAACTTGAGTTTGCTTTCATATACAGAGGCTTTGCAGTTTCATCACCAGCCTAAAGTACTTTTTTATTGAATATATATAGAGGAAGATAAAGTATTTGGTATAAAAATAATTTTTTTTAGTTTAGTTCAGCTTTTTTAATTCAAGTATCCTGTATCATAATTGCACGTCTGGCATTAACAAACCAAACTGTTTGGAAATCAGTCAACACTACAGCGAGTTATGTTGGTTTTAATTGTGGATAGAACTTCTGCCTCCATGGGAGACACAGTTGCCCCAGAACCAATATGGCAGCCACATGGATGCTTCAGATTCAAACACAAGGCAAATGAGCAAACAGTCTGTGGGTTTAATGTGTTTTATCCTAATGAGTTGTAGAAGTAAAAAAAAAATACATACATACATACATCTTTAGTTTTCAAACTGATGTTTCACAACAAATGTTTTAATGACTTGATCTATACGTCACCACCATCAGTCACCAGTATCTGTCCCAACAATGGTTAAAAAATATATTTTTTAGCGATTCTTAGATATTTTTAATAGCAGTTATGAGTTTGACTTTTCCTAGAAACTGCTAAAAAAAAAATCTTGACTCATCCTGAATTACACTACAACAAATTTCCATCCAATGAAGCACTTTCTCATTTATGACGTTGCCAGACGTTACCGTGCAAAAAACTTTATAACTTTATTCACCGGTTTGGTTAAAACTGGATCATACTTTGTGGAGAATTTTTTCTTACTATTTAATTATAGAGCTTTCCTGATGGACAGATAGCTTTAGCAGCTTACTCGTTGCTAAAGTAGCTAACCATAACTATTAGCTGCCATTAGCACACAACAGAGAGGGGCTTAGCAGCCTCCCTCTGAAGACAACCAGTCACCGGGACAAACTCAGCCTCCGAGACTGACAGGGAATGCAATACCGACATGATTCACAGAGTATCCTGACAAGTGCTTTCAATGTATGCTATTATATCATTTATTATTATATAGTTATGTTTACAATTTTATATTGAGGGCGACATTTCTCTGTTTTTCCTAGGAAGGCCTGGTGAGGAGTCCCCTGTCTCCCCTGCAATTTCTGCCCACGCTTGTGGATGTAAATCAATTTGCTAATGTAAGTGGACAAAAAACATTAAAACAACTTGAATAATGGAGATGTTTCCAAGTTCAGGTAACACGGATTAGCCCCTTAGGTTACACAATTACTCCACAGCGCTGGATTTAAGTCTGGGAATCTCATGACCCAGCTTATAGTGTTTTAAAAGAAAAGTAAAACAAAGTTCGTAAAAATTCTGTTTTCAACTCTCAAGGATTATGCGGAGGAGGTAGGATTAATAAGAGATGGATCATGGATGATTAACATTTGCTTTCCGTTTGTTTCTCTCAAGTTTTGCATCTTGCACATTTACATTTTGTGTTCAATAGAACTTTAAGGCTATTAAAAAAGTTGGCATTAGATTGTGATCTCAAAGGTTGTCCAACTGCTGTTGAATACAGCGCTGCCTGCAAGCAAATGGCAGGATATTTACTGTGGCTGGAGGTCTGTCTGTTTAATGACATTTAGATCCCCACAGCAGATGGTGGACATGACAGAACCAGCAATATTAGTGAAATCCAATTCAAAGACAACGTCAGCCATAGCTGTAATGAAGTTACACATGACAAATAATGCAGAGGGAAGAATGTTTGGCTCTGGACTTTTAGCAACGATAAAAGACCAAAAAAAAGCAGATGAAGTTAAATTTAACAGATAAGGGACAAAGAGGAAGATGAGGAGGAGGTTGACGTTTCCTATTAATGAATGTGTTCCAGGTGTTCGTCTAAAATGAGTGACCTCTTTTTATTAAACACGCCACAGACACATTAATCCATCACTCAATACTCAACTGAATCCAACCATAATCCTGCAGAGATGCTTAAATACCTGTATGATGCTTTCAGGTTAGAGGATTATCACTAGTCACATTTAGCATGTATAGAAACAGCAGTGACTCACACATGTCATGGCTATGACTAAACCCAACGAGGGACTGATACATTTAAAAGCGGTGACAGCGCTTTTTATCTAAACAAGGGGAAGAATTGCAGATGAATTGTTGAAAACATTGTCTACACTGAAATTTACAATCATGAAAAGACCATCGTTAACGTGCCACCCACCCGACCATATCATTTTCTTCGATTTAGAGACCCAAACCTCTAACAGTTCCTTTAGGCTATATTGCCTTTTAAATTATGCTGAGCGGCTTTCCAGGTGATTTCTCAATTAGGCCTGTCTAAGTGCTTTCTTTAATAATTTACTTCAGTGATTAGAGAGGCTGCCTTACGTGCACGCAGTGACAAGTTATGGTGCTGTGCCTTGTGTGTCAGTGCGTACAGCGTCTCTTCACCCTATTTTCAACCCACAATGCACCCGGTATGAATCAGAACATTAACTTTTTTTTTTTTTAACTCACAGTTTTTGAATATGAAAACCAACAATGATATAAATTTCATGACGCATAAAGATGATCATTTCATTTGTGAGGATAAATTCTCTATTGCCCTGGACACTATTTTTGTCCCTGGTGCTGTTGTGGACAACTGGACGTCGCTATAATCTGAGTAATATAATAATAATAATGATTTAATATCTAATAATAATAATACAATGGATCACATTGCTGCTGGTACATTAAGAAGTCACTCATAGTGATGAGCTCACAAAATGTTTTAGGCTCTTTCAGCTGATTGTTTTGGTCATGAATTGAATATTTTAGTTCAGTGTTCATTCATCAGTGCTGTTTTTTGACGTGTTAAAAACCTCCTGTACAGCATCTGCACCAAATGGCAGGTGTTGCTAGCAGCTAGCTGGTGAACATTTTGGGGATAAGACTCAACAATAAACCTGTGATTCACCAAATTCTCCTGTCACTGGGTAGATTTTCTAGAATCTGAAAATAGATCCAAAAGGAGATGCAGAAGTTTCTCTCAGAACACTAGAATTACATTTTGGTTAAAGGTTACTGTGGAACTTTATCCCAAATGACACCAAAATAAACTGCCTACCCCAGCTTTAATAAGTGGAAAAACACAAGTATGTATAAGCAAATTATGGAACACCTCATATAAGCATCTTTGTGTCTTTGTATTTCCAAATGGAATCTGAGTTTCTGGACATTTTGTGTCGCCCTAGGAGACTTTGAGCAAATCAATGAGAGCTGCCAGGCCAATAGCACCGACATGGAGTGACCATGTTTATTATATCTGGTTGACATGTGTGTTTAAGGGTGTGTGTTTGAAACAAGGTTCACAACATCACTGATTCACTTAATCACATGAAACCCCTGTAATGTTACACAACTGTAAACAGCTGTATTAAAAAGATGTAGAAATGTGTAAATCACTCTGAATCTGCAGAAAATAGTGGTTTTGAAGGAAGCTGTCATTTTCGAATTGTACCCTCCATTACCTCGCTCTTCCTGTGCAAACATTGTTTATGTAAGCAGGCATGGTTTTGAATGATAAGTGCTTCCTTTAATCAGTCTCTCCGTAAACCATCAGCGGCTTGTTTACCCCGCCTTTTAAGCCCCTTGATACTAAATCAAAGCCTGGTTGTATTTTTTCCTTGTGACTCCTGCAAAAAGCCTGCTCGTTGTCCATCAGTCTTGTCACAACCCTGTGCATGCACACCTCCCTCTGTCACAGCATCTGACGGCTTTTTATTTGTACTTCATACATTTGAAGACAAAATCTATATTTTAGGCTCCTTGCATTTTAAAAACAGACTTGTTACATGAGTTTTAACGCATTGGAGTGTTGTATTGATTATAATTTCGACCAAATGGACGGGACAGCAACACGGAAAAGACGATTTCTTGGTGTATCTTAGTTCATATCGAGCACGGCAGACATTACAAGACAAAGACAAAATGACATAAAAGATGCAACATGACAAAAAAGATGTAACAAGACTGAAATCAGAATAATAAGATGCAAACACATAACCAGATGAAAAACTACGTAAAAGATGCAACAAGACAAAAAAGACTTAACAGCACAAAAAATTACGTAAAAGACATAAGACAAGAATGACACACCAACACAAAAAAGATATCACAAGACAAAAAAAAATTATGAAAGTCCTAGCAAGACGAAAATTAACATAAAAGCTGCAGTGTTACTGCATAAAACGATGTATCAAGATGAAAGTGATGCAAAATGATGAAGCGATGGAGAGACGGAGGCTCAGGAGAAAGGGTGAAGTTCATTTAGATTTACATGGAAACATTCAGTAGAAATCTCCTTCAGAGGGATACTTTTTACTTTTATACTATAAGTATAAAAGTAGTTCTAAGCCCGTAATTTTTCATTTTTATTTCATAAAAGAAGTTGAATCTGTACTTCTTTGTATCTGCACTTCTGCTTGAGTACAAAATTTGTGTACTTTTACCATCCCTGACATGTTTGTAAAGACGCACTCACACATACAGAACTCACATGCTTAGATAACCTAAAGGCCTTCAGGCTGCTCGCTATATTGCTGCCACCATCATTTTTCCGTCACATATCAACCTGATTTTCAGAAGGCCGTGACAGCCTCCCTCAGATTTATTACTCACTCTGTTTACATTGCACTTTCCTCATTTTCAGCTAATTTGACTTTTGCGTCCTGTTGACTCCTGCGCGTTTGGCAGGCTGGCTGGTGTTGATTTTACAATCAATTCGTTTTAATCACAATGGGCAGTGCTGCAGCAGGGGGGACGAAAAACAACGTAAAAACATGCACGAACAAAAAGACATAACAGGATAAAAAAACAGACAAAAAAGATGAAAAATATGCAACAAGACAACAAACAACATAAAACACATAAGAACAAAAGCAAAAACATTAGACGAAAAACCCCTAATAAGACAAAAAAGACGTAAAAAGATGAAAAAGCCCCAACAAGACAAAAAAAAGCTGAAAAAAGACCAAAGACTTTGACTACATTTCAGAGCTTGTACTTTATCACTTCTACGTTATTAAATGAGATGAAATTGTACTTCTACTCGTGTTGTTTTACACAAGTATCTGCACTTCTGCTTCTTCGTGTACTTCTGCCACCTCTGGCAGTAACGTGTGTATAAACACACTCTCACGTACAGAACTCACATGCTTAGATAACCTAAAGGCCTTCAGGCTGCTCACTATATTGCTGCCACCATCATTTTTCTGTCACATATCAAACTGATCTTCAGAAGGCCGTGACAGCCTCCCTTAGATTTATTACTCACTCTGTTTACATTGCACTTTTCTCATTTTCAGCAAATTTCACTGTGTTTTATGCCCGCAGTTATGAGGTGGCAGTAAAGAATAAACTGGAAGGAAGGAAGAGTGAAGAAATAACATTCCTTCTATTTTTTCTGCCCATTTCCTCTGTAGCGTCCCGTTGATCCCTGCGCTTTGGCAGGCTGGCCGGTGTTGATTTTAGCCCACAATCAATTCATTTTAATCACAATGGGCAGCGCCGGGAGCGTGGGGAGGAGGGGGGAGCAGCGTGCTAATTGATTGGCAGGTATTTGCATATACAGTATGCAACAAAATGTCACGACCGGCCTTGGTGGTGACCTGTGTGGGCTGTTGGCAAAACAAACTGATGAGGGTAATTTATCATGCGGCTTGTGCTGCGCCGAGCAGGGGCTGCCGCACCCACTATTGTTAGTGTCGCCAGTCACCTGTCACGCCACGGCGGGCACGAGGAGAGGAGAGACGAGAGGAGTCGACAGGAGAGGGGAGGAGCTGAGGATGGAGACGTAAAAAGACGGAGAGGAGAGGGATGATGAGCCGCGGGGAGAGGCAGATGAGGACGATACTGTCGGTGAAATGTCAAACATTCACTGCTGCTGCCGATCAGTAGATATATAGCATGCATGGATACACTACACCACCCAGTATACCATGAAAATATGATGTTGTGCTGCAGATATATGGCTGCTTGAGTGGAGGGATATATAGATATACAGGGTCCCAAAGGGTCAAAATGAAAACTGAGATCAAGATTTTTTGCCGCAATTCTAACAGACACCATTTAATAAAAACATGCTCAATCCATGTTGTCTTCATGCAGCAAACATTACGCTAAATTAAAGATAAATAATCAACTGAGCCTGAACCTATTACACATTTCTTCCCACATGCACACAATTAAACACAATGCAGTGATAACGAATAAACAGTTTACCAAGAGGCAGACGTAACCTGTGGCCTGAAACATCTCAACCACCTAATCCAGTTATGAAGGGAGACTGCTTTCACAGTGTTTGATCTGTTGTTGACAAACCATTTTACACCTCCAAACTCAGGCAGGTCTGATCCTCTTTCAGTCCTGTGTGATCCTCGAAGAAAATAAATCTGAAGTGGCCTAAAATTATGCATTTTTTCCATTTCTTTTCATTTCTGCCCGGACCGCTGTGTGATACTTAAAACGAACACCCTGTAATTTATGAAACAATTTCTCTTACGAATGAAAAGTTTCTTTTTAAACAGTAAAATGCAGCCTTGTTCATGTTGCTACAGCCTACTTGGTCTGGTATGAACAGTAGCTTGTGGTTGTTATTGTTAGCAAAATTAAGCTTATTAAATTAACTCCAAATTTGTCTTTTTTTTTGGTCACAGGCCATTGTTCAGCAAAACATACATACCCTTGCTTTAACACTAATATTAGAGCAAGAAGCAAGTTTCATATTGGTAGATATTGATAGTCATGGATGATGTAGGTCGTGACTGATCACATGTATTGGTCTTCTAATAGTTGTCCATCCATCCATATCCATGGTCAGGTCAAAGTGGCAGCTGGCTGAGGATGCTGTTCCTCTCGGTTCTACTTCAAGTTTCTTCCAAATGTCCAAGCCCACCTCTCTCTGATAGATGTCCAACTTAAAAAAAATCCAAAAAACTGCCACACTATGGGCCTGACCTGTCCTTTTTGTTAATCTGCACTCATTTTGCACGTGTCACTCACGCTGTTTGTTGTCTTACATGTAACTCCATCCTGCATTTCACGTGTTGATGGGGCAAACAAAGAACACTCCTGATAAATCTGTTGGTGTGTCAGTGTTAGCATTTAGGGTGGGAGCACACAGGGGGTTTGTCTGTTGAATTATCGGCTGCTCACGTGTCACTTGTAGCACGCATATTCGTTTAGTGCTTTCAAGGCGGTTTGCAGTTAATGCATTCAAATTAAACTATTGAACATTTTATCAAACTACTTTCTTATTGCTATTGGTGATGGTTTTGTCGCCTATGCCTAATTTAAGACGTGTAACAAAACATGAAGAAATACATACAGAGAATAGATGTTTGAAAATATATTTTACTCTGGCACATTTTGCCACATGGAGTACTGCAAACTTGCCATTTGCAAATACAATTAAGAGAGAAATTATGAGTGTGTTGTTTTGTACAGTAGAGCTCCCTGCTAACTTAAACACAGCAGAATTGTTGTTGCATGAAAATTAGATCCCATAGGTGCTTTAATCAGGGTGTTATCTTTAATGATTAATTAATTGTGCAGCCCTATTCTACACAAAAACTGTACCAGCATATCAATGTAATATTCTGGCACTAGCTCAGTAGGTAAAGCTACGTTGACAAGGGTAAGGCCTTGACTCCCTTTAGCTCCATCATGTCCAGCAAACACTAAATATTGGTTGCCCTACTGAACTGAAAACTTGTGGGATGAGAAATTTCTGTCCCTTAGATTTTAAAAAATATCTCTATAGGTACAGGTGAATGTGGATCAATAAAAATGTTGGATGCTGTGCTGTGAAATAACAGAGCAGCTGAGGCCGGGCCGGCTGTGTCATTACTCTCACTGTTATTACAATTGTACGGCGTCTGTGGAAATCCTCCTGTGTACGGGCTGTGCTTAAAAGGTAAACATTTGGTCATCATCACCATAATTATACCCAAGTACAAGTCCCCATACGCAGCCCGAGCAGAAATATAGTTAGGGGGCTAAAGGGAGCCAATGCAGCTCATTAATAGTGTGCCAGACTTGCCGTGATAACATTGGATCCAATTCCTGAGAGAGGTTTTATTTTTTGACCAATTAGCTGCCTGAACAACCTATTGGCCATGAAGTGATCTCTGCAGGGACTTTATCAGACCATGCTCTATTAAATCAGCTCTCTGGCTGAGCAGTTATGTACCATCACAGTGCTTAGAATGGCTTCCTCTGATTGATGTCACTGCCAAATGCCAAGTAATAACGGCTGTTATTGTACGTCTCCATGCTGCTGTTTCCTTATGGATGCATCCATCGCTTTGTGTGTGTGTATGTATGTGCACTTTCAGATACAGACATAATGGCTGATTTATAATTTTTTTTCTGCATGTGTATGATAGACCATTTCCAGCTATATGGCTGGTTGGGAAGATTATTATAATGCTCAAGGGTGGGAGCTGCTCTGAATAGGAAATACTGTGTTCGAGTATTCACAGTCCGTCTCCGGGTGGGTCAAAGGCCTGGCAATAGGTGCTGTATAATTTAGGCATGTGGGAACTACTCATAATGACTTTGTAAACTCTGCATGAATGCATACACTGACACGTTTGAGTGGCTCCAGGTTTGGGGAATTATTTTATGAAGCATAATAATTGTTGAGAACGTCTGAATGCCGTACACTGAGGTTTTGTACGCTGATTTAATTTTCATTTAGCTGGTCTAGTTCATCTGGCTCTTTTTAGTTGTGGGTCAGTTGCATCATTAGTGGGTATTCAAACTGAAAACCGCTAGACCAAAAAAAAAAAAAAAAAAAAAGAAGAAGCAAGTGCTTGTGTGATTGTGTTACAGGATTGAGCTACAGGTAACTCTGGAACAAGGGAGGTCAGTTTGAGTAAAATAACCATGAATTCATAAAACAATGAGAAGATTTTGCAACTGTTTTCTGTTTATACATTTTTCTAAATTTTGCAATGTTTTGGTATAAAATTTTATTACATTATGAGGATATTCATGTATCATTTAAAGGATAAGCTGTAACATATTTACTTTTATTTATCAGGATATTACCATGATATGTCATCAGAGATGAAACTTGCTAAGTTGAAATACTCAGTACATTGACATCAACACTATAGGCACCTCCACTCCTTTCAAATGTCTTTTCCCAGCTGGAATTGTGGTTTTGTTTGCCAGTTTCATGCTAATTAGAGTTAAAATTAATGCAGAAAGTTCACTGAATGAGTTAGTCTCTGTTTATGAGTTGTAAGAAAACACTAATAACCCTTTAGAAGGACTGGATGTTTGGTCAAATTGAGCAATATGTTAACAATGTGTCAAACAAGTTATTACAGAAACACATTTGTTTGCTGTTGTTGCTGCTGTTGGAGGGTCTATCCTTCACTGTCTCCTTCGCAGTGTCCTTCACACCGACAGAGCTGTGCACTTTAATGTAGCGTTTTTTCCTTTGCAATGCCTCCAGCAGCCTTTCTTGCAACCATGACTTAAAGGCAGAGTCTGAATTGTTCCTAAATGCAAAAGGGCATCAAATACTAATGTTTTGGGCTGGAAAAAGAAGAAAATACAGGCAGAGAGCAGCCGCCGTGATGATTGACAGGGATTGTAATGTGAGTCATATATTGTTTTTTGAGGAAAATGTTGCTGATTATACCTTTTAGAGTTAACCACAGTGGTCTCCAAAATGCTTGGATCCATCCGGCCCCAGTCTGATGGAGATGGCCGCCATCAGGGGCTTTTGCGATGGCTTCATTCCTGAAATATGTTCAAGGCCCCAAACTGCACAAGTGTACCTACTTTCATGCTTCAAGGAAAAAGTGAACATATTACCTCTGTCTGCAGGAACTTTGATTTTTTTTTTTTTTCGGTTTACTACAACCCATTTTATTTAGCTTCATAAAGAGATTATAACAGGTGGACAGTGGATAGCGGCAGCCTGTGGTGTGCAGGCTGGTGGGATCAGAGCTAGCCAGGAGCAACTGCTCTGTCTGACGCCACCTTTAATGGTGTCTCAAAACCTTCTGCACACTGCCAGGATAAAATACTGGTGAAGAAAGCCTTTATGAAGCCTTTTATGTATTGTTTTGTTGGCTCAAAACTAAAGTAAAATTTAGATATATGAAATAAAACAAATACTGGAATGTGCATAGAAGATGCCAACCATCTGTAGGTTTTTCTTTATAGAATGTAAACATCCTATTTTGTGTGTATATACTTGTGGTCATCTGATTCCTGTGTTGCATTTTTTTTCTCCCTCTATCTGAATCACCTCAGCTCTTTGCTCATAATCCAAAAGCCAAGACCAAAGCCAGCCCTTCTGGCTACACACACAAACCAGCCTTGATCCTTCCATATGAAACACGATGAGAGAGGTCAGACAGGGTAAACACGTTAACAACGGGACACAAATCACACTGAGTCCCTATATAACGCACCTCAAATAGAGTCTTTCATTACCTACGCCCTCTCTGTGGTTTGTGCCATGTTTAAGGTTGGGCTTGGCACTCATAAGGGCAGGCAGTTCTAAACTGCTATCATTGTTGTGTTGGCAGTGTGGAGGCACACTGATCCCTCTGAGCCGGATGATAAAAATCTGTCACAGTCCCCTGCATGGAGGAGCCCATTGTTTTGGGGATTAAGGAGGATTAAGGGCGGATGCTGGCGACCGAGGGGTTTGAGCAGTGTGACCCTTTCACTAATCATTATGAGACAGATACAGAGCACTCAAACTCTTAAAGCCCAAGATCGCATTGGATTATCAATTATTCATGGCTGACAGGAACGGAGTGACGATGAAAGGGAGGGAGAGAGTATGGGAATGTGGCGACAATTGGAAAGAGTGTCCAGAAATGGAATTTGTGAATGAATCATAAATGTGGCTCTTACGTAGTTTGCTCATATTAGCAACCCGTGTGTGTCATCATTTAAAGCTTTGATTCTGAACAACATGCTGAGATATAAAACGAAAATGCTCATAGCAGCCGGCAACCTTTCTAAAGGGTCAACATGCTTTGATGTTCAGATGTAAGCTATACCGAGGTGGGGTCAAATAGTCAGTTTGGATGAAGCTAGGAGGGAAATATTTGAGAAAACTGAACAGGATGTATCTAAAAGACAGTTGGTTGATGAGGGAAAAATATTCTTAAAAGCTGCATTAATTGATATCATAGTAAGGGGTTTGCATGAGACTATTACACTGTTATTACACTGTCATAACCATGTCATGAAAATGAAAATCTTTATGAATGTTTATGACTGTGGTCATGAAGCGTCGGCTTCGGCTAACCGAGCTAACTAACTAACACCAGCTACAGATAACAGCAGACAGTGGTTAGCCTACTTTAGCAACAAGTAAACTAGCTAACCACTGTCTGTACATCAGCTAACTCTGTAAACCCAATCACCTTGGTACTGTATGCTTTCATCAGACTGGCCTTATAACATTCAGTGACATTTTATGATGATTACAGTTGATGATAACAGTTGTCATGACATGGTTATGACAGTGTTATGCACACCCATTCAAATAATTGTCACCAATTTTATTACCAATTAATTTTTTCTACCTTCACCATAAGTGCTAATGTCAGCATGCTAATGTGTCCACAATGACAGTGCTAGCATGCTGATGATTAGTTGGTATGACACTTACCATGCTGACCATCAAGCTAACAGTTAGCACACTTTGAGCATCAGTACAGTATGTTACAGTACAGTCAGCAGGGTTTCACAGGATAAGTGACAGAAGTCTAATCAAAAGCTGCACCCACTTGTTGCAGTCAAAAAATCAGGTTGATAAATACTTAATACCGCAGATCTCTACTGTACTGGAACTCATTTAACATTTGTGTTTAGTTTTCAAAGCAGAGTGTGCTTTGCTATAATTAATGTGGGACTGACAAACACAACTGTCATCCACAATTGCTGGTTGGCTATATGATTGACTTTCAGTCATTGTGTTCTTTAATTTAGCAAAAGTTTTAAAGCAAAGCCAATAAACCACATCAAATTAGTTGTTTTAACTTGTAATTCTGTCTGTCTCTCTTTTTTTTTTTTTTTTTTTGCTTTACTGTAGCAGACATGACATCCTAGGGGACACATATAGTTCTCATATTTTTATAAAAAAAAATGTTTTAAAGTTGTTTGTATTCCTCTGTATATATTCTCTTCCAAATACTTTACCACCAGCGGGAAACTTCAATAATCATGTCCGTCTTGGACATTTGAAATAATTATTTTTGAAAATTACTGCAGTAATTGTTTCACTTAAAGTTGATTATCATAGAAAAACACACTTTTTCTGCAATTAACGTCTGGATAGTTGTTTAACAGGATATTATTTCTAAAGAATTTGGCTTAGACAAACTTTTTTCCCCACAGTTTTAGCTTGCAGAGCAGGTTGGGCCACGCTAAGAAATCTAATTAAGTGCAACACTGACCATTAAGCCAAAACAAAATTAAAAGCAACAGGCAAAATAATGTCACTGTTCAAAGACTTTACTTTTACTGTATTCATCATAATAAACTGAAGAGATGGAGTCTGAGAAATAAAAGCAAACATAATTGTGTAAAGTGGGAAACATGACTTGAATTACAAAGGCCACATCACCTGAATTTATGGTGCTATAAATATTTCACACCTGGTTAGAAGCAGGCATTTTCCTCTTCATTTACGGAGCCATTTTCATCATGTGTCACAGTGATCGACATGGCTGTTAAGAAGTTGAGAGGTGAGTGACTGAGGAGATAATGATTAAACACAACACCCTTGTGTTTATACTTCACTTCACCTGCCCTTTTTGTGCATAGTGTGAATAGATGCCTGCTGCATGGACATTACAGATAATAGCTGCTTGAATGCATTTTAAAATAGAAGCTGCTTTTCTTACAAAAAGTTCAGATGCACCTTGACCTCTAGTTGGAGGGCGTCACATCCTTCGGAGGGTGTCAGGGTGCCGGGGCATCACCAGCCCTCGTGCTGTGAATTGTGTCGGTGGCGGAGGTCACGTCCTTCCCCTTTCAGTCCCACAGTCTCGCCGTCTCCTGTCACTCTCCCGTTGAGAATTCCCCTCCTCCTTGTGTGAAGCTGTTAGTGTGCTAATCGTTTCAGCCCCACTCCATTATCAAGGTGCAGCGCTCGTGGAGGAAGTGCAGTCCCTCACTTCTCACCTGGTCTTTTGGGGACGGTTTGAATAAGTTGATGACGGGTGCAGGAAAGTATAGAAGAGTTGTGAGCGCCTTAACATGCAGTCTCAGTGGAGTAAAGATAGTGTGGCAGCAATGTGCTTTTGAAATCATTTTAAAGGGTATATTCACAATATTTAAAGTCTGTCTTAGAACAGTAGTCAGGTATGTGCCTGTATATACACTGAAACAGTTGCCTGTTGTTGTTGTTGTTTTAGGGATAATGCAATTGCCTGTGTGTGTGCATGCATGATAGAGTGATCAGTGAACCTGAAGCTTGTCTGCAGCTAATATTGAATATTACTGGACCGATCAGCCAAAATTTAGCGGGGGCACATTCATGACTGTATGGTGAAAGTCCTCTTTGATTCAGAATTCTTTGAAAAACGTTGAAAATTTTTAATGTCTTTAATGATATCTCTTCCTTGAGGGGATTTCTTCAAAATTGGCACAAATGATCAGTTAGACTCTAGGATGAACTGATAAGATATGGATGGTTAAAGGTCAAAGGTCACTGTGACCTCACTAAAAAAGTTTTGACCTTAGCTCAAGAATTCATATGCTAATTATGACAAAATCATGTTTTTGTTGGGAACAATGTGTTTGGGATCATGCCAATGTTGCTGATGTCTACTGAGTGCACTTTTCTTGCTGGTATTTTGAATATTGATGTATGCTGTCTGCATCATGTAGACTGTGCTGACTACAAGAAGCATGAAACACAAAGGCTGAGCTAGCTAGCAAGGTACTTTATAACAGCTAATCAGCAGTATACTTCCTTACCTGACTTCCCTAGAGAATCATGATTTACGCTTCTTTTTAAACATGATGCAAACATTAGACGTTTTGAGTAGTACTGTGGAAAAAGTTCCACATGACACTTCTGGATTTCATATTTATTTAACATTAAAAATGAAATGAAATTATTAAAACACTGATAACAAACATATGAAAAGGCAGGCCCCCTGAACAGTTTTTGGAGCAAAGGATTGGAGGAATGGTGGGACACACAAGCGCACAAACAGTTTGATAATTTAGTGGAATTATTGTGTGTGTGTGTGTGTGTGTGTGTATGCTGTAAATCCCATTGACATGCAAGGGAATTTGTGTGTTGTGCTTTTAGCTGCAAAAGAGTTTACCAGGCCTGGGAGGGGAAGGGGGACTGATTTTTTCCCATATTTACAGCACCCCTTACCACAAAATGGTTCCAATCTCCCTGGATGAGTCCTGAAGACTTTGGTAATCCCCTGGCTTTTCCCTCACCGCCACCTTCCCCTCCTGTCGGCGCTTTCGGCAGCTGTGATCCCGAGTGAAATAACTCCACAGTTACTGGATGGTTTGCCATTGATTGACACTGATGTTTCCCCCGGGATGAATTGTAATGACTCTGCTGAACCATTAGCATATAGTGCCATCCAACCACCCACTTCATGATGTGCTGGTCGAGCTCAGGACTGCATTCGGTGCAACAGTCATTCCACCAAGATGCACCACAGAAAGTCATTCCTGCCTTTGGCCATCAAACTTTTCAACTCCTCCCTCGGAGTGTCTCACAGTCAATAGACTGACCTGTGGACTTATTTCACCCCTGTCAGCGGTTATAACCCATCCTTTATTTATTATGTATATTTTCAAATGTGAAATACTGACTTAACAGTAGAATAATGTTGTGTAAGGAATCAACTGTGGCAATACTATGGCACTGATTCATTCCACATTCATGCTGAACAGTTTAACTAATATCAATATTTATATCTATACTGTTCTAGTATTTACATTTAAAACATATAGATCCCATTTTCAGCATTTTCATTTACACTGTTGTCAAATATTGTAATATGGTGCACGTTTGTACATATTTCTCATTTTCTATATATGTTGTTGCTATATATTGTAGTATAATGGACATAATTTTACCTCCTTTATTTTCTATTCACATTTTTCTTATATTTTCTCCATGTAATTCCTTTGTAAATTGAGAGAAACTTTAGCCCACAAGCCAATTGGCTAAATAACAGCTACAACATACATTGACTGCACATTAGTCTACTACATTGTAGGAACATTTTAGAAGGTAATAGGATAATTTTGTATATTTAATTATAGTTATTGACAACAGAATAAATGTCAGTATTATGTCTGTATTATGGGAGAACAGTAGGCCTATAGCTGAGGGCAGATTAACACTGATTAAAATATATTTCTAGTCAAAAGAAGATGTGACAGTAATGTTACATAACACACAATATATGTATCTTGTGTTTAGTTTAGAGTTTCTGGATAAATTAAAAACTCACCTGTAAGAAAATGTGAATACTTTTAGTCATATTCACAGAGGGGCAGTGGTGCTCTTCAGCCTGTTGTGGCTGAAATGAGTATTACAAGATCAAAAACATATTTTTCACCTCTTCTCATAGATGGAAAAAAAAACTTAGAAAAATGATTCTCGCAAAACTTTTTTTTTTCACCTGTTCTTAAGTCATGAGCACAGGAGAGAAAGTAATTTCAATCAGACTTTGAAAATGGATCACAAGAATTTTTCTTTCTCACTTGCCTCTCAAGACTTCCGTACATATTGCATGTCAGGGAAGATTAATTCAAATAGCGAGGAAGGAGCTGCTTAACTCGGACTCTCAAATTCAAATGTTTTAGATAAAAAGACCCAGCTAGCGTGCCCACTCTGTCTTCCTCTGATTGCATATATGAAAACACCATAAATGACATCTAAAGAGCATGCAGGCCCAGCTCAACTCCACTTTATCATTTCCAAATGGAATAGAGTCAGATAACCATTAAAGCAGAAAGCAATCAGAAGTCAAAGTGATTGAAAAAGTACAAAATTGTTTTACATATAGGCCTGTGTTTTACTCCATTGCTGCCGGTCTCCAGCAGAGAGGGATATGATGATGATGATGATGATAATAATAATGATATTGGATCTCTGTGCTCTGTTATTTTGTCAAATGAATACTCTGAACCCTGTGGCGTTCTCCTATCAAATTAAGCTGAAAAACATATATTGCACTGGATGAGCAGTTAACTACCAAACGTCCACAGGGCAGCGAGCTTCTGGCTGCGCACAAACCGTCATCACAGCTGAGTGAATTAAAGTCTGATATGAAATTTCCTGCACGGCAAAACAAGATGGCAAGACGGAGGAACGTATATGGAATTACAAAGATTACAAAGAGGAACACAGACCGCCTGTTAGTCTCAGCCAAAGAAAGAAAACACGGTCTTAGAAATAGCGGTGCTGATGGGAATTATAAAGGCTTCTTTGGCTGTCTTTGGTGAAAACCCTTTTTGGTTCCTGGTAGAACCTTTAATAATGGTAGACGCTCTACTTGAAACTCTTCAGAGGGTTCTACCTAGCACAAAGGTTGAAAGGTTTGTGCTAGGTAGAACTATGAGAGGTTCTACAGAGAACCTTTTTATGATGTAATGGTTTCACCCAGAGCCCTCCCTCAGGGTTCTCTCAAGAACCTTACCACCTTCTGGAAATCACCCAGGGGCTTCTAACCAGAACCCTTTTACATTCCAAAGGTTTTATCTAGTTCCCACTCAAGGGGTTCTAACAAGTACCCTTTAATATTATGGTTCAAGCTTCGACAAACGCTTTGACAAAAAAAAGTTCAATCTGTGAAAAAGGTTCTTAATGGAACCTTCAGTTTTACAAAGAACTCTTGATGAACCCTTTCTTCAACATAGGGTACCTCAGCAGCAAATTTTTCTGAGTAGAATCTCAGCCTTTCAGGAAAAAAACCTTTCTGGAACCTTTAATTCTAAGAGTGCAGCCATTAAAGTCAGGCCGATGGTCTGCTCTTTTCCATAAGCCATTAACAAAGACAAAATGCAGAGACTCACTTCAGTGCAGTGACACGGGACATCTACAGTACCGTGGAAATGACGAGATGATGCAAAGACGTGCTTTTGAAGTAATTACATTGGTTTGACACTGGTGAAAATAGAGTTGTCAAGCTCCTGACCCCATTTATGGCCTGAAATTTCTTAACAAACTTTAATCCCGTGGAAACACTGAGGAATGACAATGATTTAAAACGCTTTGCCCTTGCTCATGGGGACTATTGACAGCGGTTGAAGCCTGAATTTACAGACTTCTATTGAAGTAAAGAGCTCACGCTGTAGCTGCAGGTCTGCTTTCATTGAGCTACTCCTTCCATTTTCACTTTGATGTTGCTCTCTTGTGTAAAGTAACAGTGGGTCATAAAAATGTGTCTGAGTCTATGTGTGTACGTGTGTGTCAGACTTGTGCAGCTATATGAGATTCTCAATAAGTCTTTACCTGCAAATGTCCAAAATCTCATCTTCCTACCATATGCAAATCCATTATAAAGGAGCAAAACAAGATTTGGATCATACTTTTTTACTGCTCACTATTAAGACATAACAAGCTGTACTTTGCATTAAATTAGACACAAACTAGAAATAATATGCTCTTCATTAGACAGTATTAGACCCCTATTAGACTTCGAGGGTAATTATAGGGACACATTACAACAGAGCTGAACTGTAATATTAAGTGTGTTTTTTGACCTTTATTAGAATTTATCAGAGGGTTACAACAAAACTGCACTGTAAACTAAAGTGAAATGACATATCTGCTAACTGAGACATGTTTTTTCGCTGGTCTGTAATGAAGATCAGTGTCTACATGTTGATACAGTATTACAATAAGTCTGTGCAGTCACCCATGGATAAGGGTCTAACAGTGGGAAATAATTCACTTTAGTTTACAGTACAGTTCTGTTGTATTGTGTCCCCAGTTATCACAGGTTCCAATACTAATAAAGAACATATTATTTCTATTTTATGTCTGATACAATTCATTAGTGTGCTGCAAAATAGAGTGCGACAGTGTGTTATCTCAGAGAAACAATCAGATCAGCTACAGAGGTTTTGCAGGGAGACATTCAAAGCTGCACTATTCATGAAAGGTTGTCACCTAATGAGATCCAATTAGAACAATGCCTAATCAGGTCACCAATAAAAAATGAGTGTCTGTTATCAGATGACTGTACGGATGATAACAGATTTGATTAAAGGTCTCACTGCAGCTATGCAGGGATTTATGTTAGCTTTCCTCAGCAGGAAGCTTTTATGACCCGCAATTAAATCTTTATTTATACGTGTGACAGCTGAAGCAAAAACACGTCATAGGCGACACTGGTGAATGTGTGAACGGCAGTGGCTGAGGAGGGATTGTGCTCATTTTACATAGTTTATAACACAGTAATACTTTACCCTTCCCAGAGAAAATGAAGGTAACACAGCCATTTTTATGAAGAACATAAAATGTATTTCAACTTATATGTAAATGTAGGCTAACACCGGACCCCTCATTCTCTTTTAGGTGGAAAAAAGATGCAGATGTTGCACAAAAGCACAAAATGTCTAACTGCGACCGTGGTGGGTGAATATCAAGACAATTAAATGCATGTTCTCACCTTAAATTAAATATAAGCCAGCACAAAACTGAAAATTAGGCTACCAACATAAACCATCTGCTTCTGAAAAGAACATGGTACAAACACAAACAAAAAGTGACATTTGCATTTTGGAACATAAAAAAGGCAAATTTCACAAAATGCCCAGTCAAGGCATTATGGGAAATGTGGGCCATCACTACATTTTAGTACGAAGCCTCATTTTGATCTGCTCCCATTTGTTAAAGTTGTTACAAACTCAACACTTCCTGTATCGGTTTCAAATTAAAACCCTTTAGCATTTGAGCAGACAGTGCAAGTTCATTTCACAGCAAATTTGATTGTTGCTGTTATGTACCTTTATAGTAAAAAAACATATACATTTTAAATTATTCATTCTAATTTGTTCTTTATTACATGTTATGGCAATTCATGATGCATCTTTGGGTGCTAATATTGAGATATCTGTCATAAAAGTAACAATATCACCCTATAAAAATACCAAGGTCCTCTGTCAATATTGTTTTATCAATGGAGAAAATGTCACAGCATGACATGAAACAGTCCAGACACCAACCATCACAGTGAGGTCATATAAAAAATTTACAGTTTCAAAGGTTTTATGATAATCATCAAGATTTTGAGAAGATTTCAATCCCTTAATGCCTATTTTAGATACTACAGTATTACAAATACAAATGTGTTTTTGCTGTCATATGGTGGGATGCAGTTGTGGGATCAGATGGTTAAAACTGTATTCAGCTCACATATTAATTCATCACATGCTTCACCATCATGTTGACCCTTCATTCATTAAACTGAAGCCCTGTAAAATTAACAAGAATGACATCGGCAATGGCAATAATATCAGCAGCACGATTGATTATTATTCATTTATTTGGCATAATTCATTTTGTCCAAAGTGGATGGAGCATGGAACCTCCAGAGCCAAAAGGATCTTGGTCAGAGGGTATGACCAGCGGCTCGGATGTCTTCCATCTGCAGGTCCCTGTGGCTCCTTGGCAGAGGGTGAGTTGGTGGCAGGCCAGGACAGCAATTATTCACACTTCTGTTGGTCAAATCCATTTCATTTACAATTTGTAAAAACATTTCAGTTCCATTCCATCGTTTTATTATATTTTCTAAATTATGTTTTTTATGCACTCCAGGGAAATTCAATCAAATGTTGGGGTTAGTGTGGACAAATTAATACCAGGTGTAAACATATTTAATACCAGGTGTTAGCAAGTTAATACCAGGTGTAAACATGTTAATACCAGGTGTAAACAAGTGAATACCAGGTGTGAACACATTAATATCAGGTGTAAACATATCTAATACCAGGTGTTAGCAAGTTAATGCCAGGTATGAACACATTAATACCAGGTGAAAAAACATGTTTAATACCAGGTGTGAACACACTAATACCAGGTGTGTACACATTAATAAAAGGTGTAAACATGTTTAATACCAGGTGTGGACACATCAATACCAGGTCTAAACATGTTTAATACCAGGTGTTAGCAAGTTAATGCCAGGTGTGAACACAATAATACCAGGTGTAAATATGTTTAATACCAGGTGTGGACACATTAATACCAGGTGTAAACATGTTTAATACCAGTATGTATGTATGTATGTATGTATGTATGTATGTATTTATCTAACTATTTATGATCATATGTATATATGTATGTATGTATGTATGTATGTATGTATGTATGTATGGCCATATGTACGTAAGTATGTATGCTCATATGTATGTATGTATGCATGGCCATATGTATGTATATATGTATGTTCATATGTATGTATGTATGCATGGTCACATATATGGCCAAATGTATGTATTTATGCATGGCCATATGTATGTAGATATGTATGTATGTATGTATGTATGTATGTATGTATGTATGTATGTATGTATGTATTTATGTATGTATGCTCATATGTGAATATGTATGTATGTATGCATGGTCATATGAATGGACAAATGTATGTATGTATGTATGCATGGTGATTTGTATTTATGTATGTATGTATGTATGTATGTATGTATGTATGTATCTATCTATCTATTTATGATCATATGTATGTATGTACACATAGTCATGTGTACGCCATATGTATGTATGTATGTATGTATGTATGTATGTATGTATGTATGCTCATATGTATGGATGGATGGATGGCCATGTGTATGTATATATGCTCAGATGTATTTATGTACGTATGTATATATGTATGGCCATATGTATGTATGTATGTACTAATGCATGTATGCTGATATGTATGTATGTATGTATGCTCATATGTATGTACACTCATATGTATCTATGTATGCTCATATGTATGTACACTCATATATATGTATGTATGTATGTATGTATCTGTCCTAATATGTATGTATGTATATATATACGCATTGGTCATATATATTGCCATATGTATGTATGTATGTATGTATGTATGTATGTATGTATGTATGTATGCTGATATGTATGTATGTGTGTATTTATGGTCATATTTATGTATGTATGTATGTATGTATGTATGTATGTATGTTCATTTGTATGTATGTATGTATGTATGTATGTATGTATGTATGTATGTATATTT
>NC_139338.1:11792500-11795000 GCF_056507025.1 Lutjanus erythropterus | reverse complement strand
GCTCCCATGTATGTATGTATGTATTTATGTATGTATGTATGTATGTGTGCTCATATGTATGTATGGTCATATGAATGTATGCATGGTCATATGAATGTATGCATGGTCATATGTATGTATGTATTAATGGTCATTTTTATGTATGTATTCATGCTCATATTTATGTATGTATTTATGTATGTACGTATGTATGTATGTATGTATGTATGTATGCTCATATGTATGTATGTATGTATGTATGTATGTATGTATGTATGTATGCATATATGTATGTATACATACATACATACATATGACCATACATACATGTATGTATGTACTTTAGTATGTATGTATGTATGCATGTATGTATGGTCATATGTATGTATGTATGTATGGTCATATGTATGTATGTATGTATGTATGGTCATATGTATGTATGTATGTATGTATGCATGTATGTATGGTCATATGTATGTATGTATGTATGTATGTATGGTCATATGTATGTATGTATTTATGTATGTGTGGTCATATGTATGTATGTTCATATGTATGTATGTATGGTCATTAGCATGTATGCTCATATGTATGTATGTATGTATGTATGTATGTATGTATGTATGCATGTATGCATGTATGTATGTATGTATGTATGTATGTATGTATGTATGTATGTCCATATGTATGTATGTATGTATGCATGGTCATATGTACATATGTATGTATGTACTTAAGTATGTATGTATGTATGTATGTATCTATGCATGTATGTATGCATGTATGTATGGTCATATGTATGTATGTATGTATGTTTGGTCATATATATGTATGTCTGTATGTATGGTCATATGTATGTATTTATGTATGTATGTATGTATGTATGTATGTATGTATGTATGTATGTATGTGTGGTCATATGTATGTATGTTCATATGTATGTATGTATGTATGGTCATTAGCATGTATGTTCATATGTATGTATGTATGTATGTATGTATGTATGTATGTATGTATGCATGTATCTATTTATGATCATATGTATGTATGTAAGCATAGTCATATGTATGGCCATGTGAATATATATATGTATGTATGTATGTATGTATGTATGTATGTCCATATGTATGTATGTATGTATGTATGTATGTATGTATGTATGTATGAATGTCCATATGTATGTATGTATGTATGTATGTATGTATGTATGTATGCATGGTCATATGTATGTATGTATATAAGTATGGTCATATGTATGTATGTATGCATGTATGCATGTATGCTCATATGTATGTATGTATGTATGTATGTATGTATGTATGTATGTATGTATGGTCATATGTATGTATGTATGTATGTCTGTATGTATGTATGGTCATATGTATGTATGCATGCATGGTCATATGTACATATGTATGTATGTACTTAAGTATGTATGTATGTTGTATGTATACATGTATGTATGGTCATATGTATGTATGTATGTATGTATGGTCATATGTATGTATGTATGTATGTATGCATGTATGTATGGTCATATGTATGTATGTATGTATGTATGGTCATATGTATGTATGTATGTATGTATGGTCATATGTATGTTTGTATGTATGTATGCATGTATGTATCGTCATATGTACGTATGTATGTATGCATGGTCATATTTATGTATGTATGTATGTAGGTATGTTTGTATGTATGTATGAATGTATGCTCATATGTATTTATGTATGTATGTATGCATGGTCATGTGTATTGCCATATGTATGTATGTATGTATGTATGTATGTATGCATGCTCATATATATGTATGGTCATATGAATGTATGCATGGTCATATGTATGTATGCATGTATGCATGTATGCTCATATGTATGTATGTATGTATGCATGTATGTATGTATGTATGTATGTATGGTCATATCTATGTATGTATGTATGTATGTCTGTATGTATGTATGGTCATATGTATGTATGTAGGCATGGTCATATGTACATATGTATGTATGTACTTAAGTATGTATGTATGTTGTATGTATGCATGTATGTATGGTCATATGTTTGTATGTATGTATGTATGGTCATATGTATGTATGTATGTATGTATGGTCATATGTATGTATGTATGTATGTATGCATGTATGTATGGTCATATGTATGTATGTATGTATGTATGGTCATATGTATGTATGTATGTATGTATGTGTGGTCATATGTATGTATGTTCATATGAATGTATGTATGGTCATTAGCAAGTATGCTCATATGTATGTATGTATGTATGTATGCATGTATGCATGTATGTATGTATGTATGTATGTATCTATTTATGATCACATGTATGTATGTAAGCATGGTCATATGTATGGCCATATGTATGTATGTATGTATGTATGTATGTATGTATGTCCATATGTACGTATGTATGTATGTATGCATGGTCATATGTACATATCTATGTATGTACTTAAGTATGTATGTATGTATGTATGTATTTATGTATGTATGTATGTATGTATGT
>NC_139338.1:11780000-11782500 GCF_056507025.1 Lutjanus erythropterus | reverse complement strand
TATGACCATACATACATACATACTAATCATCATACATACATACATATGAACATACATACATAGGACCACACATACATACATACATACATACATACATACATACATACATACATACATACATATGATCATAAATACATACATAAATGAATATGACCATAAATACATACATACATATATACATACATATGAGCATACATACATATGAGAATACATACATATGACCATGCATACATTCATATGAGCATACATACATATGAGCATACATACATACATACATACATACATATGAGCATATATACATATGACCATGCATACATACATACATATGAACATACATACATACTGTATGTATGTATGTATTTTCATATGTATGTATGTATGCATGGTCATATGCGCATACATATGTACATACATACATATGACCATGCATATATTCATATGACCATACATACATACATAATTACATACATACATATGACCATAAATACATACATACATACATACATACATACATACATACATACATACATACATACATATGACCATACATACATACATACATACATACATACATACATACATACATACATACATATGACCATGCATACATTCATATGACCATACATACATATGAGCATACATACATACATACATACATACATACACACATACATACATATGACAATGCATACATACATACATATGACCATACATACATGAATACATACATACATAAAAATGACCATGCATACATACATACATATGTCCATACATATGACCATGCATACATACATACATACATACATACATATGAGCATACATACATACATACATACATACATACATACATACATACATACGTATATACATACATACATACATATGAGCATATATACATATGACCATGCATACATACATACATATGAACATACATACATACATACATACATATGACCATAAATACATACATACATACATATGACCATACATACATACATACATACATACATACATACATACATACATACATATGACCATGCATACATACATATGAGCATACACACATACATGCATAAATACATACATACATACATACATACATAAATATGACCATAAATACATACATACAAATGACCATTAATACATACATACATACATACATACATACATACATATGAGAATACATGCATATGACCATGCATACATTCATATGACCATACATACATATGAGCATACATACATACATACATATGACCATTCATACATATGACCATACATACATATGACCATATGTACATAAATACATACAAATGATTATACATACATACATACATACATACATACATACATACATGCATGCATATATATGACCATACATAAATACATACATACATATATACATACATACGAGCATACATATGTACATACATACATATGACCATGCATATATTCATATGACCATGCATACATATGACCATACATACATACATACATACATACATACATACATATGACCATACATACATATATACATACATACATACATACATATGACCATACATACATATGACCATATATACATAAATACATACAAATGATTATACATACATACATACATACATACATACATACATACATACATATGAACATACATACATATGACCATGCATACATACATACATATGACCATACATACATAAATACATACAAATGACTATACATACAGAAATACATACATACATACATACATACATACATACATACATACATACATACATATATTAATACATATATGCATATATATGACCATACATGCATCCATACCTACATATATGCATACATACATACATACATACTTATGACCATACATACATACATACTAATCATCATACATACATACATATGAACATACATACATAGGACCACACATACATACATACATATAAGCATACTTACATTTGATCATGCATACATACATACATACATACATACATACATACATATGATCATAAATACATACATACATGAATATGACCATAAATACATACATACATATATACATACATATGAGCATACATACATATGAGAATACATACATATGACCATGAATACATTCATATGAGCATACATACATATGAGCATATATACATACATAAATACATACATATGAGCATATATACATATGACCATGCATACATACATACATATGAACATACATACATACTGTATGTATGTATGTATGTTCATATGTATGTATGTATGCATGGTCATATGCGCATACATATGTACATACATACATATGACCATGCATATATTCATATGACCATACATACATACATACATACATACATACATACATTCATACATACGACCATAAATACATACATACATACATACATACATACATACATATGACCATACATACATACATATGACCATACATACATGTGAGCATACATACATACATACATACATACATACACACATACATACATATGAC
>NC_139338.1:11770000-11775000 GCF_056507025.1 Lutjanus erythropterus | reverse complement strand
AACATACATACATACATACATACATACATACATACAGACATACATATGACCATAAATACATACATACATACATACATACATATATACATACATACATACATACATATGACCATATATACATGAATACATACATACATACAAATGACCATGCATACATACATACGTCCATACATATGACCATGCATACATACATACATCCATACATACATACATACAAATGACCATACATATATACAAACATAAATATGACCATAAAATATACATACATATATACATACATATGACCATGCATACATACATACATACATACATACATACATACATACATACATACATACATATGACCATACATACATACATACATACATACATATGAGAATACATGCATATGACCATGCATACATTCATATGACTATACATACATATGAGCATACATACATACATACATATGACCATACATACATATGACCATACATACATATGGCCATATATACATAAATACATACAAATGATTATACATACATACATACATACATGCATATATATGACCATACATAAATACATACATACATATATACATACATACATATGAGCATACATATGTACATACATACATACATACATACATACATACATACATACATATGACCATACATACATACATACGTACATACAAATGACCATACATATATACATACATAAATATGACCATAAACCATACATACATATATACATACATACATATGACCATGCATACATACATACATACATACATACATACATACATACATATGAACATACATACATACATATGACCATACATACATAAATACATACAAATGACTATACATACATACATACATACATATATGCATATATATGACCATACATACATCCATACCTACATATATGCATACATACATAGGACCACACATACATACATACATATAAGCATACTTACATATGACCATGCATACATACATACATACATACATACATACATATGATAATAAATACATACATACATGAATATGACCATAAATACATACATACATGTATACATACATATGAGCATACATACATATGAGAATACATACATATGACCATGCATACATTCATATGAGCATATATACATATGAGCATACATGCATACATACATACATATATATGACCATACATACATACATACATATGAGCATATATACATATGACCATGCATACATACATACAGATGAACATACATACATACATACATACATACATACATACATACATATGAACATACATACATACATACATACATATGACCTTACATACATACATACATACATACATACTTACGACCATATATACATACATACATAAATATGACCATAAATACATACATACATATGACCATGCATACATTCATATGACCATACATACATATGAGCATACATACATACATACATACATACATACATACATACATACATATGTCCATACATATGACCATGCATACATACATACATACATACATACATACATACATATGAGCATACATACATACATACATACATACATACATACATATGACCATAACTACATACATACATATGAGCATACATACATTCATACATACATACATACATACATATATGCATACATACATACATACATATGAATATATATACATATGACCATGCATACATGCATACATATGAGCATACATACATACATACATACTTACGACCATATATACATATATACATAAATATGACCATAAATACATACATACATATGACCATGCATACATTCATATGACCATACATACATATGAGCATACATACATACATACATACATACATACATACATACATACATATGACCATGCATACATACATACATATGACCATACATACATAAATACATACATACATACATACATACATATGTCCATACATATGACCATGCATACATACATACATACATACACACATACATACATACATATGAGCATACATACATACATACATACATACATACATACATATGGCCATGCATAAATACATACATATGGCCATATATATGACCATGCGTACATACATACATACATACATACATATGGCCATGCATAAATACATACATATGGCCATATATATGACCATGCGTACATACATAGATACATACGTACATACATACATACATACATATGACCATGCATACATACATACATACATACATACATACATACATATGACCATACATACATACAGACATACATATATTTATACATACATACATACATACATACATACATACATACATACATATATGTTTACATAAATACATACATATATATGATCATAATGACTAATGATCATACATACATACATATGAACATAAATACATATGACCACACATACATACATACATACATACATACATATGAGCATACATACATATGACCATGCATACATACATACATACTTATGACCATACATGCATACATGAATATGAACATAAATACATACATACAGATGACCATACATGCATACATTAATATGAACATAAATACATACATACAGATGACCATAAATACATACATATATACATACATACATATGAGCATACATACATACATACATACATACATACATATATATGAGAATACATACATATGACCATGCATACATTCATATGAGCATATATACATACATACATACATACATACAAATGACCATGCGTAGATACATATATACATACATACATACATACATATGTCCATTCATATGACCATGCATACATATATACATACATACATATATACATACATACATATGGCCATGCATACATTCATATGACCATACGTACATCTATGCATACATACATACATACATACATACATATGACCATACATACATACATACTAATGATCATACATACATACATATAAACATACATACATATGACCACACATACATACATACATACATACATACATACATACATACATACATACATGTATGGTCATATCCCTCTATGGTACACATTATGATGCCAGTGAGGGAAATGTGTTTTTATGTCTCAAAATAGACTAAATAAACATAATCTGAAGAAATGTTATTTTTATTTTTATCTTTGAAAGTTTTTGGGGTTCGTTGCCTGTAGACAACATTGTACCATAATGGTGCATAAGTGAAAAAGAACATTCCTTTTCCAATTTGAACATTGTTTATTTCATAAACATATGCAAAAATATTCAATAACATCAAGAAGTCACAATTCATTTTAAATTTTAAATTAAAAAGAATTATAAAAAGAATTTAAAAAGTTTCTTGGCTTGTACCATTTAGGAACAACCCACTGGAATAAAAGTGTAAAGTGTAATTGTAAAGTGTAAAACTTTAAACTACTTAAATCAGCAAAGACAACCATTACCATAAACCCTTTAGCATTTGAGCAGACAGTGCAAGTTCATTTCACAGCAAATTTGATTATTGCTGTTATGTACCTTTATAGTAAAAAAAATATATACATTTTGAAATATTCATTGTAATTTGTTCTTTATTAGATGTTATGGTAATTCATGATGCATCTTTGGGTCCTAATATTGAGATTTCTGTCATAAAAGTAACAATATCACCCTACAAAAATACCAATGTCCTCTGTCAATATTGTTTTATCAATGGAGAAAATGTCACAGCATGACATTAAACAGTCCAGACACCAACCATCACAGTGAGGTCATATAAAAAATTTACAGTTTCAAAGGTTTTAATGATAATCATCAAGATTTTAAGAAGAATTTAATCCCTTAATGTCTATTTTAGATACTACAGTATTACAAATACAAATGTGTTTTTGCTGTCATATGGTGGGATGCAGTTGTGGGATCAGATGGTTAAAACTGTATTCAGCTCACATATTAATTCATCACATGCTTCACCATCATGTTGACCCTTCATTCATTAAACTGAAGCCATGTAAAATTAACAAGAATGACATCGGCAATGGCAATGATATCAGCAGCACGATTGATTATTATTCATTTATTTGGCATAATTCATTTTGTCCAAAGTGGATGGAGCATGGAACCTCCAGAGACAAAAGGATCTTGGTCAGAGGGTATGACCAGCGGCTCGGATGTCTTCCATCTGCAGGTCCCTGTGGCTCCTTGGCAGAGGGTGAGTTGGTGGCAGGCCAGGACAGCAATTATTCTCACTTCTGTTGGTCAAATCCATTTCATTTACACTTTGTAAAAACATTTCAGTTCCATTTCATCATTTTATTATATTTTCTAAATTATGATTTTTTTTATGTCCTCCAGGGAAAATCAATCAAATGTTGGGGTTAGTGTGGACAAATTAATACCAGGTGTAAACATATTTAATACCAGGTGTTAGCAAGTTAATACCTGGTGTAAATATGTTAATATCAGGTAGAAACAAGTGAATACCAGGTGTGAAGACATTAATATCAGGTGTAAACATATCTAATATCAGGTGTTAGCAAGTTAATGCCAGGTGTGAACACACTAATACCAGGTATAACATGTATGTATGTATGGTCATATGTATGTATGGTCATATGTATGCTTGTATGTATGTATGCATGGTCATATGTATGGCCATAGCTATGTATGTATACTCATATGTATGTATGTATGTATGTATGTATGTATGTATGTATGTATGTATGTTCATGTGTATGTATGTATGCATGGTCATATGTATGTATGGTCATATGGATGGTCATATGTATGTATGCATGTATGCATGGTCATACGTATGCTCATATGTATGTATGTATGTATGTATGTATGTATGTATGTATGCTCATATGTATGTATGTATGTATGTATGTATACTCATATGTATGTATGTATGCATGGTCATATGTATGTATGTATGCATGTATGGTCATAAGAATGTATGTATGTATGTATGTATGTATGGTCATCTATGCATGTATGTATATATGTATGTATGTATGTTCATATGTATGTATGTATATATGTA